>NC_091286.1:447730544-448098044 GCF_032444005.1 Ranitomeya imitator | reverse complement strand
ACACCATGTCGTGTTTGGAGAGCCTCTGTGTGCCTAAACATTGGAGCACCCCCACAAGTGACCCCATTTTGGAAACTAGACCCCCCAAGGAACTTATCTAGATGCATAGTGAGCATTTTGTACCCCCAGGTGCTTCACAAATTGATCCGTAAAAATGAAAAAGTACTTTTTTTTCACAAAAATTTTCTTTTAGCCTCAATTTTTTTCATTTTCACATGGGCACCAGGATAAAGTGGATCCTAAAATGTGTTGAGCAATTTCTCCTGAGTACACTGATACCTCATATGTGGGGGTAAACCACTGTTTGGGCGCACGGCAGAGCTCAGAAGGGAAGGAGCACCATTTGACTTTTTGAATGAAAAATTAGCTCCAATCTTTAGTGGACACCATGTCGCGTTTGGAGAGCCTCTGTGTGCCTAAACATTGGAGCACCCCCACAAGTGACCCCATTTTGGAAACTAGACCCCCCAAGGAACTTATCTAGATGCATAGTGAGCATTTTGTACCCCCAGGTGCTTCACAAATTGATCCGTAAAAATGAAAAAGTACTTTTTTTTCACAAAAATTTTCTTTTAGCCTCAATTCTTTTCATTTTCACATGGGCAACAGGATAAAGTGGATCCTAAAATGTGTTGAGCAATTTCTCCTGAGTACACTGATACCTCATATGTGGGGGTAAACCACTGTTTGGGCGCACGGCAGAGCTCAGAAGGGAAGGAGCACCATTTGACTTTTTGAATGAAAAATTAGCTCCAATCTTTAGTGTACACCATGTCGCGTTTGGAGAGCCTCTGTGTGCCTAAACATTGGAGCACCCCCACAAGTGACCCCATTTTGGAAACTAGACCCCCCAAGGAACTTATTTAGATGCATAGTGAGCATTTTGTACCCCCAGGTGCTTCACAAATTGATCCGTAAAAATGAAAAAGTACTTTTTTTTCACAAAAATTTTCTTTTAGCCTCAATTTTTTTCATTTTCACATGGGCAACAGGATAAAGTGGATCCTAAAATGTGTTGAGCAATTTCTCCTGAGTACACTGATACCTCACATGTGGGGGTAAACCACTGTTTGGGCGCACGGCAGAGCTCAGAAGGGAAGGAGCACCATTTGACTTTTTGAATGAAAAATTAGCTCCAATCTTTAGTGTACACCATGTCGCGTTTGGAGAGCCTCTGTGTGCCTAAACATTGGAGCACCCCCACAAGTGACCCCATTTTGGAAACTAGACCCCCCAAGGAACTTATCTAGATGCATAGTGAGCATTTTGTACCCCCAGGTGCTTCACAAATTGATCCGTAAAAATGAAAAAGTACTTTTTTTTCACAAAAATTTTCTTTTAGCCTCAATTTTTTTCATTTTCACATGGGCAACAGGATAAAGTGGATCCTAAAATGTGTTGAGCAATTTCTCCTGAGTACACTGATACCTCATATGTGGGGGTAAACCACTGTTTGGGCGCACAGCAGAGCTCAGAAGGGAAGGAGCGCCATTTGACTTTTTGACATACATAGTGTACATCAGGTTGGTGTGTGTGTGTTGTAGTGTACGTCAGGTTGGTGTGTGTGGTGTATACTGCACCACACACACCAACCTGATGTACACCACACCACACCACACACCAACCTGACATACACTACAACACACACACCAACCTGACGTAGGGTTAGGTTGGCGAGTGTGGAGTAGTGTACATCAGGTTGGTGTGTAGTGTACGTCGTGTACATCAGGATGTGTAGTGTACGTCAGGTTGGTGTGTGTGTGGTGTAGTATACACCACACACACACCAACCTGACGTACACCACAACACACAAACAACCGGACATACACTACAACACACACACCAACCTGACGTAGGGTCAGGTTGGCGAGTGTGGAGTAGTGTACATCAGGGTGGTGTGTAGTGTACGTCAGGTTGGTGTGTGTGTGTGTTGGATACTACACCACACGCACCAACCTGACGTACACTACACCACGCACTAACCTGACATACATTACAACACACACACCAACCTGACGTAGGGTTAGGTTGGCGAGTGTGGAGTAGTGTACATCAGGTTGGTGTGTAGTGTACGTCGTGTACATCAGGATGTGTAGTGTACGTCAGGTTGGTGTGTGTGTGGTGTAGTATACACCACACACACACCAACCTGACGTACACCACACCATACACCAACCGGACATACACTACAACACACACACCAACCTGACGTAGGGTCAGGTTGGCGAGTGTGGAGTAGTGTACATCAGGTTGGTGGGTAGTGTACATGTGGTGTAGTATGTCTGGTTGGTTGGTGTGTGTGTGGTGTATACTACACCACACACACCAACCTGACGTACACCACACCACACACCAACCTGACATACATTACAACACACACACCAACCTGACGTAGGGTCAGGTTGGCGAGTGTGGAGTAGTGCACATCAAGTTGGTGGGTACTGTACATGTGGTGTAGTGTACGTCCGGTTGGTGTGTGTGTGTGATGTATATTACACCACACACCAACCTGACGTACACCACACCACACACCAACCTGACATACACTACACCACACATACCAACCTGACGTAGGGTCAGGTTGGTGTGTGTGGTGTAGTGTATGTCAGGTTGGTGTGTGGTGTAGTGTACGTCAGGTTGGTGTGTGTGGTGTATTGTGTATATCAGCCTGGTGTGGGTGAGTGCTGTAGTCGAATATCAGGATGTGGCTAGTCCACGGACGTGTGATGAATTCTGAAGCATTCATCCAAACACAGTCCAGGTTTGTCGGGACACGTTTCACATTGGAAACGAGTTTCCTTTCTTATCCCCCTTTTATAACATACCCGGCACCTTTTTCTTTTTTGCCCCTCACCGGGAAAATGTTGCCCTGGTACCATACGGGATCCTTGAGTTCCAGCAGTGCTGAGGCCCGCTCCTTCCTCGTCTCCAAACATCAGGGCCTTTATCACCGCCTCCTGGAACTGAAGGAAGGTGTTGTTGGTCTGGCCTGCACATCGTGATAGCACGTATGCGTTATACAGTGCCATTTGTACGATGTGCACAGCCAGTTTTTTATACCACACCTTTGTCTTCCGCATGGCACTATAGGGCTGGAGGACTTGATCAGAAAGATCAACTCCCCCCATGTGTTTGTTGTACCCCAGCGCACAGTCCGGTTTGTGGACCTGTGCTGTGGTACCTCGAACGGTGGTGGCCGTGGTGCCGGGACCATGGATTGTTGTCAAGAAAAAGACGTCCCTTTTGTCTTTGAACTTGACCACAAGCATGTTGCCACTACATTGGGCCCGGCTCTCACCCTTTGGGAGAACCTGCTCAATTAGTGACAAAGGGAGACCCCTCTGGTTTCTGCGCACGGTACCGCAAGCAACGGTAGCTCTGGCAGAGAGGGATTGAAAGAGTGGGACGCTTGTATAAAAGTTATCAACGTACAGATGGTAACCTTTATCAAGCAGTGGGTGGACCAAATCCCACACTATTTTCCCACTCACCCCCAGAGCAGGTGGACATTCTGGGGGCTGGATCCTGGTGTCCTTTCCTTGATAAACTCTAAAGCTGAGAGTGTACCCTGAGGTACTCTCGCAGATCTTATAGAGCTTAATCCCGTACCTCGCCCTTTTGCTGGGCAGGTACTGACGGAACTGAAGCCTCCCTTTGAAGTGGATGAGGGATTCATCCACACAAATTTCCCTTTGGGGAATGTACACTTCAGCAAACTTGTTGCTGAAGTGTTCGATGACCGGCCGAATTTTGAACAGTCTATCAAAATTCGGGTCATCGCGGGGAAGGATGTCCGTGTTGTCCCTAAAGTGGAGAAATTTATGAATCGCCTCAAAACGTTTGCGATTCATAACCATGCCAAATACTGGAGTTTGATATAAAATATCAGTACTCCAGTATTGGCGAAGTTCTGGTTTCTTCACAATTCCCATATGAAGGACCAGTCCCCAATATTTCAACATTTCTGCAGAGTTAACGGGACTCCAAGCAGAAAATGATGAAACTGGGTTTTGGGCAAAAAATTGCAGGGCATATAAGTTTGTTTGCTCCACCATGAGACTGACGATTGACTCCGAGAAATAGACTTTGAAAAAGTCTATTTCCCTGAGGTTGGCAGTCTCAAATTGGATTCCTGATTGGGGAATGAAATCAGGAATCCGTGGAGCAAAATTTTCAGGGACGGGGGTCCAGGTGGGGGTACTAGTGCTAGGTTGGGCGTGACTAGCACTAGGTTGGGGGTTACTCACACTTGGTTGTGGGTCTTCTCCCCCGGCCTCCGACTCTCCTCCCCTGGGCTCCGGCTCCCCTCCCCTGGGCTCCGGACGATTTCTCGACCTGCGACATCTTGGGGGTGGCGAGTCGGTGTCACTAGAGGAGGAAGAGTGGGAGGAATACAGAAAAGTGGGGTCCTCTCCCTCACTATCAGCTTCGGAGGCAATAAAAGAATATGCCTCCTCTGCCGAGTACAGCCTTTGTGACTGGGACGAGCGGGACATTGTGTGTGCGTGCGTGTAAAAAAACTAAGCTTTATTAGTGTGCGTGTGTGTATGTGTGAGTGTTTAGTGAAACTTTACTGCAGGAGGGGGCTTTCAGGCGTGGGGGGCTGAGGAGATGCAGGAGCCGGCAGCAGCAGTAAGGGGAGCGATCAGCAGGGCACGGGAGCGATCAGCAGGGCACGGGAGCGATCACGCGGGAGCGATCAGCAGGGCGCGGGAGCGATCACGCGGGAGCGATCAGCAGGGCGCGGGAGCGATCAGCAGGGCACGGGAGCGATCACGCGGGAGCGATCACGCGGGAGCGATCAGCAGGGCGCGGGAGCGATCAGCAGGGCGCGGGAGCGATCACGCGGGAGCGATAAGTGGGGCGCGGGGGAGCTGTCAGGCGAAGGGGCCTGAGGAGACGCAGGAGCCGGCAGCAGCAGCGCGGGGGGGGGGGGAGGGGAGGGGGGGTGATCACTGGGGCGGGTGATCACCGGCGGGGGGGGCA
The DNA here is from genome assembly GCF_032444005.1 of Ranitomeya imitator. Classification (NCBI taxonomy): domain Eukaryota; kingdom Metazoa; phylum Chordata; class Amphibia; order Anura; family Dendrobatidae; genus Ranitomeya; species Ranitomeya imitator. The sequence continues at coordinate 448,093,057 of NC_091286.1, read as the reverse complement.
GGAGGTGGCTGTCAGGTGCGGAGGAAATGTGGGGGCAGGGGAGATGTAGGAGCCTGCAGCAGGGAAGGGTGATCACTGGGCAGGGGGGTGATTTCCGGGGCGTGGGAGGGAGTGGCGGTTGGGAGGGGAGATCGGACAGCGGGGGGAGCGGGAGGCAGAGAGGGGGAGTACTGGAAGGCGGACAGGCGGCGATCAGCAGACCGGAAGGAGGACAGGCGACGATCAGCGGGGCACGGGGTAGCTGTCAGGCGAAGGGGCCTGAGGAGATTCAGGAGGCGGCAGCAGCAGTAAGGGGGGGGTGATCAGGGGGTGATCAGAGTGATCACTGGGGCGGGTGATCACGGGGGGGGGGGGGGGGCAGAAGGTGGATGTCAGGGGAGATGTAGGAGCCTGCAGCAAGGAAGGGTGATCACTGGACAGGGGGCTGATTTCTGGGGTGTGGGAGGGAGTGGAGGGGTTAACGGATGGCAGGGGGGGGATCGGACGGTTGGGGGAGCGGGAGACAGAGGGGGGAGTACCAGAAGGCGGACAGGTGGCGATCAGTGGATGGGAAGGCGGACAGGCGGCAATCAGTGGGGCACGGGGGAGCAGTCAAGCGAAGGGGCCTGAGGTAATGCAGGAGCCAGCAGCAGCAGGGGGGGGGGGTGATCAGGGGGGCAGGGGGTGATCAAAGTGATCACTGGGGTGGGTGATCACGGGGGGAGGGGGGAGGGGGGGTCAGAGGGTGGCTGTCAGGAGCGGGAGGGGGGGGGAGGAGGGGGCAGGGGAGATGTAGTAGCCTGAGTGATTACTGGGCAGGGGGCTGATTCCTGGGGCGTGGGAGGGAGTGCAGGGGTTAACGGATGGCGGGGGGGGGGGGGGATCGGATGGTGGGGGGAGAGGGAGGCAGAGGGGGGAGTACCGGAAGGCGGCAGCAGCGGCGATCAGGCAGCAGGGGGCGATCTAGCAGCGGCGGCGGCGGCGATCTGGCAGCGGGCAGCGGCGATCTGGCAGCGGGTGGCGGCGATCTGGCAGTGGCGGCGGCGGGTGCGGCACGCAGGGACCTCACTCTCCAGCTTCCACGGAAGGGATGAAGCTGGAGAGTGATGTCAGACATGTTTCACTCCGCCCCTCCACCGCTGATTGGAGTGAAAGCGTCACATGGACGCTTTCTCCAATCAGAGCTGGAGGGGGGTGAAACAGAGGGCACAGGAGCGATCGTGGCCACGGGGGGGCAAAGCCACCCCCCCTGGGGTCAACTAGAGGTCCTCACGTACCTGCGGGTCGGGTGACATTTCATTGACCCCGGTCACCCGACCCGCAGGAACGCGATCAAACCATGACGCATACGCTGCGTCATGGGTCGGAATGGCACCGACTTTCATGACGCAGCGTATGCGTCAAAGGTCGGGAAGGGGTTAAATCACCCCCCTTTCGCCCCAATCAAAATAAATCGATAAAAAAAAATATCAAATCTACGCATATTTGGTATCGCCGCGCTCAGAATCGCCCGATCTATCAATTAAAAAAAAAGTATTAACCTGATCGCTAAACAGCGTAGCGGGAAAAAAATTCAAAACGCCAGAATTACGTTTTTTTGGTCGCCGCGACATTGCATTAAAATGCAATAACGGGCGATCAAAAGAACGTATCTGCACCGAAATGCTATCATTAAAAACGTCATCTCGGCACGCAAAAAATAAGCCCTCAACCGACCCCAGATCACGAAAAATGGAGACGCTACAAGTATCGGAAAATGGCGCAATTTTTTTTTTTTTTTTTTTAAGCAAAGTTTGGAATTTTTTTTCACCACTTAGATAAAAAATAACCTAGTCATGTTTGGTGTCTATGAACTCGTAATGACCTGGAGAATCATAATGGCAGGTCAGTTTTAGCATTTAGTGAACCTAGCAAAAAAGCCAAACAAAAAACCAATGTGGGATTGCACTTTTTTTGCAATTTCACCGCACTTGGAATTTTTTTCCCGTTTTCTAGTACACGACATGCTAAAACCAATGATGTCGTTCAAAAGTACAACTCGTCCCGCAAAAAATAAGCCCTCACATGGCCAAATTGACGGAAAAATAAAAAAGTTATGGCTCTGGGAAGGAGGGGAGCGAAAAACGAACACGGAAAAATGAAAAATCCCCTGGTCATGAAGGGGTTAATATAGGGTTTTCATTGTTTCTTGGGATTTCACCTAGAATTTCATTTTCCACCGTGAATACCGTGGAGAAGAAGGTGTTTAATATGTTAGCTTTTTCCTCGTCATCTACAACCATTCTTTCCTCACAATTTTTTAAGGGGCCTACATTTTCACTTTTTATTCTTTTACTATTGATATAGTTGAAGAACAGTTTGGGATTAGTTTTACTCTCCTTAGCAATGTGCTTCTCTGTTTCCTTTTTGGCAGCTTTAATTAGTTTTTTAGATAAAGTATTTTTCTCCCTATAGTTTTTTAGAGCTTCAATGGTGCCATCCTGCTTTAGTAGTGCAAATGCTTTCTTTTTACTGTTAATTGCCTGTCTTACTTCTTTGTTTAGCCACATTGGGTTTTTCCTATTTCTAGTCCTTTTATTCCCACAAGGTATAAACCGCTTACACTGCCTATTTAGGATGTTCTTAAACATTTTCCATTTATTATCTGTATTCTTATTTCTGAGGATATTGTCCCAGTCTACCAGATTAAGGGCATCTCTAAGCTGGTCAAACTTTGCCTTCCTAAAGTTCAGTGTTTTTGTGACTCCCTGACAAGTCCCCCTAGTGAAAGACAGGTGAAACTGCACAATATTGTGGTCGCTATTTCCTAGATGCCCGACCACCTGCAGATTTGTTATTCTGTCAGGTCTATTAGATAGTATTAGGTCTAAAAGTGCTGCTCCTCTGGTTGGATTCTGCACCAATTGTGAAAGATAATTTTTCTTGGTTATTAGCAGAAACCTGTTGCCTTTATGGGTTTCACAGGTTTCTGTTTCCCAGTTAATATCCGGGTAATTGATAGATCGGGCAATTCTGAAAGCAGCAATACCAAATGTGTATGTTTTGATTTTTATTTTTTTATTTTTTTTATTTTGAATGGGGCGAAAGGGTGGAGGTTCAAACTTTTATATATATTTTTTTTTTTTCATAATTTTGACTTTTTTTTTTTTTTTCTTTTGCCATGCTTCGATAGCCTCCATGGGAGTCTAGAAGCTGGCGCAACTCGATCGGCACTGCTACATAGGAGCAATCCTCAGATCTCTCCTATGTAGCTGAATTCCTGCATTGCTATGAGTGCCGGCCACAAGGTGGCGCTCATAGCAATCTGGCATCAACAGCCATTGAGGTCTCAAGGAGACCTCTGGTTGTCATGCCGACACATCGCTGACCCCCGATCATGTGACGGGGGTCAGCGATGCGTGCATTTCCGGCCCGATGACCGGAAGCGCTAGTTAAATGCCGCTGTCAGTTTGACAGCGGCATTTAACTGGTTAATAGCGGCGGGTGGATCGCGATTCCACTCGCCGCTATTGCACTCACATGTCAGCTGTTCAATACAGCTGATAATGTCGCGGCTTTGATGTGGGCTCAGCGCCGGAGCCCACATCAAAGGGGAAGACACGACATGCGCAGTACTAGTACTGCGCATGTCGTGAAGGGGTTAATATTTAATGTTCAATGAGAAGTGTGCCGGGTTCTTTCCTGGTTATTAAAAGGTCATGGAGATGTATCTATAATTACAATTTACCACCTATCCAATGGATAAGTGTCTGATCGCTCTGAGACTACACCCCCACTGGCACCCACAGCAATCCTAATGAGGGCCCAATGTCCACTGTTTAAATGAAGTGGGGGCTGCTTTTTTGTGGTGCAGATAGGGGCAGAGTTGTGAATCTGGGTACACCTCTTTTTAACATTTTGTATGGTGGGATTCCCCTGCGATCAGGTGCCTATCTCCTATCTTGTGGTAGATGATAAGTAATGGACTGTACAAGAAGGTTTTCAGGAGTATGCTGCTCCAGAACTAATGTGATGTATCGTAGTGATGGACCATGCTGAATATGCCCAAATAAGTATTCGTCAGTGCAATACTGTAATAAATGGAGAGGAGTGAACTTTTTTGGATAATATAGAGTTCTTTTTACTGATGGAAGGCCACAAGTTGTCCTTAAGCAAAGATGGATTGTAGAGTAACTATTTAGATACTGGGTGTATTATGATACATTGTTGTGTGAATGGCACAGCACATTGTCAGCCTTTTTTGACATATTGCATGGCCAGCTGTCATCTCTAGAGGTCTTTAGCATGAGCACAGTTTATTCTGTCATTAAAACTGTTTTAACAGTTAGGCTATGTTCACACGTTCCTGATTTCCCTGCTGTTTTTTCTGCACTAAAAACCGCAGCTCTTGGCAGAAAACGCAGGTGCGTTTTTTGATGCGTTTTTTGGTGCGTTTTTTTTATGCAATTTTCTCTGCAGAGTCTGTGTGTTTTCTAGGAAGTTTTTTAGGGTTAAAATGGCTGAAAATACCCTAACCCTAGTTCTAACTGTAGTGGGGGGGGGGGGAATTCTTTATTTTATTATTGTTACTACCTATGGGGGTGATAAAGGGGGGGGGGGGGTCATTTACTTTTTTTTTTATTTTGATCACTGTGAGGTTATCACAGTGATCAAAATATGCCTGGAACGAATCTGCCGGCCGGCAGATTCGGCGGGCGCACTGCGCATGCGCCCGCCATTTTGGAAGATGGCGGCGCCCAGGGAGAAGACGGACGGACGGACACCGGGAGGCCCGGTAAGTATAAGGGGGGGGGAGATGAGGGCACGGGGGGGGCGTCGGAGCATGGGGGGGTGGGATTGGGTCACTGGGGGACAGCCACACTCCGCCCACGCACTTCCTGCTGCAGCGGTTCTGCACCACAAACCGCAGAAAACCCGCAGATCTTTTTTTCGTCTGCGGGTTTTACTGCGGGTTTGACCCTCACAATGGAGGTCAATGGGTGCAGAACCGCTGCAGTTCCGCACAAAGAAGTGACATGGTCCTTCTTTTTTACCGCAGCAATTCAGCGCTGCTTTTTTAATGAATTTCCGCAATGTGGGCACAGCGGTTCCTGTTTTCCATAGGGTAACATTGTACTGTACCCTGCATGGAAAACAGCTGCGGACCCGCAGCGGCAAAATCGCGGCGGTTCCGCAGTAAAAAACGCATTGTGTGAACATGGCCTTAATGTTGTTTTTTCATTATTTATTTATTTTTTCAATACAGGATGGTTGGCGATGGTGACGATGATGAAGGAGCCATGAGCGATTCAGAGTGTAATGAAGCCTTAACAGCTGATGTCTTGGCTCAAAAGTAAGTGTTACTGGTGAGCTACTAGGTCTGCTTGAAGCTGAATAGCGTGCAGCCTGTAGGATGTAGCAACTTTAGTGTCCACCATAAACTTCAGATAAAATATTTTAAACATTATCGGCAGTCACACACAAGTAGGTACAGCGCACATATCGCCAATCTGGAGCTGCCATTTTTATTTACTAAAACAATGTGTAACTCAGATGGTGATTTGTCTAAATACAATCTAATGACAAAACTTGCCAGTGGTAGCCCTGATACAGGAAAGATATATATATTTGTACCGTGTTAGCCAGTAGATAGAAAAATATTTAGAATTGAGAGTCCTCAGTGGTTGATACCTTTTAATGGCTAACTGAAAAGATGGAAACATCTTTGACATGATCCCTCGGGGGTTTCATATGAATCACGTCACGTGGAGATTTAGATTGAAACCCAAAAGTAAGTGCTCATAGTAGAGCGCAGTATAAATGTGATCCAAAATGTTATGTAAAATGTTCCCAACAAAAACTTCAAATTAATGAAAAAAACAAGTCCCCTCTCAAGTCTGTCTTTCTTAATGGAAATATAGGGGTTTCCATGTTACTTGTAGTACAAAGACTCTGGAAAAGCGAAGTGGCTCCTCGCCACCCAAAAGAAGTTCAGCAATTTTTGCACTCACAAATCCAAATGTCTCCTCCCTTCTGAGCCCCACTGTGCCTAAACCACATTTAGCATCCACGTGTTTGGCATTTCTGTTGCTATAGGAGCCCTCCTAGTTTATGGGTTTTTGTCTCCAAAAGCCCAAGTTGGCACTACAACATACTGCTCACTACAATGGCAGTTAGTAATTTTCACTCATCCACATCCACTGCTAATTATTTCTGGAAAACAGCCATGGGGTGAAAATCATCACTACACCTGTAGATAAATTCTCAAAAGGGTATGATGTCCAAAATGGGGTCACTTGAGGGGGATTCTGTTCTTCTAGCACTTGGGGGCTCTGTATGTGTAGTCTCCAAAGTATTCTAGGAAAATCTGTGCTCCCGAGTCTCGCCGCATGGCTAAGCAGCACTGTACAGCCACATATGGGGTATTTCTACTTTCAGCAGAAATTGTGGGACAAATTTTGGTGCCGTTTTTACCCATTTACCCTTGTGAAAATGTAAAATCCTGGGCTAAAACTAAATTTTGGTGGTAAAAATGCTATTACCGTATATACTCGCGTATAAGCTGAGATTTTCAGCCCAAATTGTTGGGCTGAAAGTGCCCCTCTCGGCTTATACTCGAGTCATGGTTCGTGGCAGGGTTGACGGGTGAGGGGAGAGAGGACTGTCGCATACTCACCCGCTTCCGGTGCTCCTGGCGCTGTCCCTGCCTGTCCCATGGTCTTCGGGTGCCGCAGCTCTTCCTCTGTTCAGCGGTCATGTGGTATCGCTCATTAAAGTTATGAATATGGACTCCACTCCCATAGGGGTGGAGCCGCATATTCATTCCTGTAATGAGTGGTGCCAGTGACCGCTGACAGAGGAAGAGGCTGCAGTGCCCGGAGACCATCTGTCTGGGAGCAGGTGAGTATTTCATATTTACCTGTCCGCGTTCCACCCGCCGGGCGCCGCTCCATCTTCCCGTCCTCTTGCTGTGACTGTTCAGGTCAGAGGGCACGATGTCGTATTGGTGTGCGCGCCGCCCTCTGCCTGAACAGTCAGTGTGGAGAGACGGGACACTGAGGAGCAGCGGGCAGCAAGAGAGGTGAGTGTCATTTTTTTTTTTTTTTTTTTTTTTTTTTATTGCAGCAGCATTATATATGGCACAGCTTTAAATGGAGTATCTATGGGGCAATAATGAATGGTATAGAGCATTATATGTGGCACAGCTTTATATGGAGCATCTATGGGGCAATAATGAACGGTATGGAGCATTATATATGGCACAGCTTTATATGGAGCATCTATGGGGCAATAATGAACGGTATGGAGCATTATATGTGGCACAGTTTTATATGGAACATCTTATGGGGCCATAATGAACTGTATGGAGCATTATATGTGGCACATTTCTATATAGAGCATCTATGGGGCCATAATGAACTGCATGGAGCATTATATGGGGCGTATTTTAATATGGAGCATCTTATGGGGCCATCATGAACTGTATGGAGCATTATATGGGGCTCCTGATTCAATATGGATATTCAAAAACACTTAACCTACTGATGTCTCAATTAATTTTACTTTTATTGGTATCTATTTTTCTTTTTGAAATTTACCGGAAGCTGCTGCATTTTCCACCCTAGGCTTATACTTGAGTCACTAAGTTTTCCCAGTTTTTTTGTGGCAAAATTAGGGGGGTCGGCTTATACTAGAGTTTATACGGTATTATTTTTTTTTTTTTTCTTCACTGCCCAATGGTCTAAATTTCTGTGACACATCTGTGGTGTCAATATGATCACTGCAGCCCTGGATGAATTCACTGAGAGGTGTATTTTGTAAAATGAGGTCACTTATAGTGGATTCTACTGTTCTGGTATCTCAGGGTCTGTCCCAGTGGGTCTTTTCACCAACAAACCATAACAGTAAAATATGCACTATAATATTGGAGCTCCTTCCCCCCTGAGCTTTGCACGGTGTCTGAAAAGTATTTCCCAATTACATGTAGAGTATTGGTGCACTCAAGAGAAATTTTTACAACAAACTATGATGTCCATTTTTTCCCATCAGGCCTTAGAAAAATGAAACACTTGAGGCTAAAACAACATTTTAGTGGTAAAAATGTAATTTATTATTTCTTCACTGCCTAATGGTATAAAACTGAGACACATGTGGTGTCAATATGATCACTGCAACCCTAGGATGAATTCATGGTGGGGGGGTAGTTTTTATAATAAGGCCATTTATGGGGGGGGGGAGGGGGATTTCTGCTGTTCTGCACCTCAGGGTCTACCAATGTGACATGATGCACAACAATCGCTGTTCAATAACCAGCGTAAGGTAAGCTCATTAATTAAATTTTTCCAAATGGCAACTAAAACCTAACTAAAGATTATAATAAAACATAACTTTTATTGAACTAATAAAGGACAATTAAAAACGCTAGGTTAGTGTGTATTTAATCACCGGAATATTATGAATTCATAAATATTATGAAGTCATCTAGTCAGTTGCATTTTTTTATCTGGTGTCTCTGATAGTATTATTCATTTGATCTGTAGGAATAGTGCGGCCGCTACCTATATCCGTATTCAGATTTGTTTATACACTGCTAACTTGCTAACAAAATTAACTTCTATGCCTCCCCACCATGTTTCGCCAGCTTAACTGGCTGCATCAGGGTATGAGGCTAGACTGAGTAATCCCTCTAACAAGAATTGAAAGACTCTTGGCTGGCTATAAAAAGCGTTTACAAGCTGTGATACTTTCAAAAGAGGGTGCTACTAGGTACTAAACTTGCCCAAACGTTTGCATCCGCTCATTTTTCTTTTTTTGTAATTTTTAAAATGTAAAAGATGGGGAAAATAATAGATTTTTTTAAAATTTTTATTTTTTTACCTAAAATACAAAAGAAATGTCATCTTTAACTTTTAGGCCTTTTAGAGATCATTTCCTCTTCAAGTTTTGACTGGGGTGCCCAAACCTTTACATGCCACTGTATATATTCACATACATATAATGTATTTATACTCCATCATTTACTTGCTGTGGAGTTCAAGTCAAATCATCATGGCTTCTCTGCCCTTTACACTGTATACCGACTGAGCTCTGCTATGTCAGTGTGACTGCTGCCTCTGCAGTGCAGCAGGAGAGATGACTTTGTCACTGGCTACTATGCGCTGTATATTAAAGGCGAATGTGCAGAAAGCAATAGCCAGTGACAGTCCTCTTGTCATCTGCATTTTGCAGGGGCAGCCATCACACTGATATAGCAGAGCTCAGTCAGTGTTGAGAGCAGCAGTGATGACTGATTTGACTGCTGAGCTTTGAACAGTGTAACTAGCTGCGAAAGCTCTCATACGCAATGCTGCTGTGTTCACAGCAGATAGTCCGGGCACAAGGGCTGTGGCAGGGAATTATTTTAGTGGTGGGTAGCCTGGCATTAGTAGTACAATGGTAGGCAGGCTGACTTTTTCTAACACAGCTGCAGTCCTATTGCTAGCACCTGCTGTCACCACTGAACAAAAGTAGCAGTGATGGAGGAAAATTGCTGCTCAGAACATAGCGCTGGGCTACAATAAAATGACGCCATACATGCCCAGTTCACAGCTGATGCAGTCGTAGCATATGAGATGGGAGTCAGACGCTGACCACAGTCTTTATGTTCTGGGGCTGACACTTGCTCACCAACAAATAAAAATGGCAGCGCCCAGTGCATGAGGAAAAAAATATACGGTATATATTTTTACTCCAGGTAATTTTAGTGTTTTTAAAAATAAATGATATCATTTCTAATTATTTAAAAAAAAATTGATTCCATTTTAAGGTTTGTTACTAAATTTCACAATACTGAATACCAAATTCAATTAACTAGAGGGTATAAATAAACTAGAATAAATCATAAGCCTACCCTATAAAAACCAATTTTTATTATTCAACAATAAAACCAATAGATAGGTTACACAAAAACCAAAAAACACCGTAAAATAACAAACAATCCCAAACATGGGATGTTAGGGGAATCCCTAGTGCCGTACCTAAGCTGTCACCTTCCTATCAGCGGGGGTTGGCACCCTATGGGAAGCGTTTTGGTGCCCCCGCTCAACGACGGCTACCCCTAGAGGCCCTACAAATACCATGAGCCGTAACCCTCCCCAGATAGGGAATAAAGGGCACCTCTAGGACTAAACAGAGATCACTCCTACAGAACTAGGGGAAACCCTAATCCCCCAATGTAAATACCCATTAAAAACAGAATGATGAACACAATCGGTTTATAGTGGTGGTATTATGCATCTGGATGTCACTTCATGATCCCAATAAGGTAACCAGAGAAAAAAACAAAATCACATCAATGGTTAACCCTTTAGGCCGACAAGTACCACAAAATCATGTATATTATTAGTGACACAGGTTTGCTGCAGTCCAAACCCTGCCCTAATGGCCCTTCAACAAAATGAGCACAGATTCAAAAAATGAATATAAGTTGGTACTCATCCATGCATAACCACCCGCCACTTCCGCCTCAACGCGTTTCGCCCCTCTGGCTCATCAGGAGGCTCGATAAACAGAAAGTGTTCCGATTTTGATATGATGCTTACCGCTATGTAAGTCACCTCCATTTAAATAGTCCCGCTCTCCTCTCCTGCCCGTTACACTTCCGCCGCGTCTAAACGGAAGTGACGTACCAGCACTGAATTGTGGGAAACATCCCACCGCTCATGCGCCGGCTGGAACGCAAAAGAAAACCCAGGGTACCCTTGATATGAAACGCACGGCCATTGCCGTGCAGAAGAGTAACGCTGTAATGCTGTCCACAAGAGATTAAATAGGCCGCCGATGACGCATGCGCACTGCCGCGCCGGTGATACTGATAGAGTATAATCATATGGCTCCCACCACATTCTTAAATACTCTGTGGTACCGGCCTATAAAAAGCCCTTCTGCAAAAGCAGACAGAGCCACATATTTAGATTAAATAAATTTAGATTAACCCATACATCTTGTTATTAGACAGCCGAAGGGAAAACGAAAAAATATAGTAAAATAAGTGTGAGTATGATATTATAAACTCAGGACACGCACAACCGTCTCAGCCAGCAAAGTAGGGGCAATACCCTCATATACATAATATAATTTTCATTATTGTTCTACCACCATATCCAAGGACAGTTATCACAATAGATGTAGTAGATTTTGGAAGAGAAATCATTCACTCTATAACAAGAGATCAGAGAGGCAGGAGCCTATGGAGGATTTTTATTCAAGGATAAATTACAGCAATATGTGTAACCCCAAAAAAACAGGGGGGAGAAATTTCTCCAGTCCAGTCCTAAACTTATTGGCTTTTCTATGTCCCCAGAAAAACAGACCAAGAAATACACATCAGTAAGGTTGAAGAGACGTACCAGATCTACAGAAAGCATGCAAACGACATTACTTCATTAAGACCTTTGGGCACCAATGAGTCCAATCTGAAAGTCCACTCACATTCTCTCTTAAGAATGGACTTGTCCCAGTTGCCTCCTCTGCAATTATTTTTCACCACCTCAATAACCATAAAGTAAATATTGTCAAGCTGGTCACCATGGACCGATCTCATATGTTTAGCCAGGGGAGTATCCCTATTGTTCCTTATGTCCCCTAAATGTTACCCCTCTCTTCTCCAGAACTCACGTTTCATTTTTCCTACGTAGTCCCTTGGGCAGAGGCAAGTGGCCTTATAGACAACACCAGTTGTTTTACAGTTGGAGAAGTCCCTTTGATAGAATTTTTTATTTGTGGATGAGCTCTCAAACTATTTATTTGGTTTCATCCATTTACACATTTGACAGTGACCACAACGATAAAAACCACATGGCTTTCTGTCCAGCCAGGTCCCCTCTGTTCACAGGTGTTTTATAGTGGCTATGCACCAATAGATCTTTAATGGACCTTCCCTTACGGAATGTGATATTGGGACGCTCACCTATACACTCTCTCAGGTCCGGGTCCATTTTTAATATGTCCCAGTGTTTACTGATGACATTCCTAACACTCTGATGTTGATGGTCAAAAGTACCAATGATTCTGATTTCCTCATTTTCAGATTCTTGAGCTGTTCTACCACTCCTTCCCTGTAGCAAATTTTCCCTATCTTCTTTTTCAGCAACCCTATAGGCTGCCTCTAACACATGTCCTGGATACCCTTTTTCCCTAAACCTACTGTACATATCTCCTGCCTGACTTCTGAAGATTTTATTATCAGAGCAGTTCCTACGCAGTCTAAGGAACTGCCCTCTGGGAATCCCCTTTTTCAGGGGGACAGGATGATGACTTTGCCAGTTGAGGAGATTATTAGTACTAGTTGGTTTGCGGTATATATTAGATGACAAACTGCCGTCAGGTTCTTTTTTAATTTTTACATCCAGAAAGGCTATCTCCTCCCCTTGGATCTCTGATGTAAACCTCATACCTATGTTGTTGATATTCAGGGAATCAATAACCCTATCAAATAGTTCCCTGGTGCCCGTCCAGACCACAAAAACATCATCGATGAATCTATACCAAATGGCTATAGATTCATGCCACCATTCAGTGTCTCCCCCAAACACTATTGTCTCCTCCCACCAGCTCAGGAACAGCCACAATTCAGTGCTGGTACGTCACTTCCGGTTAGACGCGGCGGAAGTGTAACGGGCAGGAGAGGAGAGCGGGACTATTTAAATGGAGGTGACTTACATAGCGGTAAGCATCATATCAAAATCGGTACACTTTCTGTTTATCGAGCCTCCTGATGAGCCAGAGGGGCGAAACGCGTTGAGGCGGAAGTGGCGGGTGGTTATGCATGGATGAGTACCAACTTATATTCATTTTTTGAATCTGTGCTCATTTTGTTGAAGGGCCATTAGGGCAGGGTTTGGACTGCAGCAAACCTGTGTCACTAATAATATACATGATTTTGTGGTACTTGTCGGCCTAAAGGGTTAACCATTGGTGTGATTTTGTTTTTTTCTCTGGTTACCTTATTGGGATCATGAAGTGACATCCAGATGCATAATAATACCACCATACGCCGATTGTGTTCATCATTCTGTTTTTAATGGGTATTTACATTGGGGGATTAGGGTTTTCCCTAGTTCTGTAGGAGTGATCTCTGTTTAGTCCTAGAGGTGCCCTTTATTCCCTATCTGGGGAGGGTTACGGCTCATGGTATTTGTAGGGCCTCTAGGGGTAGCCGTCGTTGAGCGGGGGCACCAAAACGCTTCCCATAGGGTGCCAACCCCCGCTGATAGGAAGGTGACAGCTTAGGTACGGCACTAGGGATTCCCCTAACATCCCATGTTTGGGATTGTTTGTTATTTCACGGTGTTTTTTGGTTTTTGTGTAACCTATCTATTGGTTTTATTGTTGAATAATAATAAAAATTGGTTTTTATAGGGTAAATTTCACAATACAAATTGCAAACAGTAAATGTTTGTCTAATGAGGCTGGTGTATTTACTTTGAAAACCAATTACAGAGTTGTAGTGTAATCTTTCCTGACAGTCTTACTCCATCTCTGCCCACCTAGCCTAAGCTACAGTTCCTTAAGGTACCGTCACACTAAACGATATCGCTAGCGATCCGTGACGTTGCAGCGTCCTGGCTAGCGATATCGTTCAGTTTGACACACAGCAGCGATCAGAATCCTGCTGTGATGTCGTTGGTCGCTGCAGAAAGTCCAGCACTTTATTTCGTCGCTGGACTTCCTGCTGACATCGCTGAGTCGGCGCGTGTGACGCCGATTCAGCGATGTCTTCGCTGGTAACCAGGGTAAACATCGGGTTACTAAGCGCAGGGCCGCGCTTACTAACCCGATGCTTACCCTGGTTACCAGCGTAAAAGTAAAAAAAAAAAAACACTACATACTTACCTTCCGCTGTCTGTCCCTCGGCGCTCTGCTTCTCTGCCCTGTGTAAGCACAGTGGCCGGAAAGCAGAGCGGTGACGTCACCGCTGTGCTTACACAGGGCAGAGAAGCAGAGCGCCGAGGGACAGACAGCGGAAGGTAAGTATGTAGTGTTTTTTTTTTTGTTTGTTTTTTTTTTTTTTACTTTTACGCTGGTAACCAGGGTAAACATCGGGTTACTAAGCGCGGCCCTGCGCTTAGTAACCCGATGTTTACCCTGGTTACCGGCATAGTTGGTCGCTGGAGAGCTGTCTGTGTGACAGCTCTCCAGCGACCAAACAGCAACGCTGCAGCGATCCGGATCGTTGTCGGTATCGCTGCAGCGTCGCTTAGTGTGACGGTACCTTTAGTGTTCCTCCTGCTGAGCTCTCACCCTGCTCAGTACAAGCTGCAGCCGTCAGTCAGGCTGGGTGAAAACTGAATAGACTTAGACTCCTGCTATTTCCTTCTACTGCTGGACTTGTGATATGGATAGATTAAGATTATAAAGCATGGATTTCCAAAGTGAATACAGCAACCTCATAAGATCTATGATCTGTCTAAGGGTATGTGCAGAATTTTCTGGAAAAAATCTGCATCTCCTGGCAGAATCCGCAGCTGTGGATTTGCTGCGGTTATTATGCAGATTTTGTGCTGTTTTTATGCGGAATTGATGCAGATTTTCAGCGGTTTTGGGCCACTGCGGAATTTTAACATGGAGGGGTGCAGAAACTCTGCAGATCCGCACAAAAAAAGTGACATGCACTTCTTTGAAATCCACAGCAATTCCGCACTGATTTTTCCGCACCGTCTGCACAGCTTTTTTGTTTTTTCCATAGACTAACATTATACTGTACATCACAGTGCGGATCTGCAGCGTTTCTGCGCTGTAAAATCCTCTGCGGATCCGCAGCAAATCCGCATCGTGTGCACATAGCCTAATAATGTTTGTCTGTATTGTGAAATCTGGTGACAGATCCCCCTTTTTAAAACCAATGTCTGTTAGACAGTGACGTAATTTTTTTTTTTATTTTAATTCTGGTGATATTGTAGTATAATGCTTTTACAAGTACTGTAGGTTGTAAATGGTTATTTTGCCTTTAGATTGGAAGCAGCAGAGGGAAAAGATCCTAAGTACATGGCACAAGAAGAAAGTAGTGAAGAAGAAGATGAAGAGCTGACACCTGAGGAGAGAGGTATTGGGTTTTCTTTTCATTTGACGATACCTTGGATCCTACATACTTCTAGGATGTTCAGCTTGCTTTTCCCCATATACGCACGGTCCGATTTACAGATGGAACTTGTTCATTTATCTCAGTGGGTATATGAAAAGAAAACCTTAACTATGCAAACAGCATTAGTTTTTACAGATGTGTTGAAAAAAATAAGACATTTAATGTGTCATTTTTATTTTCTTATTATGGCGAAAACTGGTGTAAGCCAATAAAACACATATATTACACCAAACAGATACAAATCTTATTTTTCAGGACACAAAACAGAGATTTTGTTTAAAAACTTGCGCTCACTCAGTTCCTGTCTTAACTTACACTGTGTAATTCTTCAGTAGTGTGATGCCGCGATCACTAACAGGTTGGGGAATACTCGCTTAGCAACGGGACAAACATAGACAGGCATGTTTTTTCACATAAAGTCTATTTTGTTTTTTTTCAAGCATCATAAACCACTGTAGGCCATTTTACCCATCACAGACCTCATAGTCCATAGCACTTCATAGTATACGGCTTTTGAGGCGCAGTCACTAAACACGCCGGACCACTTTGTCCCGTTGCCGTGGGTGTCCGCACGCCGAACAGTTCATTAATGTCCATGGAACACAACATTAGGTTGCAGTCTTTAAACATGCTTGATCTTACTCCATCCAGTTACCATGGGTGACCGCACAGTTCATTAACTGACGACCCTGTCAGTGCACACAGTTCCCCATACTCTGGATTACCTTCCAGGAGCTCCTGCTCCACACGCTGACTCCTGTCAGTACTCTCTCTCCCAGGAAAGCTGCCAAACTGGGATCAACGTCCGGGACAATGCCTTGCTCACCAGGCCACCTGACAGTCCAGATCCTCAGATGGACAGTAGCTCCCCCAATGCAGTGTCGTCACAGACTCTGCATACATGGCCTCTCCATGCGCTATTCAGGAAGTCCTATCCCCAGCATCTTCCAAAACAGGCCTTCAGATCCATGGCCTCACCATGTGCTCTTCAGGGATCCGATGCTACTGCCAGGATCTCCCAACACATAGACCTTCCAGGATCCTGCACACAGACCATTCACGTCCATACATTCTCTACCACAGAGACCATGTGACCACACCATGGTCACATTATATATTTTAACCACTCCCATAGGTGGGAGGTGTGTGTGGGTAGACAGATCTGCCCAGCTCTCCAACTAACCATGTAAACTAACCCTGTAAGCCTCCCTTTAAAGCTACACAACAATACTTGTGGGACTACAGGTCCCAGAACAACAATACTGGTTTACAGTGCAGACTCCCTCTGCGACACATACCGGCCATTTACAATCATGCCGGACACTGTCTCACCATCATAGTTATGCCTGCAACTGCCATGTATTCCCATGGCCTCAATACGCCTCCAGACGTATTCTGAGACCATGTAGCGCCCCCTAGCTGTAACAGGGGTCACTGCATCACAGTAGGCACTGCAATAAGCAAATACAACGAAGGAGAAGTAGAAAGGAGCACTCACCATCCAGAAGAAATATTCAGTCTTTATTGTGGCATAAAATGTATAGCAAGGTCTCACAGGAGAACGTGGGTGTCACGAGACGACGGCCGTTTCGCGCTGCTGCAAAACAGTATCAAAATAAACAGGAGAAACTTACAGAAATTATCTAACTGGTAGTTGCTTACTGCTCCCTGAGGGTAGGAAGAATGTAGACAGGGTGGATTTAACTAACTGATTTAAATCACTAGTCAGTAAGGCTTGATTTAAATCAGTGATTTAAATCAAAGTTTCTACCTAACTGAATTTGACTCCGCAGAGGTCCCAGCCTCTTCTTCACGGCAAAAATGTTACAACATGAACAGAGTTGAGAAAAATACCTTAATCCTATTGTTCTACAAACCTATGAATACAGAATCAACCCCTTCAGTGCCATGTCCAAGAAGTTAGACAATATGTTTCTGATTGTTTGGAGTGGAATAGATCTGCACAACACAAGAAGAATGTGAATCTAAGTGTGAGGAGGAGGAAGGGCAAGCAGACAAGAAAATGAAAGTGAAACTTTGAGCACAATACTGCAGCATAGCCACAGACAGACAAGTCTGGATCTGTTTGTGTGTACGATCTGAGGTTTATTACATTCTTTCCTTATAATGGCAGCAGGCCGTAAAAGAGACCCAGTTTGGGAATATTTTAATGAAGCTCCTTCGCCTATCGGTAAGGCAGGCATGCGTGCAAAATGCAAACGATGCAACAAAGAGATGCAAGGCCTGGTGGCGCTAATGAGGCAACATCATGAGAAGTGCTGTGATGAAGATGAGTCAAGGGGGCCCCCCTTCCCCCTTTTTTCTCAATATTTTGAAATAATATATAAAATTGTTTACACTTATTTTTTCTTTACTTTTTATAATATTTTATATATTTTTTTTTTTATATTTTTTTTTACTTTTTGGTGCAGTCATAGAATTATACACAGATATAAACTTTATCCTGTTGGTAGGTTTCTGCTATAGCTTTTTTAGATATTGTCAGTGTGCGCAAGCTTTTATTGTATTATATTTATTATATTTTTTTAGTCTTTTTCTTAATTAACATATTACATAGTAACATAGTTAGTAAGGCCGAAAAAAGACATTTGTCCATCCAGTTCAGCCTATATTCCATCATAATAAATACCCAGATCTACGTCCTTCTACAGAACCTAATAATTGTATGATACAATATTGTTCTGCTCCAGGAAGACATCCAGGCCTCTCTTGAACCCCTCGACTGAGTTCGCCATCACCACCTCCTCAGGCAAGCAATTCCAGATTCTCACTGCCCTAACAGTAAAGAATCCTCTTCTATGTTGGTGGAAAAACCTTCTCTCCTCCAGACGCAAAGAATGCCCCCTTGTGCCCGTCACCTTCCTTGGTATAAACAGATCCTCAGCGAGATATTTGTATTGTCCCCTTATATACTTATACATGGTTATTAGATCGCCCCTCAGTCGTCTTTTTTCTAGACTAAATAATCCTAATTTCGCTAATCTATCTGGGTATTGTAGTTCTCCCATCCCCTTTATTAATTTTGTTGCCCTCCTTTGTACTCTCTCTAGTTCCATTATATCCTTCCTGAGCACCGGTGCCCAAAACTGGACACAGTACTCCATGTGCGGTCTAACTAGGGATTTGTACAGAGGCAGTATAATGCTCTCATCATGTGTATCCAGACCTCTTTTAATGCACCCCATGATCATGTTTGCCTTGGCAGCTGCTGCCTGGCACTGGCTGCTCCAGGTAAGTTTATCATTAACTAGGATCCCCAAGTCCTTCTCCCTGTCAGATTTACCCAGTGGTTTCCCGTTCAGTGTGTAATGGTGATATTGATTCCTTCTTCCCATGTGTATAACCTTACATTTATCATTGTTAAACCTCATCTGCCACCTTTCAGCCCAAGTTTCCAACTTATCCAGATCCATCTGTAGCAGAATACTATCTTCTCTTGTATTAACTGCTTTACATAGTTTTGTATCATCTGCAAATATCGATATTTTACTGTGTAAACCTTCTACCAGATCATTAATGAATATGTTGAAGAGAACAGGTCCCAATACCGACCCCTGCGGTACCCCACTGGTCACAGCGACCCAGTTAGAGACTATACCATTTATAACCACCCTCTGCTTTCTATCACTAAGCCAGTTACTAACCCATTTACACACATTTTCCCCCAGACCAAGCATTCTCATTTTGTGTACCAACCTCTTGTGCGGCACGGTATCAAACGCTTTGGAAAAATCGAGATATACCACGTCCAATGACTCACCGTGGTCCAGTCTATAGCTTACCTCTTCATAAAAACTGATTAGATTGGTTTGACAGGAGCGATTTCTCATAAACCCATGCTGATATGGAGTTAAACAGTTATTCTCATTGAGATAATCCAGAATAACATCCCTCAGAAACCCTTCAAATATTTTACCAACAATAGAGGTTAGACTTACTGGCCTATAATTTCCAGGTTCACTTTTAGAGCCCTTTTTGAATATTGGCACCACATTTGCTATGCGCCAGTCCTGCGGAACAGATCCTGTCGCTATAGAGTCCCTAAAAATAAGAAATAATGGTTTATCTATTACATTACTTAGTTCTCTTAGTACTCGTGGGTGTATGCCATCCGGACCCGGAGATTTATCTATTTTAATCTTATTTAGCCGGTTTCGCACCTCTTCTTGGGTTAGATTGGTGACCCTTAATATAGGGTTTTCATTGTTTCTTGGGATTTCACCTAGCATTTCATTTTCCACCGTGAATACCGTGGAGAAGAAGGTGTTTAATATGTTAGCTTTTTCCTCGTCATCTACAACCATTCTTTCCTCACTATTTTTTAAGGGGCCTACATTTTCAGTTTTTATTCTTTTACTATTGATATAGTTGAAGAACAGTTTGGGATTAGTTTTACTCTCCTTAGCAATGTGCTTCTCTGTTTCCTTTTTGGCAGCTTTAATTAGTTTTTTAGATAAAGTATTTTTCTCCCTATAGTTTTTTAGAGCTTCAATGGTGCCATCCTGCTTTAATAGTGCAAATGCTTTCTTTTTACTGTTAATTGCCTGTCTTACTTCTTTGTTTAGCCACATTGGGTTTTTCCTATTTCTAGTCCTTTTATTCCCACAAGGTATAAACCGCTTACACTGCCTATTTAGGATGTTCTTAAACATTTCCCATTTATTATCTGTATTATTAGTTCTGAGGATATTGTCCCAGTCTACCAGATTAAGGGCATCTCTAAGCTGTTCAAACTTTGCCTTCCTAAAGTTCAATGTTTTTGTGACTCCCTGACAAGTCCCCCTAGTGAAAGACAGGTGAAACTGCACAATATTGTGGTCGCTATTTCCTAAATGCCCAACCACCTGCAGATTTGTTATTCTGTCAGGTCTATTAGATAGTATTAGGTCTAAAAGTGCTGCTCCTCTGGTTGGATTCTGCACCAATTGTGAAAGATAATTTTTCTTGGTTATTAGCAGAAACCTGTTGCCTTTATGGGTTTCACAGGTTTCTGTTTCCCAGTTGATATCCGGGTAGTTAAAGTCCCCCATAACCAGGACCTCATTATGGGTTGCAGCTTCATCTATCTGCTTTAGAAGTAGACTTTCCATGCTTTCTGTTATATTTGGGGGTTTGTAACAGACCCCAATGAGAATTTTGTTACCATTTTTCCCTCCATGAATTTCAACCCATATGGACTCGACATCCTCATTCCCTTCGCTAATATCCTCCCTTAAAGTGGACTTTAGACAAGACTTTACATAGAGACAAACCCCTCCTCCTCTCCGATTTTTACGATCCTTTCTAAACAGACTGTAACCCTGTAAGTTAACTGCCCAGTCATAGCTTTCATCTAACCATGTCTCGGTTATTCCCACTATGTCAAAGTTACCTGTAGATATTTCTGCTTCTAGTTCTTCCATCTTGTTTGTCAGGCTTCTGGCGTTTGCGAGCATGCAGTTTAGAGGATTTTGTTTTGTTCCAATCTCCTCACTGTGGATTGTTTTAGAAATGTTCTTACCTCCCTTCTGAGTATGTTTTCCTGGGTCGTCTTTGTTCGAGTCTAATGTTTTTCTTCCCGTCCCCTCTTCTTCTAGTTTAACGCCCTCCTGATGAGTGTAGCGAGTCTTCTGGCGAATGTGTGTTTCCCAGGTTTGTTGAGGTGTAGTCCGTCTCTGGCGAGGAGTCCATCATACCAGTAATTCACACCGTGGTCCAGGAATCCAAATCCTTGTTGTCTGCACCATCGTCTTAGCCAGTTGTTTGCATCAAGGATCCTGTTCCATCTCCTGGTGCCATGCCCGTCTACTGGAAGGATAGAAGAAAAAACTACCTGTGCATCCAGTTCCTTTACTTTCTTCCCCAACTCTTCAAAGTCCTTGCAGATTGTCGGTAGGTCCTTCCTTGCCGTGTCATTGGTGCCAACATGTATCAGAAGAAATGGGTGGACGTCCTTGGAGCTGAAGAGCTTTGGTATCCTATCGGTCACATCCTTGATCATCGCACCTGGAAGGCAGCATACTTCTCTTGCAGTTATATCCGGTCTGCAGATGGCTGCTTCGGTGCCTCTCAGTAGTGAGTCTCCCACCACCACCACTCTTCGTTGCTTCTTGGCTGTACTTTTTGCTGTCACTTGTTGCTGTGTGCCCTTTTCTTTTTTGCTTGCTGGTATTGCTTCATTCTTAGGTGTGCCATCTTCATCCTCTACAAAGATTTGATATCGGTTCTTCAGTTGTGTGGTTGGTGATTTCTCCATGGTCTTCTTGCTTCTTTTGGTCACATTCTTCCACTCATCTGCTTTTGGAGGTTCTCTGACACTTTTTGCACCTTCTGTGACCAGTAGAGATGCTTCTGTTCTGTCTAGAAAGTCTTCATTCTCTTTGATGAGTTTCAAAGTTGCTATTCTTTCTTCCAGACTCCGCACCTTTTCTTCTAAAAGGGCCACTAGTCTACACTTCTGACAGGTGAAATTTAATTCTTCTTCTGGTCGATCTGTGAACATGTAGCACATGCTGCAGCTCACCATGTAGGTTGTCACATCTGCCATGTTGCTCCTAGATCCTGCTGACTTGCTGTGTGTTTTCCTTCTTGTGTAATCTACTCAGCCAAGCTCTCTTGCAATAATGTCCTACAGGCAAAAATTCGCGCGCCGTAAGGCGCGCGGTTTGGTGATGCTTTCGAAGCAGCTGGTCCCGGCTGTACCCAACGATCTTCTAGCTTAGGGAGACTTCGCTTCTCCCAGAAGGCACCTGGAATATGCAAATTAGCCTCCTGAAGCTTGAATCCCTGGTTTGGGGATATTAAATTTGATTATATGTAATCATAGGCATCCGATCAATAAAGCCTTATTTTTCCTTATCTCAGCCTTGGTTGAATCTTTTTGGACTTTGTCCCATGTCGCTTTACGTTGGTTGTTAGTTCTTCTTCACAGTGGGCCTTCACTGCACTCCTGCACAGCGCACCCTACATATTTTCTGGATATTTTATATTATTTTATTTAATTTTTATTATTATATTTTTTTTTGTTTATAATCTTGGGTGTACTGTGTTATATACTTAATTCTTAGCAAATTAAGTAAGTTTTTTTTTTGCGGAACCATGTTTCATTCTATTTATTTCAGAAAAGAAAAAAGAATTTGAAATGAAAAGGAAGCACCATTATAATGAGGGCATGAATATTAAACTAGCCAGGCAATTAATAGCCAAGGAGCTTGCGGGGGAGGATGACGAAGAAGAAGAAGATGACGACGATGATGATGAAGAAATGCAGGACATAACAGACACAGAAGGTAAATGTAAAGTACTTGTCACTAACAGGTTATCTTGAACATAACCAGCGCTAATGTATACATTGTGTTATACCCAGTGCAAGGCCTAAAGGGGGCAGTGCATTACTCATGGACTTTTTGATGCACTTTGAATTTCAGTGTTAATCTAGTAGCGTATTGGACCATTTTTTGGACTCCAGAACCAAAGTAAATTGTCAGGTCACAAATTCTACCAGGTATTTAAAATTGTTCTGAAAGAATTTTGACCTATGCTTACAAGATAGCTTCTTTCTGAACTGATTATTCTACAGTATCCCATACAAACTATATAACATTAAGGACTGTAAAGCCAAGGAAGTGAATTATGCTGTCATGGTTCTTTAGCTAATCCAAGACTGTACAATTCTTGTAATATAGAGCATTGTCATACAGAAAGTGACCACCTAACATAAGGTAAATGGCTATAATGAAGGGATGAACTTGGCTTGCCAAAATTTGCAGGCAATCCCACTATCCAACCGTATATCCACACGTGTTAGAAAACTTTAGGTATGCCAGAAAAAACAGTCCCCACGTCATTACTTCACCACCACCACCACCAACCTGAACTTTTGAAACCTGACTGGAGTATTAATGTTTCTTCAGACAAATTTTGATCCTATATATAACTTATAAATATCCCCTAAAAATTAAAATTTATTAAATATAAATTAAAAAACATCCCAGAAAAAAACGATAATGCACAAAAATCTCAGTCATGGGGTTATATGAGGGCAACCTTAGATAATTAAGCCCACCTAGATACCAGATGGCACCAAGTGGGCACTAAATCAATACCCTATACTTGTGCCCTGTATACTGATACTGCCAAGCCGTGGAGGTTAGCACCCAATATAGTAAACTGATATGGCACACCCGCTCAAATATAGCTGCCCTAGATGGGTAACAGATATGGTGACCCCGCTCAACAATGGTGGACCCTAAGCTGCCCTAGATATCCTAATGGGTCTTTTTATCATAGGGCTAACATTCTATAAAAGATAGCCAAAGTAACAATAATGTCTTGGATGATAACCATCCAAAAAATAATAATTTTTACCATCAAGTAGGCAGATAAAGCATAAATCTTATATATGCATGCAATAAATTAAATTCCTCATAGGCATCTCCTTATAAGGTAGTGTGAAAAACAAGAAATATGACTATTCATCGCTGTAGCCTCAAAAACTATGGAAAAAATCCAGATCTGCCTTGGTAGTGAAAATTGTATTTCTTGGACTATTATTTTTTTGGATGGTTGTCATCTGGAATATTGTTCCTTTGGCTATCTTTTTATAAGATGTTAACTTCATGGATCTTTTATATCATAGGGCCATCAAGGGCAGCTTAGGGTCAACTTAGGGACATCGTTGAGCAGGGACACCATATCTGTTTACTGTCTAGGGTAGCAATTTCTGCAATTAGGCAGTATCCGCATTCAGGGCACAAGTATAGGGTATTGATTCAGTGTCCCTTGATGTCGCCTGTTATCTTGTTGGGCTTAATTACAGTAGGGAAAATAAGTATTTGATGCACTGCCGATTATGCAAGTTTTCCCACCTACTAAGAATGGTGAGGTCTCTAATTTTTATCGTAGGTACACTTCAACTGTGATAGACAGAATAAAAAAAAATAAAGAAAATCACATTGTATGATTTTTACATATAACATGCATTCAAATGCAAATTAATTAAGTATTTGATACATTAGAAAAACAGAACGTAATATTTGGAACAGAAACCTTTGTTTGCAATTACAGGAGTCAGACTTTCCTGTAGTTTTTGACCAAGTGTGCACAATGCAGCAGGGATTTTGGCCCACTCCTCCATACAAATCTTCTCCAAATCTTTCAGGTTTCGGGCTGTCGCTGGGTAACATCGAGTTTCAGCTCCCTTAAAAGATTTTCTATTGGGTTCAGGTCTGTAGATTGGCTACACTACAGGACCTTGTAATGATTTTTATGGAGCCACTCTTTAATTGCCCTAGCTGTATGTTTCTGGTGATTGTCATGCTGGAAGACCCAGCAACGACCCATATTCAATGCTCTTACAGAGGGGAAGGAGGTTGTTGACCAAAATCTCACGATACATGACCCCATCCATCCTCCCCTCAATACAGTGCAGTCACCCTGTCCATTTTGTAGAAAAGCACCCCCAAAGTATAATGTTTTCCCACCATGCTTCACGGTTGGGACAGTGTTTTGGGGGTTGTACTTGTCCTTCTTCTTCCTCCAAACATGGCTAGTGTAGTTGATGCCAAAAAGTTCTATTTTGGTCTCCTCTAACCACAATACATTCTCGCATGCTTCCTCTGGATTAGCCAGATGGTCATTTGCGAAATTCAAACCGGCCTGGACATGTGATGGTGTGAGCAGGGGGACCTTACGTGCCCGCAGGATAATCCATGATGGCGTACTGTAATCTAATAGTAATGTTTGAGACTTTGATCCCAGCTCTTCTCAGGTCGTTGACCAGGTCCTCCCGTGTAGTTCTGGGCTGATTCCTGACCTTTCTCAGAATCACCCTTACCCCACGAGGCGGGAGCCCCAAAGCAAGGAAGATTGACAGTCGTCTTGTGTTTCTTCCATTGTCTAATAATTGTGCCAACAGTTGTTGCCTTCTAACCAAGCTGCTTTCCTATTGTCCTTTAGCCCATCCCAGCCTTGTTCAGGTCTACAATTTTGTCCCTGCTGTCCTCAGACAGCTCTTTGCTCTTGGCCATGGTAGAGAGGTTGGAGTGTGATTGATTGAGTGTGTGGACAGGTGTCTTTTATACAGTAAAAGAGTTAAAACAGGTGCAATTAATACTGGTAATGAGTGTAGAGTATGAAGACTTCTTAGGGTATGTGCACACGTTGTGGCTTTGACGTTGCGGATTTGCATCAGTTTTCCATGCGTTGTACAGTACCATGTAAACCTATGGAAAACCAAATCCGCTGTGCACATGCTGCGGAAAATACCGCGTGGAAATGCTGCGGTTTATTTTCCACAGCATGTCAATTCTTTGTGCGGATTCCACAGCGTTTTACATCTGCACATCTGCTCCTCAATAGGAATCTGCAGGTGTTAAGTTCAGGTGAAATCCGCAAAAAAAAAAAATGCTGGAAATCCGCAGGTAACACAGTGCTTTTTACCTGCGGATTTTTCAAAATCTGCGCTGAAAAATCCACACACATTAATCCGCAACGTGTGCACATACCCTTACAGAACTAACAGGTCTGTGAGAGCCAGAATTCTGGCTGGTTGGTAGGTGATCAAATAATTAAATTGCATTTTATTTCATGAAATAAGTATTTAAAAATCATACAATGTGATTTTTATGGTTTTATTTTTGGATTCTGTCTCTCAGTTAAGTGAACCTATGATAAAAAAAAAAAAAAAAATTCCAGACCTCTCCATTCTTTGTAGGTGGGAAAACCTACACTCCTGGTTTTGCATCAGATACTTATTTCCCCCACAGTATCTTAAGTTGTCCATTTAGAAAACCCCAGTCATAGGGGTATATATGTTTTATCTGTGGTGTTTGTTTGTTTGTTTTTCTTGGGATGTTTTTTTAAAGTACCGTATATACTCGAGTATAAGCCGAGATTTTTAGCCCACTTTTTTGGGCTGAAAGTCCCCCTCTCGGCTTATACTTGAGTCATACCCAGGGGTCGGGAGGGGGAGCGGGGGCTGTCTAATTATACTCGCCTACTCCTGGCGCGGTCCCTGCATGTCCCTGCTTCTTCCAGCGCTGCAGCTTCTTCCTGTAGTGAGCGGTCACATGGTACCACTCATTTCTGTAATGAGCGGTAACGGTGACCGCTCACTACAGGAAGAAAATGCGGCGCCGGGGAACAGACGTGTAGCGACAGCGCCAGGAGCAGGTAAGTATGACGGGGCAGTGCGCGATACTCACGTGCTCCTCGTTCCACCGGCGGCGCCGCTGTGTCTTCCGCAGTGACACTCAGGTCAGAGGGCGCGGTGACGTGATTAGTGTGCGCCGCCCTCTTTGTGAACGTCGGTGCAGAGGATGGGAAGACACAGCGGCGGTCAGCGGTGGAACGGGAAAGGTGAGTATAGCAAGTGACTGGGGCCTGAGAGGTGAGTATGTAATTTTTTTATTTAATCGCAACAACAGCATATGGGGCAAATATCTGTATGGAGCATCTTATGTGGCCATGTGCAGCATTTTATGGGGGCAAATATCTGTATGGGGCATCTTATGGGGCCATGTGCAGCATGATACAGGGGCAAATATCTGTTGTATGGGACATCTGTATGGGGCCATGTGCAGCATTATATGGGAGCAAATATCTGTATGGAGCATCTTATGGGGTCATAATCAACATTTGTGGAGCATTATGCGGGGCAAATATCTGTATGGAGCATCTTATGTGGCCATGTGCAGCATTATATGGGGCAGTTATCTGTATGGAGCATCTTATGGGGCCATGTGCAGCATTATATGGGGCAAATATCTGTATGGAGCATCTTATGGGGCCATGTGCAGCATTATATGGGGCAATTATCTGTATGAAGCATCTTATGGGGCCATAATCCACATTTGTGGAGCATTATATGGGGCATATTTTAATATGGAGCATCTTATGGAGCCCATCATAAACTGTATGGAGCAGTATATGGGGCTCCTGAGTCAATATGGATATTCAAAAACACTTAACCTACTGATATCTCAATTAATTTAACTTTTATTAGTATCTATTTTTATTTTTGAAATTTACCGGTAGCTGCTGCATTTTCCACCCTAGGCTTATACTCGAGCCATTAAGTTCTCCCAGTTTTTTTGTGGCAAAATTAGGGGGGTCAGCTTATACTCGGGTCGGCTTATACTCGAGTATATACGGTACATTTAATATATCAGAATTTTTAGGGGATATTTATGCTTTTATATTCTTCATAATCCTCAAGTTATTGTTGCATATTTTCTGCAAATTTTGATCCTCCTTCAGCAAAGTGCATCAGAAATCTGGCTTCATGTTACAGGCAATGTTCTTTCCATTGCTTAGTGATCCAGTCTTGAATTCTTTTACCCACCGAACTCTTGCATTTCTTTTCTGCTTAGACAGCAATAACAATAAAACCGCCATCTGCAGGCTGCAGCTATAACCCATCCGTGCCAGGGAATGTTGAGTTGTGTGTCTGGGCACGGTAATTGGAACACCATTGTTGTATTCTGCTGCGATTTGCTTGATTTCACTGCCTGTTCATCAGAACAGTTTTTCAGATCCTCTAGTGACTTTTTTTTTTCTTTTATGTATGTTTATGCCTCAATCACATTATTTTAGTTATTTTCTAACACGTTGACATGCAGAAAAATAACAATAATGTTGGCAGTTTTTAAATGCTGCATGACTAGTCTGCAATTGATGTGCTTTATTATGATTTATTATGCTTTGCTTATATAGCGCCATAAAACTCCGCAGCGCTGTACAGATATCAGCGCTGTCACCAATGGGCCACACAATCTAAATTCCCTATCAGTACGTCTTTGGATTGAGCATGCCTCATTTGGAAGGAATGGTCATTAGATGTTCACATTCTAATGTGGATCCACAGAAGATTCAGTCACTTGATTTCATGCTGCACTCCGGGATCTCGTGTCTAAGATCTAGTGATGATGGGGCAGGTGTCTCTTTAATAAAGATATAGATATATATCACATGTGCTCACACATATAAATTCCTTTGCGTCAGTTATTCTCCTAAAACGCACAATTTTTTTTTCTCCAAAGTCAGTTCAGCCTGTGATTTTTGTCTTCCAGCTCATCCTGCCCAGCTACAGAGTAATGACCAACTACTATAGAGGACATGTCGGCTGCACCGCTTGCTGAAGGTCTATTTATTGCCACGCCACTGCTCAAGCACTAATCCGCAGACCTATGGACTAAAGGCACAAGAATGTTTTTCTATTGCCAATGTTTTGTTGTGAGGACCCTTAATTAATAAGCCAATTCTGATTAATGATTCACAAGCTTGTCTGGCATATTCTGTTTCCAAGGCTGGCAAAGGACACAAGTATTGGTTTACACTCACAGCCAACTACATGCCATATGTTTGTCATTTGATAGATTCATGTGTGGCTTTCTGCATGTGAGTGCCTTGGTTAAAGGTTTTTTTGTTTTTATCTTATGTTGTGACTCCTTAGAAATGATGGCATTGGGGCGCGGAATCTCAAGTCTCAACTTCTGTTCAGGCCGGAGAGATGTTTGGATCTTCTAATGGTTGCATGTTGACAACCATATAATACTTGCTGAAAAAACAATCCTGCTTTTTTATTTTCAGGTGATTGTATTTTACTGGTCCATGAAGCTATTCTTTTGGTGAGATTATTGGACCTCTGAAATGGTGACCATGTCTCATTAGGGATCAGTCCTCGTCAAGTGTTTTACACAACATGAGCCGACGTCGTCAGATGGACTGGAGTGTAGTATCTGTTCCGTCATGTGTTATTCAGTCCAAAGCTGTTGTAGAAATCTGTACTTCTGCCTTTACATGGTCAGCTTTGAATATATGTACAATCGGAGTCCCTGGAGACATACATGTATACGAAATGCACTGATGGTTTTGCAAGTTATATGTAAAATGGAAAACAATATAAAATGTATTCTAAAATAAATGTAATTCTGATTCTACAATGACAACAGCCATCAAGAATTTTCTCAGTGTAGGTAAGTGTGGCATGCGGTATGTGAAAAATATGAGTACCTTTTAATCCCTTGATTACTTGTGCGCAACTAGTCATTTGGCTAAAATTTAGCAACATTCAAAGACTTTTATGCCATTGTTCAGTCAGAAATCTTTGATAAATCCCCCCCCCCCCTAAAATATTTAGTATTTTATACATTCAGCAAGTTCTGATTTTAATTGTCTTCAGCCATTAATGCTTGCCCTAGCTAAAAATAATAAAATAACATTTGTCCGTTGTTTGACTGCAGTGCTCACGTGCATTAGTCATGTCACTACTACAGTCTGTAAACAACCACCAGGTGCAGCTGCGGAGAGCAAGAACGTGAGTAATCCTGAGCTAAAGGGGTCCATCACCAAGATCCTTTCCCAATAGTAGACTAATATGTGAAATAATATTAGCAAATGCCTCCAATTAGAAATGTAGGTAGCACAATTTCTCTGATTTGCTATTTCGCTTACCCATGTGCTGGCATTGCAATAGCTTAGGAATCCATAGTTATGACCACTTACAGTGGGGCAAAAAAGTATTTAGTCAGTCAGCAATAGTGCAAGTTCCACCACTTAAAAAGATGAGAGGCGTCTGTAATTTACATCACAGGTAGACCTCAACTATGGGAGACAAACTGAGAAAAAAAAATCCAGAAAATCACATTGTCTGTTTTTTTAACATTTTATTTGCATATTATGGTGGAAAATAAGTATTTGGTCAGAAACAAAATTTCATCTCAATACTTTGTAATATATCCTTTGTTGGCAATGACAGAGGTCAAACATTTTCTGTAAGTCTTCACAAGGTTGCCACACACTGTTGTTGGTATGTTGGCCCATTCCTCCATGCAGATCTCCTCTAGAGCAGTGATGTTTTTGGCTTTTCGCTTGGCAACACGGACTTTCAACTCCCTCCAAAGGTTTTCTATAGGGTTGAGATCTGGAGACTGGCTAGGCCACTCCAGGACCTTGAAATGCTTCTTACGAAGCCACTCCTTCGTTGCCCTGGCGGTGTGCTTTGGATCATTGTCATGTTGAAAGACCCAGCCACGTTTCATCTTCAATGCCCTTGCTGATGGAAGGAGGTTTGCACTCAAAATCTCACGATACATGGCCCCATTCATTCTTTCATGTACCCGGATCAGTCGTCCTGGCCCCTTTGCAGAGAAACAGCCCCAAAGCATGATGTTTCCACCACCATGCTTTACAGTAGGTATGGTGTTTGATGGATGCAACTCAGTATTCTTTTTCCTCCAAACACGACAAGTTGTGTTTCTACCAAACAGTTCCAGTTTGGTTTCATCAGACCATAGGACATTCCCCCAAAACTCCTCTGGATCATCCAAATGCTCTCTAGCAAACTTCAGACGGGCCCGGACATGTACTGGCTTAAGCAGTGGGACACGTCTGGCACTGCAGGATCTGAGTCCATGGTGGCGTAGTGTGTTACTTATGGTAGGCCTTGTTACATTGGTCCCAGCTCTCTGCAGTTCATTCACTAGGTCCCCCCGAGTGGTTCTGGGATTTTTGCTCACCGTTCTTGTGATCATTCTGACCCCACGGGTGGGATTTTGCGTGGAGCCCCAGATCGAGGGACATTATCAGTGGTCTTGTATGTCTTCCATTTTCTAATTATTGCTCCCACTGTTGATTTCTTCACTCCAAGCTGGTTGGCTATTGCAGATTCAGTCTTCCCAGCCTGGTGCAGGGCTACAATTTTGTTTCTGGTGTCCTTTGACAGCTCTTTGGTCTTCACCATAGTGGAGTTTGGAGTCAGACTGTTTGAGGGTGTGCACAGGTGTCTTTTTATACTGATAACAAGTTTAAACAGGTGCCATTACTACAGGTAATGAGTGGAGGAAAGAGGAGACTCTTAAAGAAGAAGTTACAGGTCTGTGAGAGCCAGAAATCTTGATTGTTTGTTTCTGACCAAATACTTATTTTCCACCATAATATGCAAATAAAATGTTAAAAAAACAGACAATGTGATTTTCTGGATTTTTTTTTCTCAGTTTGTCTCCCATAGTTGAGATCTACCTATGATGAAAATTACAGACGCCTCTCATCTTTTTAAGTGGTGGAACTTGCACTATTGCTGACTGACTAAATACTTTTTTGCCCCACTGTATATAGTGAAACGCTGCATTGTTTATTCTGCAGCATGTCAAGTCTTTGTGCGGATTCTGCAGCGGTTTACACTTGCGCCATAATAGGAATCTGCACAAAATCCGAAAAAATGCAGTAATTCCACAGGTAATCCGCAGTGCGGTTTACCTGCGGATTTACCAAAATCAGTCCGGAAAAATCCGCAACACTTTCCGCAACGTGTGCATGTGGCCTAAGTTTGTATTTTTTTTTTATTTATTTATTTTTTTTTTTGTGAGTGCAAACCTGCGTACTGAAGAAACTAAAAAATTGCAAACCCCTTTATTATCAGGTGAGCCTAAAGGTACCGTCACACTAAGCGACGCTGCAGCGATACCGACAACGATGTCGATCGCTGCAGCGTCGTTGTGTGGTCGCTGGAGAGCTGTCACACAGACAGCTCTCCAGCGACCAACGATCCCGAAGTCCCCGGGTAACCAGGGTAAACATCGGGTTACTAAGCGCAGGGCTGCGCTTTGTAACCCAATGTTTTACCCTGGTTACCGTTGTAAATGTAAAAAAAACAAACACTACATACTTACATTCCGGCGTCTGGTCATGTCCCTCGCCTTCAGCTTCCCGCACTGACTGAGCGCCGGCCATAAAGTACAGCGGTGACGTCACCGCTGTGTTTTGCTTTACGGCTGGCCGGCGCTCACCAGTCAGTGCGGGAAGCTGACGGCGAGGGACCTGACCAGACACCGGAATGTAAGTATTTACTGTTTGTTTTTTTACATTTACAACGGTAACCAGGGTAAACATCGGGTTACTAAGCGTGGCGCTGCGCTTAGTAACCCAATGTTTACCCTGGTTACCAGTGAAGACATAGCTGAATCGGCGTCACACGCCGATTCAGCGATGTCAGCGGGAGATCCAGCGACAAAATAAAGTTTCCCCAGCGACCAACGATCTCCCAGCAGGGGCCTGATCGTTGGTCGCTGTCACACATAACGATTTCGTTAACGATATCGTTGCTACGTCACAAAAAGCAACGATATCGTTAACGATATCGTTGTGTGACGGTACCTTAAGTAATCTGTTGAATAATTCATGGAGTTTGTATTGTGAAATCTGGTAATGGTTAAAGTAACCGTCATTTTAATTTTTTTTTCCTAAATCCATAGCACACATGAAAATAAGCAACTGTGTAATCTACCTTATCAGATAAATCTGCTTCTTTCTCTGCTAGAATGTGTCAGTCATTGTTAAAATTCTCAATTCTGATGTAAAAATCTGTGTTCAGTGAAGACTTTCCTAACAGACCGGAACCATCTCAAGTTAAAGAAATTTTTTCTCTGTCCCCCATGACGGCACCACGGAGAGAGGGGATCCGCCCATCAAGGACATGAAACCTACAGATAAAAAGGGCAGTACCTCTCTCCTGCATTAGTTGGTTTCCTGTCCCTGATGGGGAACCTACAGTCGACGCAAGGATCATACTTGAGGATCATAGTGGGATGCGATGTCCAGCCAGACTGATCCAGGCAGCGGGGGTTCCCTGCCTTGGCTGATGCGGTATCCAGAGGCGCCACTGCTGGGGTCAGTGGGCCTTTAGGGTGTGCGGGGAGAGGCGGCAGAGAAGAGGATTGCCGCTTGTTGCCTCTCCTGGAATCTTCTCCAGAGAACTCTGATCCTGAGCCGGGGCTGAAACCCTCCTGGGTGGGCGTCCCTCAGCCACAGAGACCAACGATCAGACGAGGCTCCTGTGTAGAGCCACTTCCTCCCGCAGTGGAGGCTGTGACTCCGGCCGGCATGCCACCGCTACTTCCGGAAGGCTGTCACACTTCCGCTGACGTCAGATCAGGACGCCGGGGCATAACGTCGCCTTGTTTTATACGGTAGAACTTGAAAGTGCTGAACAAGACAGGCAGCAGGCTGGTTTCCTGGATCTCGTGGGGCACAGGAGAGAAAATCATTGGCAGCAGTGCAGCATTCCTGATGGGACGCCACTTCCATTCATAGTTTGCTCTCCACGTTACCAGCTCCCCCTGTTTTTCTAGCAGGTATGGAGCCAGCACAAGTGAGTGCATGGTGGAATGTTCAGTTGATGGTCTAGGCCTCTGGGCTGAGGCTAGTCTCATGCCTTTGTGCCAAAGCTGTGCCTAGAGCCTCATGTGTGAGGTATGTTTTCACATATACGCAACTAGGCCTTGGACCTCTAAGGTATAATAAGGCCATATGTCCAGGCTACATCTCAAGATTTGACTTCAGTTAGTTGCATGTCTTGTCTGCACAGAGCCTTATGGTTGGGCTTCAGAGTTACTTTTTGGAAGCATGTTTTTCATTTTTTAGTTCGATAAAGAGGTGTTTCACTTTTCTTTGCAACTTAACTACTCCATGCCTGGGGAGGACCCATGGTGTTAATGGAGCACATTATCTCCATGACAACTGCCCTCCAGCTGCGGCTCATAAATTAGCTTCTTTGGGTGGGGTCAGTCTGACAAAGGAGATGTACTTTTCAGAGTGGAGATTTATCTGGAACTCTGAGAGATTGCTCTCTTGCTTATAACTGTGGGCCTGTTTGGCACCTTCAAGCATGGCTGTAGCTCTATGCATCATATTGAGTGCCTCTGTGCATCATATTGCATCATAGTGTCTCTCTGCATTATATTGTGTGCATATTGTGTGCATCATAGTGCCTCTATGCATTTTATTGAGTGCCTCTGTGCAGCATATTGCGTCATAGTGCCTCTGTGCATTCTATTATATCATAGTGCTTCATATTGCATCATGGTGCCTCTGCATGATGTTGCATCATGGTGCTTATGTGCATCATGTTGCATCATAGTGCTTCTATGCATTATATTGCGTGCATCATAGTGTGTCATGGTGCCTCTCTGCATCATATTGCATCAGAGTGCTTCATTGTGCTTTTTTGCTTCATATTGCATCATAGGGCTTCATAGCGCCTCTATGCATCAAAATGTGTCATAGTGCTTATGTGCATCTTATTGCATCAAATCATATTGCTTCGATGCCCCTGTGCCTCATGGGGTATCATTAGTGTGCCATAGTGCCTCTGCTTCATAGTACCTCGGGCCTTGTGCTTTTTTGCCTCTGGCTGTAGGCCTCTAGGTTAGACCTTCTGACTTGTACCTTGTTGTGTGGCCGCACATTGCATCGTCGGCCTACCACCTCACATTTTGTCTTTGGTCCCAACTCTGCTTATAGAGTTCTCGTGTTTTTGTACCCAGATCCAACTTATGTTGCTTCATGTTTTACAACAGGGCTTAGCCAAACAAACAGCTATGCTTGAATTGGCTTAGTAAATTCGCAGTTGGAACAGATCTCTCAAGTGTGCAACTACCTTGAGTGCTAAAGGCAGGTCTCTTTCATAATTAGCTTTATAGGGTGACATGTCCTCCTTCTTTTTTTTTTCTTTTTTTTTGTTCATCCTATAAAAGGACGTACTACTGTCCTGGGAGCAGAAAATCCCACGAAGTGGAAGGAAGGAATCCCCCCCCCCCCCCCCTTCCTCCCCGCACCATTGAACACCTCGTCATACCAGCCTGGAGCCTGCAGCATCTCCTGCCTTCACCATCAATGACCCTGCCACCTAGGACCCCACTCCACCACCGCTGCAACCTCCCCCGCCCAAGTAAGCTACCACAAAAGTGGATTATAGCATGCACCAGTTTATTCAAACACAAAAAAAAACATTTTTTTACAATTTTTGCTTCCCAAAATTTGGGGCGCGTCCTAATAAACCGCAAAATACAGTACGTTTTTTCAGCTCCTTTTAAGCACAATAAACTGAAACATAATTTCCCCAAACAGACTGAGTATTGAATCATTATTATTGCAATAGAGAACATGTTCTTTTCATGGTTGTTACATATTTATCTTTTACATAGTTAAAGGGAACCTGTCACCCCGTTTTTTTCAGATTGAGATAAAAATACTGTTAAATAGGGCCTGCGCTGTGCGTTACAATAGTGTATGTAGTGTACCCTGATTCCCCACCTATGCTGCGAAATACATTACCAAAGTCGCCGTTTTCGCCTGTCAATCAGGCTGGTCAGGTCAGGTGGGCGTGGTGACATCGCTGTTTCTTCCCCAGCTTTCCGTTGGTGGCGTAGTGGTGTGCGCATGTCCAAGTGCCGAATCCACTGCGCGCAGGTGAAGTAAAAGCACGCGATCTACGCTATTACCCTTGTCATCGGTGGGGGCGGCCATCCTCCTGAGGCCGCGCGTGCGCAGATGGAGTGCTCTGCTGCACAGGGCTTCAGGAAAATGGCCGCGGGATGCCGCGCGTGCGCAGATGGAGATCGCGGCGGCCATTTTCCCAAAGCCAAGTTTGCATCTCGGCTTCAGGAAAATGGCCGCCGCGATCTCCATCTGCACACGCGCGGCATCCCGCGGCCATTTTCCTGAAGCCCCGTGCAGCAGAGCACTCCATCTGCGCACGCGCGGCCTCAGGAAGATGGCCGCCCCCACCGATGACAAGGGTAATAGCGCAGATCGCGCGCTTTTACTTCACCTGCGCGCAGTGGATTCGGCACTTGGACATGCGCACACCACTACGCCACCAACGGAAAGCTGGGGAAGAAACAGCGATGTCACCACGCCCACCTGACCTGACCAGCCTGATTGACAGGCGAAAATGGCGTCTTTGGTAATGTATTTCGCAGCATAGGTGGGGAATCGGGGTACACTACATACACTATTGTAACGTACAGCGCAGGCCCTATTTAACAGTATTTTTATCTCAATCTGAAAAAACGGGGTGACAGGTTCCCTTTAATATTAAATGTTTTCCATTGTTTTCTCTTAAACACTATAAAAGTTTCATTTGGAAAAAAACGTAACTTGCCTTTACAAGAATTATTGTTCCTCATAGCTACCAGTCAGTTCAACCAGCGCTGGAACAATTAAAGGGAACCTGTCACCCCCAAAATCAAATGTGAGCTAAGCCCAGCGACGTCACTGAAGGTCCTTCACTCACCGCATTCTAAGGAACAGAGGGAGACGCTAGCAGCGCTGTGATCCAGGGCCCGTCCGAGGGTGAGTATATCCATGTTTTTTATTTTTATTCTTTATTTTTAACATGAATATGGATCCCAGGGCCTGAAGGAGAGTCTCCTCTCCTCCAGACCCTGGGAACCACACGCCGAAATGCAGGATCGCTCCCTGCACACGCCGTACCCGGCGTGACAACCCCTGACTTTTGGGACAATTTTTAGGAGTCAAAAAGTCGTCTTATACGCCGGGACATACGGTATCTCTTTTTCTCACTACTATTTTTCTTTAAATATTAACAAAGCTGTAGCCAAAGTAGTGCAACACAATATGCAATGTAACAGTTCCAATATTTGAAGCAATCACTATAAAACTAAATCCGATTGTGTGACGGTAGGAAATTGGCATAAAGTACCAGAACACAATATTTAGATAGTTTCAACAGACCATAGAATCTTACAATTTACAGCATGCAAAATTTGGCCCCTTTTTTGCTAAGCATAAAAGAGGCACATTTAATTCTGCATGTTGATCAGACAGGAAATTTTATTTTTGTTTTTACCCACCAAGCCTGTTTTCACCTTCATGACCAACCCAAATTTTACCATTCTGACCAGTGTCACTTTGAGGTTATACTGTAGCTCTAGAATGCTTCAACAGATCACTGATTCTGAGAATTGTTTTTTGTGACATATTGTACTTCACAACTGTGGTAAAATTTGTTCAATATGACTTGCTTATTTGTGAAAAAAAAAATTGAAATTTTACCCTTCGCCACGACAGCACCCACTTTGAGAGAGGGACCCACCCATAGGAACAGGAAACCTACAGAGCCAAAAGGGCGGCCCCCTCTCCTCCTCCTCAGTTGGTTTCCTGTTCCTATCGGAAATTCCGGGATTCCTACAGAGGAGGTGGTTTGGAGCACCTCCGGATTACCTGATGCCTGGCACCCGCCTGTGTGATCCTGTGTGGACAGCAGGGGCTGCGGCGTCGGAAGCAGCAGCGGGGGAGCCACTGCACGCATCCTCCCCCCTCGTCTGGAGATCCGGCAGGTTCCGGGCAATTGAAGCCCGGCCTATGGAGGACCCAGGTGTGGGGTGTTCGTCGGCTGCCAGCGACGCTATAGAGGCAGGCGGCGGCTGCATCGCGCTGGTAAGTCCGCACTAATCCATTGAACTGGAAGTGATTGGTACACTTCCGGTTCGTGGCAGGAGCGCTCCAGGAAAAAAAAAAAAAACCCGCGCATTACAAATACAGGCCGGGGACGCTGAGCAGATCGCTCACCATGCTGTCCCCGGCACATGAGGAGCTCCCACCAGCGGTGGAAGATAGCGCCGGAAAAAGCAGCGCTAGATCGTCTGCAAAAAAGAGTGGTAGTTCCATGGCAGGATCTGACACTCACTCCAGGAGCAAGACAAAGAGTAGATACTGATCTCCTCACACCAAACACAGCGGCTTCACCTCCAAGACCGGTATGATGATAGCTTCACTGGGTGAGTGTCCATAATCCTCTACCTATAAGCTGATCCCCTCCTTCTCTACCTCTCCCCTTAGGCTAAGAAGACCAGTAAATCTAGGCATAAGCAGTGTGCCCTGTGTATGCAACCCCTGCCCGACACGTATCCCAAGAGGTTGTGTCAGACCTGTATTAAACAGACTTTACAGGATGAGGCGGCTGTTACTGCCACAAACATCCGATCTATGATAAGACAGGAGATCCAGTCTCTTGGATCGAAATCTCTTAAAAAACATGGAAGTAAGCACCTCTCTCTCGTCTGCAGTTCAGAGTCTGAAGAGGGCCTTATCCGATCCTCCAATACCTCAGGATCATCCCCCAGCTCTTCTGTGGATGAAGGCGGTGCATGTTTTCCTGTCGACAGCATAGATAACCTTGTAAAATCCGTTAGGAACACTATGGGGTGTCCGGATACTAAGGAGGTTAGGTCGGTACAGGATATAATGTTTGCTGGACTAGGCCAGAAGAAACGCCGTGCCTTCCCGGTCAATACCACTATTAAGGACCTTGTTAGGAACGAATGGGACAAACAAGGGAAAGGGTTTCTCCCATCATCTTCTAAAAGGCGTTACCCCTTTAGTGATGAGGATTTGGCTGTGTGGTCCAAAGTCCCTAAAGTGGATGCGGCAGTGGCGTCAACCTCAAAACAATCTTCCCTTCCGGTAGAAGATGCGGGAGTTTTACTGGATCCACTTGATCGTAAAACAGAAGCTCTCCTCAAGATCTTGGGAGACAAATACAGGAGCCTTTAAGCCAGCAATATCAGGCACGTGCACAGCTAGGTCTCTACTAGTCTGGGTAGACCAGCTGGAGCAGCAAGTAAAGGGCAAGGTGGCGAGAGAAAAAATTCTCCAAACTATGCCTCTCATCAGGAGTGCTGCAGCATTCTTAGCCGACGCTTCAGCGGACTCTCTCCGGTTGGCAGCGAGGTCAGCAGGTCTGGTCAACGCGGCTCGTAGAGCCCTCTGGTTAAAAGGATGGAAGGGAGATGCACAATCAAAATCCAGATTATGTTCAATCCCATGCCAGGGTGAGTTCCTGTTTGGGAAGGTCTTGGATAACCTACTGAATAAAGCAGGAGAGAAGGAAGGGCTTTCCTAAACCGTTTCTTACTTCTTATAGGAGAGCGTTTAGGAGACGGCCATTTAATAGCAGGAGGCCGTACGAGCCACAGAAAGACCGCTGGGAGTCAAAGGAAACAAAACCGAAAGGTGCCTTATACAGTAACCCTGAGACATCTAGACGTGGTAGATACCATCAGTAGAGAGATCCCAGTTGGTGGGAGACTGAAATATTTTTATCATCAATGGGAAAACAACTTCAAATCAATGGATCCTCCGTCTAATAAAATCTGGACTAAGATTAGATTTCTTTAAATTGCCACGAGATAAATTTATCACAACATCACTGAAAGCGCGCTTCAGTTAGAAATTCTGAGCCTTTTGGCTAAGAATGTTCTCGTCGAAGTACCAAAAAATCAGGAAGGGAGGGGATTTTATTCCCCTTTATTTCTGGTTTCAAAACCTGATGGCACTTTTCGTACTATAATAAATCTGAAGAAACTAAATTCCTTTTTGTATGAAAACACCTTTAAAATGGAATCAAAAAGATTTACTATTAAACTTTGGTTTCCTAGGTGCTTTATGACGGGTCTGGATTTAAAGGATGCATATTACCATCTTTCAATTCAGGCAGACCACCAAAAATATCTGAGTGGTAGTAAACCTACAAGGCCGGATCCGTCACTTCCAGTTTACGGCCATGCCATTCGACCTTTCTATGGCCCCTCGAGTTTTCACGAAAGTCATGCTAGAGGTGATGGCCTATCTACGTCATCAGGACACGCTAATTGCGCCCTATTTAGATGATTTCCTAATAATTGGTAATTCAGCATCTGTGTGAAGAACGCTTGTCTAATACCATTTCATCATTATAGGCTCTAGGCTGGATTGTAAACTTCAAAAAATCCAGGCTACATCCAGAAACTCTTCAGTCCTTCCTAGGACTAGTCTTGGACTCTGTAAGTCAAAAATGTCTCTTACCAGAATCCAAAAAATCTACCATAATTTCAAAAGTCACTATGGCAAGATCTAGTCCTCGCATGTCTCTTAGAGATGCCATGTCTCTCTTAGGGTCTCTCTCCTCCTGTATTCCTGCGGTGCAATGGGCCCAATACCATACTAGGGCTCTACAACACCAGATACTTCATGCTCAAACACATTGCCAGGGTCATCTAAATACTAAGATCACCTTATCTGATGACGTACTTCAATCTCTTCTTTGGTGGTCAAATAAAGACCATTTGTCCAGAGGAGTCTCATGGACAATTAGGTCCTCTAAAACAGGGGTCCCCAACTCCAGTCCTCAAGGCCCACCAACAGGTCATGTTTTCAGGATTTCCTTTGCATTGCACAGGTGATGCAATTATTACCTGGGCAAGACTAAGGAAATCCTGAAAACATGACATGTTGGTGGGCCTTGATGACTGGAGTTGGGGACCCCTGCTCTAAAATACTCACTACCGACGCAGGTCCAGAAGGGTGGGCGCCCATCTAGACCAAAATATAGCCCAAGGTCGCTGGAGTTCTTTAGAGATTCAGCAGTCCTCAAATTGGAAGGAACTAAATGCAGTTTATTATGCCTTAAATTTTTTCCTTCCTCAGCTCCGAGGGTCTCATGTCAAAATCCTGTCGGACAACACAACAGTGGTCGCATATTTAAATCGGCAAGGGGGAACGCGATCAGGAAGTCTGTGTTCAACAGCAGACATCTTCGAGCTAGCAGAACCCAATTTTCTTTCACTCACGGCTCTACACATCAGAGGAGTAGAAAATTTAAAAGCCGACTTCCTAAGTCGCCACACTCTTCACCAGGGAGAATGGACTCTCAATCCTCGGATATTCAGGAAGATAGTGGACATATGGGGCCTTCCGCAGATAGATTTATTTGCGACCAGGAACAACAGGCAGGTACCGATGTTTGCTACCTGAATGTGTCAGATTTTCCAGATATAGTAGACTCCAGTATCCATGGAAATACGATCTGTCCTACGCTTTTCCACCAATGATGCTACTTCCATTGGTAATCAAGAAAATAAGGGAAGAAAAAGCAAAAGTAATATTTATAGCTCCGTTTTGGCCAAAGAGACCCTGGTTCTCCTGTCTTCGAGCGATGTCCTTTTGCGATCCCTGGATTCTGCCAATGAGACCAGACCTCTTGTCTCAGGGTCCATTCTACCATCCACGAGTAAAGGGCCTCCACCTTACAGCGTGGAACTTGAGAGGCAGATTCTAACATTAAGAGGGTTCTCACAAGAATTGATTAATACCTTACTGTTAAGTAGAAAAAGATCCACGACTCTTATATATAGCAGAGTATGGAGGAAATTTCTCAACTTTTATACGGAACCCTTCTCTAACAAGGTTCCTATTAGAGCCATCCTTGAATTTTTACAAAAAGGTCATGAGATGGGATTATCGGTTAATACCTTGAGAGTTCAAGTGTCTGCCTTAGGAGCCCTCTATAGTGCTAACATAGCGGGTAATAGATGGATAGCAAGATTTGTTAGAGCATGTGAACGATGTACTCCGGTTCATGTCCCACGTCTACCACCCTGGGACTTGAATCTAGTTCTAGACGCCTTAACTGGACCTCCTTTTGAACCTTTAGATTCTATTCCTCTAAAAAATGTCACATACAAGGTAGCTTTATTGATAGCTTTAACTTCGGCCAGAAGAGTAGGAGACATCCAGGCTCTCTCCATAGACCCTCCATTCTTAATGACATATCAGGACAGGGTGGTTCTCAAACCAGATCCATCATATCTCCCTAAAGTAGCGACAAAGTACCATAGATCTCAGGAAATTTTCCTACCTTCCTTTTATGATAATCCACTAGATCCAGAGGAAGAGAAGCTACATATGTTGGACGTAAAAAGAGCAGTCCTAAGCTACATAGAGAGAACCCAGTCCTGCAGACAGAGTAGGGCTCTGTTTGTATCTTTTCAGGGTCACCGAAAAGGCCACGGTGTCACGAAAGCTACCTTGTCCCGTTGGATCAGAGATGCTATCCATCTTGCATACTTGTCAAAAGGCAAAGATCCTCCAGAGGGAGTGAAAGCACATTCAGCTCGGGCTGTATCATCCTCGTGGGCGGAGAATAAAGACATCTCCATCGAGCTCATATGTAAGGCCGCAACCTGGTCGTCGCCTTCAACTTTCTATAGACATTATAGACTTGATCTGTCTTCTGCATCTAACTTGGCATTCGGGAGAGCCGTCCTTTTTTTATCAGATAAATTTTTATTGAACATAATAAATGTTATCTATTCATACAACAAAGTGCATTTGTGTTTTTCATTTTAACAAGAAAATATACCCCTTCTCCCCCCTCCCTCCTTCATATAACCAACCCCAACTTCCCCCCCTCCTCCCCAAGAAGATCATTTTTATTACAGACAAATTGTATTATTAACATTATTTATCACAACCTCTTAATCATTCCCATTTAGCCATGGCTGCCATAGCTTTTGAAAAAACCCCATCCTATTCCTCTTGGTATAAATGCTTTTTTCGAGCTGGACAATATGATTCACCTGTGCGGTAAATTCTCGTCTGGTTGGAGGTTCCTCCCTAATCCAGTATCTCGCAATCACTTTCCTTGCAACGAAGAGCAATCTAGCTATTGCCATTTTGGCAGTTTCATCGGCCGACAACTCCTCCACATACCCAAGTATACGAACCACTGGATCCCTGGGAATCGCACATCCATAAAGCACTCCAATTTGGTTCAACACTGCTACCCAATATGAAAAGAGCCTGGGGCACACCCACAACATGTGGAGCATACCCGCCTCAGTCTGAGTGCACCTAGGGCATTCAGAATCCAATCTCACTCCGGCTTTGAAC
This sequence comes from Ranitomeya imitator, assembly GCF_032444005.1. NCBI lineage: Eukaryota > Metazoa > Chordata > Amphibia > Anura > Dendrobatidae > Ranitomeya > Ranitomeya imitator. The sequence continues at coordinate 448,050,468 of NC_091286.1, read as the reverse complement.
AGCAAGTCGGGTGTCCTATAGACCCTATTAACCACATACAATTGCGAGAGCCTCCCAGGCTCACTCATTGACAATTTAGGTATGTATTCCAGAATAGACCCCCATTTGTCATCGTCTATTTCCCCCAGTTCGGCCTCCCATTTTCCTCTAGCTTTAATCGGGTAATCCTCCAAAAATGTGTGTAGTAAATCCCCATATACTTCCGATATAGCCCCCTTTGTTCCATTGTTATTTAGAATACAGTCTAACATGAGATCTTTCTGAACCACTATGGGCCCCCTCTTCCTCTGTGCCTGAAAAGCGTGCTGAACTCTCCTATATTGATACCATTTTAATCCCGGAAACTGAAATTCCTGCCGAAGCGCATCATAAGATCTAAGACTCCCACTGTGAATCAATTGTCCTAATAGCCTAATACCCTTTTCTCTCCATTCTCCCATTCCTTCCATATGGTTAAATTCTTGAAGAGATGAGTTATCCCATATAGGTGAAAATTCCGTGAAGCCCCCAATTCCCCTAATACGCTTCAGCATCTGCCATACTCTATGAATTAAATTCATGGTGGGAAAGCCGTTCCCCAATTTCCTAAATAGTCCTGATTCCAGACCCAAACTCAAGGGCCATACCCCGCTAATATGCACCAGACTACTGTGACCCATTTCTTCCACTAACCCTTTCCCCCATCCCCTAAGATGTTGGCTCTGTGCAGCCAGAAAGTATAACCATGGGTTGGGTAACGCAAGCCCCCCCTCATCCTTGGGTCTCTGCAAAGTCTCCTGCCTAATCCTCGGGCTCTTCTTTCCCCACACCAACTCTCCAAACATCGATTTCAGCTTACGGAATGTTCTCATCGGGATCCATACCGGAGAATTATGTAGGACATACAAGATCTGAGGCATCACCACCATCTTAAGGAGATTTACTCTTCCTACCACTGACAAATTTAGCTTACTCCAAGCTGAGATCTTAGTGCGTATCTTAGTTACTAAAGGCTCGAGATTAAGTTCCTCAAATCTAGTTAAGGGAAGAGTTACCTGAATCCCCAAATATTTAAACTGAGTGACCACCCTTAATTTTGTATCTTCTTCCACCTCCCTTGTACAATCCACTTCTCTATCTATCTGCATAACGCTCGATTTGTCCCAATTAATAACTAGCCCTGAAATTTGCCCAAATCTCTCGATTAATGCTATTACATTTCTTAGTGGTTCCCCAGAGCTCTCAAGGAAAAGCAGTATGTCATCTGCATATAAGGCGATTTTTTCCTCCATCTTCCCATATAAAAACCCTTTCACCATTTGAGACCGTCTGATAGTCGCTGCCAGTGGTTCCACCGCCAAAGCAAATAGCAGCGGGGACAACGGGCACCCCTGCCTTGTACCTCTAAAAAGCTGAAAGCTGTCTGACATCATATTGTTCACCCTGATTTTGGCCACCGGAGAGGAGTATAGGAGTCTCACCCATGACACAAAGACTGGCCCAAACCCACAACGACTCAGCACCGACCACAGGTATTGCCATTCTATACTATCAAAGGCCTTGTGTGCATCGAGGGAAACCACCACTCTCTTGCCAGCATTATCAGCCGGTATTTGCATATTAAGAAATAGCCTTCTCAAGTTAATGGCAGTTGATTTATTAGGCATAAAGCCTGATTGGTCCAAATGAACCACTTTTTCTATCACCCGGGTCAGCCTGTTCGCCAGGGCCTTAGCCAGAATCTTGACATCTGTCGTTAGGAGTGATATCGGCCTATATGACTCCGGCAATCTTGGGTTCTTGTCTGGTTTGGGGATGACCACAATAATGGCCTCCCTCATGGAATCAGGCAATATACCCCTCTCCAGTGACTCCTCAAAGACCTCCAACAACTGAGCCATCAGCTCCTCAGCAAAGTTGCCGTATAGTTCGACAGGAATGCCGTCCGCCCCCGGTGCCTTCCCTCCCGCCATGGACCTCAAGGCCCCCTCCAATTCCTCCACCGTAAACGGCCTATCCAACCAGTCTCTATCCTCTGTCTCTATTCTAGGCAAGTCTGCCACCTCTAAAAACCTGTCAATTTCTTCTTCTCCCTGTTCCAATCGTGATGTATATAGTTTGCTGTAAAAACCCTTAAATCCTTCCATAATTTGGGCCCCCTGTGTAACAATACTGCCATTTTCCAATTCTAGGGCATGTACATGTGCCGATTCCCTTTGCGCCGATGCCACCACCGACAGCAGATGCCCCACTTTCTCTCCCTCCGCATAAAATGCCTCTCTTTGGAAATTCCTTGTCCTTTCTGCTCTACGTAAGTGTAACTTATTCACCTCCTCCTGAGCCTTCTTCATACGTTTTATGGTGTCCTGTGAGCGCAGATCATTCAATGCAGCCTCCGCTACCTTCAATTCTTCCATTATCGCTTTATCAGATTCCCTTGTTCGTGTTTTGTGCCTAGATATCTCTCTAAATAATATCCCCCTCAAGAATGCCTTCATGGTATCCCACACCACATATTTCGCTGCACTACCTTTATTAATTTGAAAGAACTCCTCCAGCTCCTCCCCTATCTTTCCCATATCCAGAATTTGCAACCAGAAAGGGTTAATTTTCCACCCCCGCTTAGCTATCTCCCCCTGGCTTTCAATTTTCAGTGTTACCACAAGCGGACTATGGTCCGAGACTACCCTAGCCATATATGCCACCTCCTCCACTAGCCCGTCCATTCCTTCATTGCCCAGGGCCAAATCGATGCGAGACAACGATCCATATGTCGCCGAATAGCAGGAAAAGCAGTACGTGTCAGTGTTACGGACTCTCCACAGATCCCTCCATGCTACTTCTTTCAAATAACTACCAAACGCTGTCTCATTCCCTTCCGCCCTCAGCTGTGCGTGTTGACCCTTATCCCAGTGATCGTTAATAATGTTATTGACATCTCCCAATATAAGCAAAGGAACTCCTCCCCATCTACCGGCTATATTAAGAATTTCCTGCAGTTTTTTCCCCGAGTACGGTGGAGGAATATATACCGACACTACACATATCAGTTTAGCGAATACTTTACACACTAGGAATACATATTGTCCATCACTGTCAATCGTCACCTCCACCTCCTCAAACGGTACGTTCGTGTGCACCAGAATCGACACCCCTCTAGCATAGTTCGAGAACGTCGCATGGTACGCCCTCCTCACCCATCTTTTATGCAGTATATCCACTTTTTCTTTTACTAAATGGGTTTCCTGAAGGCATATCAGCGAGGGCCTCTGTTTCAAGATATATTGCAAAATCGCCGTACGCTTTGTATTGTTTGATAGACCTCTAATGTTCCAGCTCAAAATTTTAACTTTATCTCCCATCATATTGCCAAACAATGAAAATATTCTTCTCCCATCCTTTGATCTTCTTCCCCCCTCCCCTAAACTGACCCCTCCCCCCCCAAACCTCCCCCCCATCCCTCATTATTACAAATTAACCTAAACCTTACCTCTCCCTCCCTCAATAACCTCCTCCCTCACAAAACTCCTACTCCCTCTCTATATGAGAAAAAGGGGAACGTACTAACACTCCTATCAGTGACTTAGAATCCGACACTCACCCACAATAAATTTCCCACTATTCAACAGTCGTTCCCCTCCCCCCGCCCATCTGAAACATAATGTAAAAACAGTTGCGCCGCCGAACACAACCAAAGCGCACTAGTCCTTCAAAACAAGTTACTCCAGTATTCTGTCACAGTGAACCCGTAGCTCAGTTAATTCTGTCAGATGAACACTTTAGACAGAAAATCACTCCTGATCCTCCTCAGCGGTTCCCTTCCGCTTCAATACGCTTCGCGTTCAGATCCAACCAGTGTGACACTTCCTCAGGGCTCTGGAAAAAGTGGACCTTATCCATAGCCACCACGCGTAGTTTTGCCGGATACAGCATAGAATAAGCCAGGCCCAGTTCACGCAGACGTCTTTTAGTCTCTCCAAACTTCATCCTAAGCCTCTGCACAATTGTGGAATAGTCAGGATAGATGGATACTCGATTTCCATCGATGGTTAATTCCTCCATATTCCTGGCCTTCCTCATCAGAATATCTCGGTCTCTATAATTCAGGATTTTAGCCAGAAAGGTCCTTGGAGGGGATCCAGGGGGCAAAGGTCTGGACGGCACCCTGTGCGCTCTTTCAACCGCGAATAACTTAGTGAGACTATCTCCTCCCACCTTAGTTTTCAACCATGTTTCAATAAATTCCGTGGGGTTGTTTCCTTCTGCCTTTTCAGGCACACCAACAATTCTCAAGTTATTCCTACGTGAGCGGTTCTCCAGATCGTCAGTTTTAAGCTCCAACTCTGAAATGCGCTGGATGTATTTTTTCTCCCTTTTAGTCATTTCGGCAATTTGGTCCTCCGCTCCCCCTACACGTTCCTCTAACAGTTCAACTCTCCCCTCCATTTTGTGCATGGCTGAGCGAAACGAGGAGACCTCCCCCTTCAGGCCATCCACCTGAGCAGTTAGGGTTGTTAAAGCAGTCTTGCAAGACAATATAGCAGAGAAAATGTCCCTCAGGGTCGGCTCCGCAGGCTCATCAATACATACAGTTCCCAGCTGTGCTGCACAATCCAGGGCCAGCCCAGCCCCTTTATCTAGTGGGGCATTGCTTATGGCTGGTGTTATGGTGGGTGCTATGCAGGATTCGCTCTCCACCACCTCCCTCTGTGCCCCAGCCTGCTCACCCGTCTGCTCCACTGAGTCCACTGCTCCTCCTGTCACCTCTCCTTCAGCTCCTTGCATCATCCGTCCTGCCTCCTCTGTTCTGGCAAACTGCTCCAGCTTTGCTAGTATTTCTAGCCGCTTCTGGTAAGCAGCGCCTGCCTTTGCCGCCTCCTCCGCTGCGCTGTCGGCGCCATCTTGGGAGCGCGTGCAGCCGGCCACCCCGGCTTCTTTCTGCCTTTTGCGCGTCATTTTCCCCCGGCTCCTGCAGCGCGCTTTTCGCTCTCCCTGCTCCCCAGCCACTCAGGAGCTGCTCCTCCGGTGTTTGGCGTTCGGCGGCGCCTTCAGAATCACTTAAATCTCCGTTCGGGCAGCGGGAGAGGTCCGGCAAGCGTCCTCTCACATCTCCTGCTAGGCCACGCCCCCGGGAGAGCCGTCCTTAGTACGGTAATCCCACCCAGGTGAAGGTTCTCTGAAAATCTCTCAAAGTGGGTGCTGTCGTGGCGAAGGGTAAAAAGCCGGATTACTTACCGGTAATGCCCTTTTAATGAGCCACGACAGCACCCTGTCACTTCCCACCCTAATAGATATATATAGTTATTTATACAAGATATTCTCATGGGTGAATATAGATATGATAAAATGTACTAACAATTACAGAGATATACTAATCTAACAATGGCGGTTCCTCTTGTACTCTGAAAAACAACTGAGGAGGAGAGGGGGGCCGCCCTTTTGTCTCTGTAGGTTTCCTGTTCCTATGGGCGGGTCCCTCTCTCAAAGTGGGTGCTGTCGTGGCTCATTAAAAGGGCATTACCGGTAAGTAATCCTTGCAAAAATGTGGAAAATTTTCAATTTTCATACTTTTAATTTTTATGTCCTTAAACCAGAAAGTCATGTCACATAAAAAAGGTCTTAAATAACATTTGCCACATGTCTACTTTACATCAGCACAATTTTTTTTGTTAGAAGTGTTAAAAAAATTGACCAACCTTTTTCTTTTTTACAACAAAATTTGCAAAACCATTCTTTTTTTAGGGACCACCTCACATGTTGAGTGATTTTTATATGACCAAAAATACCCAAAAGTGACACCATTCTAAAAACTGCACCCCTCAAAGTACTCAAAACCACATTCAAAAAGTTTTATTAACTGTTCAGGTGCTTCACATGAATTAATGGAATATGGAAGGAAGAAAATAACCTTCAACTGACCCAGATGTCGTCATTGCAACCGATTGTAGTGCAGAGGGGGCTCCCTTCCTCTGCATGGCTGCTAAATTCTGCAGTCGCATTATTTAGGGGGTTAAAGTGACGAGCAGTGCGAGCACTGCTCCTACACTGACTACTGGGTGTCAGCTGTCAGAATCAGCTGACACCCAGCCAGGATTGCGCGTAAAATCCCCTGGACATACTCAGTATGTCTAAGGTCAGGAAGTAGCAGCCAACCATGACATACTGAGTACGTCCAAGGTTGTGAAGGTATTATTTTTTTTCTAAGGACTAATAGGAAAAAATGGACCTCAGTTTGTTGTAAAAAAAAATATATATCCTGATTGTGCCAATGCCCTACATGTAATCAGGAAATACTTTTCAGGCACAGTGCAAAGCTCAAAAGGGGAGGAGCACCATATTATAGTACAGATTTTACTGTTATGGTTTGCAGGAGCCATGACTCAGTGGTAGAGCCCCTGAGGTGCTAGAACAACAGAACCCACCCCACATACCCTATTTTACAAACTACACCTCTCAATGAATTCACCTAGGGATGCAGTGATCATACTGACACCACAGGTCTGTCATTTGTACCACCAAAATTTTGTTTTCGCCCCAAATGTTACATTTTCATACTGGGAAATGGGTAAAAATGACACCCATTTTTGCCCTCTAATTTCTGCTGAATGTAGAAATACTCTATATTGGCTGTACAGTATTGTTTAGCTATACAGACTCGGGAGGGATGAAGTGCTATTTGCCACCTGGAGCACAGATTTTCCAACAATAGTTTACAGACTCCATATACACTCCTAAGTGCTAGAAGAGCAGAATCCCCCATCAAATGACACAATTTTGGAAATTAGACCCCCTTGAGAATTTAACTACAGATGTAGTGACTACTTTGACTCTGAGTGTTTTCCAGAAACAAGCAGCAGTGGATGTTGCTGAGTGAAAATTGCAAACTACCATTGTAGTACCCAGTACATTGTAGTCACCAGTACATTGTAGTGCCCAGTGCGTTATACCCAGCTTGTAATACTGGAGACATGTACCCATAAATTAGGCAGGCTCTCATCGATACAAAAATGGCAAACGTGGACTATAAGGGTATATGCCCACGCTGCGGATTTTCCTGCGGATTTTTCCGCAGCGGATTTGGAAAATCCGCAGTGCAAAACCACTGCGGTTTTCACTGCGGATTTTCTTGCAGTTTCTTCTGCGGATTCTTCTGCCGGTTTTCACCAGCACTTTCCTATTGATGCTGGTTGAAACCCGCTGCGGAATCCGCACAAACAATTGACATGCTGCGGAAAATAATCCGCAGCGTTTCCGCGCGGCTTTTTCCGCAGCATGTGCACAGCGTTTTTTTTTTCTCATAGGTTTGCATTGTACTGTAAACTTTGGGAAAACTGCTGCGGATCCGCAGCTGCCAAATCCGCAGCGTGTGCACACAGCCTTAATGTGGTTTAGGTACACTGTGGGGCTCAGAAGGGAAAGGGACATTTGTATTTAGAAGTGCCAAATTTTCTGAATTTCTTTTGGGGGGGGGGGAGTAATGAGCCAATTTGCTTTTCCAGAGCCTTTGTACTACCGGTAACATGTAAGCCCCCTATATTTCCGTTCATAGATGACGGACCTAAGTGGGGACTTTCTTTGTGGATTGATTTAAAGTTTTTGTTGGGAACATTTTGCTTAACATTTAGGATCACATTTAGCCGGCGCTCTCCGCTGAGCACTGTCATTGGGATTTCCTTCTAAGGCTATGCGCACACGTTGCGGATTGGTGTGTGGATTTTTCCGCACTGTTTTTGCAAAATCTGTGTGTAAACCGCACTGCGGATTACCCGCGGTTTTTGTGTGGATTCCACCTGCAGTTTTACACCTACGAACTCCTATTGAAGAGCAGGTGTAAACCGCTGCGGAATCCGCACTAAGAATTGAGATGCTGTGTTTCCGCGTGTTTTTTCTCCGCAGCATGTGCTCTGTGGATTTTGTTTTCCATACGTTTACATAGTACTGTATAACGCATGGAAAACAGCTGCAGATCCGCAGCGTGTGCACATAGCCTTTATCTTTGACTCATGAAACCCCCGAGGAATATATTCACTACAATGAGACAGCAGAGTTACTCTGGACTCCATCTGGCCTCTATTCAGAGGTGTCCTTCTTTGCAGAAGTGCACAAAACTGTGGCGTACTATGCTTTTTTGCTTGCCTAAAGAGACGGACACTGCCTTATCATAGGCTAGACCGCATACGCAGTGAATCCATTTGCCTAATTATAGGGAAACTTCCACCAGGGTTTCTGTTTTAATCATGTATTTCAGAGATTTACTGTACACGTGCTCAATGTAGAGTGCAGGATAAATGAGCTGAGCCTTACTGCGATTTTTGGGAGGCAGAATTAAATCAATGGCAAATGAATAATTTTGGTCTAATTTATTTTTTTACGCCATTCCATGTGCGGTATAAGTGATTAGACAATTTTATTATTCGGGTTGGTGCAATTACAGTGATACCTTATTTATATACACTGTTCAAAAAAATAAAGGGAACACTAAAATCCCCCATCGTAGATATCACTGAATTAAATATTCCATATAATCTTTCTTCATTATATAGTGGCATGCGTTGAGATCAGTAAAACCTAAAAATGATCAATGTAAATCACAACTAATATCCCATGGTGGTCTGGAGTTGGAATGATGCTCAAAATCAAAGTGGAAAATCAAATTGCAGGCTGATCCAACTTAAGTGGAAATGCCTCAAGAAAAGGAAATGAGGCTCAGTAGTGTGTGGCCTCCATGTGCCTGTATGACCTCCCTACAACGTCTGGTCATGCTCTTGATGAGGCGGCGGATAGTCTCCTGAGGAGTCTCCTCCCAGACCTGGACTAAAGCATCCACCAACTCCTGGACAGTCTGGTGCAACGTCAAGTTGGTGGATAGAGCGAGACATGATGTCCCAGGTGTGTTCAGTCGGATTCAGGTCTGGGGGACGGGTGGGCCAGTCCACTGCTTCAATGCCTTCATCTTGCAGGAAGTGCTGAGACACTCCAGCCACATGAGGTCTGGCATTGTCCTGCATTAGGAGGAACCCAGGGCCAACCACACCAGCATATGGTCTCACAAGGGGTCTGAGGATTCCATACCGGTACCTTATGGCAGTCCGGATACCTTTGGCTAGCACATGGAGGGCTGTGCAGCACTCCAAAGAAATGTCACCCCACACCATTACTGACCCACTGCTAAACAGGTCATGCTGGAGGATGTTATAGGCGCAGGTTGCTCTCCCTAGCGGCTCCAGACTCTGTCACATGTGCTCAGTGTGAACCTGCTTTCATCTGTGAAGAGCACAGGGCGCCAGTGGCATATTTGCCAATCCTGGTGTTCTGTGGCAAATGCCAAGCGTCCTGCATGGTGTTGGGCTGTGAGCATAACCCCCATCTGTGGACGTTGGGCACTGAGAACATCCTCATGGAGTCAGTTTCTAACCGTTTGTGCAGACACATACACATTTGTGGCCTGCTGGAGGTAATTTTGCAGGGTTCTGGCAGTGCTCCTCCTGTTCCTCCTTGCAGAAAGGCTGAGGTAGCGGTCCTGCTGCTGGGTTGTTGCCCTCCTATGGCCCCCTCCACATGGTAGTCATTGAAACACTGTGCCTTTAAGGGTGCACTTGGTTTCTCTAGTACCGCATAAACCAAGGTTTTCAAGCACAAAAATAAACATGGCCCTTTGGGCAAAACCAAACCAAAACGGTAGCACTTCATGCAGTCCTTGCACTAGGTAGGTCAGCCCACTCAGGGTTAACAATGTGCCTGCACAGGTACTCTCCTGGAGTTTTCCTCTCCAGGCCCTCAACAGCTCAAACTAACCCTATTTAACCCCTTTCTGCCATTGGACGGAATAGTACGTCCGATGGCAGAAACCCCTCTTTCATGCGGGCTCCGGCGGTGAGCCCACATCAAAGCCGGGACATGTCAGCTGTTTTGAACTGCAATAGGCGCGGGTGGAATCGCGATCCGCCAGTGCCTATTATCTAATTAAATGCCGCTGTCAAACTTTTTTCCCCCCACTGTATGTCTTGTTATACACCTGTTTATTTCTTTTGAGTGTAATGGAACAACACAAAAAAAAACAGAAAAAAAGGGAAAATTGGACTTAGTTTCATATAAAAACCCCAAAATGGCCAGATAGCTTTTTTCGCACCTTTCCAAATATTGGGAAAACAACTTTGTCTGAAGAATGTGATGCTTGTTCATACTCACCTGTAGGAAGTTATAGGTGCGGGCAATATCAAAATCACATCTGAAACCAAATTGTTATAGCTGCGCCGGCACCCCTGCATGCTGGCGTGTGCATTCACTTGTCCATGCTCCCTCTGCATCTGTTCCCTCCCAGGACGTGCGCACGGCACATATGTCTCCTGGCACTGGGAGTGTGCTTAGGGCACGTGCTCTTGGCCTCTTAAAATGACAGCGCGCGCTACTAAAAACGTCCCCAGCCAATAGCTGGGAGATGTATGGTATATAAGGCATTGCCACCTATTGGCAGGTGCTTTAGAAAGTTTAGTGATTCAGTGTGTATCCTATGAGGTAGTTGTTAAGTCCCCATATGCGTGCTCTCTGATCCTATTCGCCCTCTCTACTTCTGTTCCAGTCTGTCCTGCTTAATTCATACCCGACCATCCCGTGTTCTTATACCAGTCCTGCTTTTGCCCGAACCAACACTGGTCTTCCAGCTGTACCATACCACTAACCAGTCCTGCTTCCCCAGTTTCCCTTTGCTGTCAGCTGCCACAGCTCAGTGGGTCTGTCCAGGAAAAGCACGTTCAGCTGGAGCCAAGTCTAATCTCACCATCAGGGGCTCTAGCAAAGAGTCAGGTGCTAAGCTACACTCCTCCAAGCTCTCCACAGACCATGGCTTATTGGTTCCAGAACAACGTTAGTAACAGTTTGCTAAGGACATAAAACCAGCTGACTCGTACCTCTCTAGTCTGCGATCTGTACCATGAGATGACCCTTCAGAGAGATCAGCAAGACAGGATCCTATCTTACCTGCAGACTGATAACACCTGTCTGCATGCTCTGATATAATCTGCTGCATCCACTCCGGCAGTGACCATTCAATCTGCATGTGTTTTGTTAAGGTTCAAAGAATTGTGATGAATAAATGAATGCTCACACGACAATTGAATAAACTAAAATGAATTTACTTAATAAAGATAATAAATATAAACAGTCACTTAAAAAATAGCAAATAACCAATAAAGTCATGAGTCATACATTACATTGGAAATGGTAGGAGTCAATTCAGCCTGCTCTCTCTCCAGTGTCCTTGCTCATCCAAATCTGTCTGTGTCTCCCCATGTCAGGCAATACCTCACATTTATATGTTAAAACACTGTCCATTCAATCTTATCTCAGGCTTTGTTCTATATCATGTATAGGAAAAATCAGCCGCACTCAAATGGTTGAAAGTTCAGCAAACTGTGTAGTTTCTTTATTAACATATACAATAAACATCACCAGGTGCTTTTTTTAGGAGGTAAATGGATGGCGGACTATTCAATTCGGGTAACAGTTCGACCCCAGCGGGTCTTTATCAAAACCTCACTTATGCCAAAGAGGTAGAGGAGAGGAGAAAGAGCCGAGTTCCCATAGGGCAGCTCTGGTGGAGTTGTGTGGAAGCGCGTCCGCCTGGTGGGTGATGTTTATTGTATATGTTAATAAAGAAACTACACAGTTTGCTGAACTTTCAACCATTTGAGTGCGGCTGATTTTTCCTATACTTGGACTATTTTGTTCATGCCTGCACCAACCCAGTGACAGTGTGCACATCTTTTTCCTGGATTTGTTCTATATCATGATATGTGAACTGAAGCCTTCAGGCCAAATAGATAAGAACACCACCTGGCATCCCCTGGGGGCTTAACAAGTATCTGTCTAATTAGCATTTACATGATATTCCCTTGGTTCTCATCTTTGAAGATAAGTGTAAAGTGTACTCAAAAGCAGCATGTTCATTAATTTTGTGGATTTTCTGCGTTTTTCCCGCTATTCTATGCATTTGGGAAAAAACGCATGAAAAACACATGCGGATTTCTGGCAGAAATGTTCGGTTTTTGTCAGGAAAATTTCTGCAAGAAATCCTGACGTGTGCACATACCCTGAATGTAAACTACTGGGTCATTTACATTCACTTTGCTAAAGGTACCTTCACACTGAGCGACGCTGCAGCGATCCAGACAACGATCCGGATCGCTGCAGCGTCGCTGTTTGGTCGCTGGAGAGCTGTCACACAGACGGCTCTCCAGCGACCAACGATGCCGGTAACCAGGGTAAACATCGGGTTACTAAGCGCAGGGCCGCGCTTAGTAACCCGATGTTTACCCTGGTTACCAGCGTAAAAGTAAAAAAAAAAAAAAACACTTCATACTTACCTTCCGCTGTCTGTCCCTCGGCGCTCTGCTTCTCTGCCCTGTGTAAGCACAGCGGCCGGAAAGCAGAGCGGTGACGTCACCGCTCTGCTTCCCGGCCGCTGTGCTTACACAGGGTAGAGAAGCAGAGCGCCGAGGGACACAGCGGAAGGTAAGTATGTAGTGTTTGGGTTTTTTTTACTTTTACGCTGGTAACCAGGGTAAACATCGGGTTACTAAGCGCGGCCCTGCGCTTAGTAACCCGATGTTTACCCTGGTTACCAGTGAAGACATCGCTGAATCGGCGTCACACACGCCGATTCAGCGATGTCTACAGGAGGTCCAGCGACGAAAGAAAGTGCTGGCCTTCTAGCTCCGACCAACGACATCACAGCAGGATCCTGATCGCTGCTGTGTGTCAAACTGAACGATATCGCTAGCCAGGACGCTGCAATGTCACGGATCGCTAGCGATATCGTTCAGTGTGAAGGTACCTTTAGACTGACCATTTGGAACAATTGACAGGTGGCTAGACAAATTTTGAATTAGCTTTCTGTGGACTCAATTGAAAATCAATATATATATATATATATATATATATATATATAACAAAACCAATCAATAGCTCTATCATTTGTATTAATTGGAGTGTTGAAATCATATGAAAAATATATTATACAACACAGCAAGTCATGCTTCAAGTCCTAGAACTTATCTGTCTGCACCACCACCTTTTGAAGAAGATACAAAGCAATGCAAAGGCTTTATTAAAACCAGGTCTCATTGCACTTTAAATTGTTGGCGCACCAGTTTCCCTCCAATCGGGTGAAGGTAGCCTTTCTAATGTCTTATCTTGGAGGAGAGGCCCTGGCATGGCACAATCTCTTGTGGGAGAGAGGAGATCCAATCATCTCAAACCTGCAAACCTTCCTAGAGGCACACAAGGTATTTGACAAACCAGGCTGAGTTACTCCTGCTGCCTCTTCCCTCCACCAATTATGTCAAGCCAATCTATCTGTAGGCCAATAAGCAGTCTATTTACGCACCCTGGATTCTGAACTCAGCTGAAACAGCGAGACACTGGTAGCTGCCTTCTGGGAGGGATTGTTCAGAAGTATCAAGGATAAGCTAGCATTCCGAGACATTCCTACTACACTGGACAATCTAGTGTCCCTGGTCATCCAAACTGACCTCCATTCCCAGGAGCGCTCCTGAGAAACGGTTTGTGGAAAAAAAAAACGCTTCATCTGGCTTCATCCTTCCAAAGGCTGCTCACTCCCCAGGCTACTGCACCCACCGCATCTCTAGAACCTATGCAAATCAACAACATGGAGCTAGCTGAGCAACACCAGGAGATCCATCGAGTGAAGGGCTTGTTTTTCTATTGTGGAGAAATTGGTCATCTCATTCACTACTGTCCCAAAAAAAACCAGAAAACTCTCAAGCCTAGGGTCATTAGGAGAGGCTATCCTGGGCTAGAGCAATTCCTTTCATCTATTGATTCTGATCTCTGGGTCTTGTGGAGGTTCCCGGTTCATTGAGACAGTGTATCTGGATTCTTGTGCGGCTTTGAACTTCATATAGCAAGCAGTGGTCGATCACTATCAGATCCCCATTTGACCACTCTAAGAGCCTTTGCTGGTGTCATCTGTCAATGGGAAGCCACGACCTGAAGCAATTCGGCTGGTCACTGATCAAGTAGAGTTCCGGATAGGAAAACTGCACACTGAGAACATAGCCTTCTACATGCTTCCTAGCTTTTCTCACCTGCTTATTCTGGACCTTCTGTGGCTCCTCATGCATGAACTCATCCTGGGTCAGTCTTGTCATGAGAAGTATCTTGTACCTGTACGACCATCTTCTCTGTCAGGATTACCATCTGAATACTGGTCATATGAGAACTTCTGTGACAAAAAAGAAGCAGAGATGTTACCTCCGCAATACTGCCCCATAGACCTGCTTCCGGAATCCTCACCTCCACGAGACACCATATTTACCATGTGTCTCAGGCAGCAATCACAAACTCTAACCATGTCCAAGTATGCCAAGAAGAATCTGGCTAGGGTTTCATTCAGAAATCCTCTTCTCCAGCTGGAGCTGGCTTCTCTTTGTAAAAAACAAAAGAACGGGACCCTCTGACCTCATCGATTATAGGGGTCTCAATCAGATAACGGTTAAGAATAAGTATCCGTTGCCATTGATTCCAGAGCAGATTGGCCACCTCTGGGGTGCTAGGATCTTTACCAAATTTTATCTGCGTGGAGTATTGTTGTGAGTTCTGTTTTTGGGCTCCCTCTGGTGGTTGCTGATGGTACTGGGTGACTTGTCTTTCCTGGGTTTCTGGGTTCCACCTGTTCCATCAGCATATGGGAGTTTCCTATTTATCCTGGCTTTGCTGGCATTTCCTCGCCGGTTATCAATGTATCCAGTGTGTCTTGTTACCTCTGCTCCCTGCTCCTAGAACCTTCTGGTCAAGCTAAGTTTGGATTTTCCTGTTTTGGTGTTTTGCTTTATTTGGTTTTTAGTCCAGCCTGCAGATATGTGATTCTTGCTGCTGGTTGCTCTAGTGGGCTGAAATTGCTCCTCATGTACCATGAGTTGGCACATGAGTTCAAGTAATTTTAGGATGGTTTTTTGAAGGGTTTTTCGCTGACCGCGCAGTTCACTTTTGTATCCTCTGCTATCTAGCTTTAGCGGGCCTCATTTTGCTGAAACTGTTTTCATACTGCGTATGTGCTTTCCTCTCATTTCACCGTCATTATATGTGGGGGGCTGCTATTTCTGTGGGGGATTTCTCTGGAGGCAAGAGAGGTCTGTGTTTCTTCTAATAGGGGAAGTTAGATCTTCGGCTGGAGCGAGACGTCTAGGATCATCGTAGGCACGTTCCCCGGCTACTTTTATTTGTGTGTTAGGTTCAGGGTCGCGGTCAGCTCAGGTTCCATCGCCCTAGAGCTTGTTTGTATCTGTGCTTGTCCTTTAGTGATCCCCTGCCATTGGGATCATGACAGTATAACCGGCCCACAAAGTGTTAATTGTATTGGCTGAAGTAGGAGGATAAGTAGTCTGAGGAAGTTTTTTTTTTTTTTTTTTTTTTCTTTCTCTTTCCCTCAGAGTTTGCTGCCTAGCCTTATTGCAGCCTGGCTACTTCCTCCTCCTCTTAATCTTTGAATGGCTTTGATCCCAGCTGTTTATCATGGACGTCCAGAGTTTGGCTTCCAGCCTGAATAATCTTGCCACTAAGGTTCAAAATATACAGGATTTTGTTGTACATGCTCCTATGTCTGAACCTAGAATTCCTGTCCCAGAGTTTTTTTCTGGAGATAGATCTCGTTTTCTGAATTTTAGGAACAATTGCAAGTTGTTTCTTTCTTTGAAATCTCGCTCCTCTGGAGACCCTGCTCAGCAAGTCAAGATAATTATATCTTTCCTGCGGGGTGACCCTCAGGATTGGGCATTTGCATTGGCACCAGGGGACCCTGCGTTGCTTAATGCGGATGCGTTTTTTCTGGCATTGGGTTTGCTCTATGAGGAACCTAACCAAGAGATTCAGGCTGAAAAAGCTTTGTTGGCCCTCTCTCAGGGGCAAGATGAAGCAGAAATTTATTGTCAAAAATTTCGGAAGTGGTCGGTACTTACTCAGTGGAATGAGTGCGCTCTGGCTGCAAAGTTTAGAGATGGCCTTTCTGAGGCCATTAAAGATGTTATGGTGGGGTTCCCTGCGCCTGCTGGTCTGAATGAGTCTATGACTATGGCTGTTCAGATTGATCGGCGTTTACGGGAGCGCAAACCTGTGCATCATTTGGCGGTGTCGTCTGAACCGTCACCTGAGATAATGCAATGTGATAGAATTCAGTCCAGAAGTGAACGGCAAAAGTATAGGCGGAAAAAAGTGTTGTGCTTTTATTGTGGTGATTCAGCTCATGTTATATCAGCATGCTCTAATCGCACAAAAAAGGTTGATAAGTCTGTTGCCATTAGTACTCTACAGTCTAAGTTCATTCTGTCTGTGACTCTGATTTGTTCATTATCATCCATTTCCGTCGATGCCTATGTGGATTCAGGCGCTGCCCTGAGTCTTATGGATTGGTCATTTGCCAATCGCTGTGGGTTTAGTCTGGAGCCTCTGGAAGTCCCTATTCCTTTGAAGGGAATTGACTCTACACCTTTGGCTATGAATAAACCTCAGTACTGGACACAAGTGACCATGCGTATGACTCCCGTTCATCAGGAGGTGATTCGCTTCCTGGTACTGTATAATTTGCATGATGTCCTAGTACTTGGTCTGCCATGGTTACAAACTCATAATCCAGTCCTTGACTGGAAATCAATGTCTGTGTTAAGCTGGGGTTGTCAGGGGGTTCATGATGATGCACCTCCAATTTCTATCGCTTCATCTACTCCTTCTGAGATTCCTGTGTTTTTGTCTGACTATCGGGATGTTTTTGAGGAGCCTAAGCTCAGTTCGCTTCCTCCTCACAGGGATTGCGATTGTGCTATAAATTTAATTCCAGGCAGTAAATTTCCTAAAGGTCGTTTGTTCAATCTGTCAGTGCCAGAGCATACTGCTATGCGGGATTATGTTAAGGAGTCCTTGGAAAAGGGACATATCCGTCCATCTTTGACCCCTTTGGGAGCAGGTTTTTTTTCGTGGCCAAAAAAGATGGTTCCTTGAGGCCTTGTATAGATTATCATCTTTTGAATAAGATTACCGTAAAATATCAGTATCCTTTGCCATTGTTGACTGATTTGTTTGCTCGCATTAAGGGGGCTAAATGGTTCACTAAGATTGATCTTCGGGGTGCGTATAATCTTATACGAATAAAGCAAGGTGATGAGTGGAAAACCGCATTTAATACGCCTGAGGGCCATTTTGAGTATTTGGTAATGCCTTTTGGACTTTCTAATGCTCCTTCAGTCTTCCAGTCCTTTATGCACGATATTTTCCGTGAATATCTGGATAAATTTATGATTGTGTATTTGGATGATATTTTGGTTTTTTCTGATGACTGGGAGTCTCATGTTCAGCAGGTCAGGAAGGTGTTTCAGGTCCTGCGGGCCAATTCCTTGTTTGTAAAAGGCTCAAAGTATCTCTTTGGAGTCCAGAAGATTTCTTTCTTGGGGTATATTTTTTCCCCTTCTACTATTGAGATGGATCCCGTCAAGGTTCAGGCTATTTGTGACTGGACGCAGCCTACATCTCTTAAGAGTCTACAGAAGTTCTTGGGCTTTGCTAATTTTTATCGTCGTTTTATAACTAATTTTTCTAGTGTTGTTAAGCCTTTGACGGATTTGACTAAGAAGGGTGCTGATGTTGCTAATTGGTCTCCTGCGGCTGTGGAGGCCTTTCAGGAACTTAAGCGCCGGTTTTCTTCTGCTCCTGTGTTGCGTCAGCCTGATGTTTTGCTCCCTTTTCAGGTTGAGGTTGATGCTTCCGAGATTGGAGCGGGGGCGGTTTTGTCACAGAGAAGCTCCGATGGCTCAGTGATGAAGCCATGCGCGTTTTTTTCTAGAAAGTTTTCGCCGGCTGAGCGGAATTATGATGTTGGTAATCGGGAACTTTTGGCCATGAAGTGGGCATTTGAGGAGTGGCGTCATTGGCTAGAGGGTGCTAGACATCGTGTGGTGGTCTTGACTGATCACAAAAATTTGATTTACCTTGAGTCTGCCAGGCGTCTGAATCCTAGACAGGCTCGTTGGTCACTGTTTTTCTCTCGTTTCAATTTTGTGGTTTCATACCTGCCAGGTTCAAAGAATGTGAAGGCGGATGCTCTTTCTAGGAGTTTTGTGCCTGACTCCCTTGGAAATTCTGAGCCCTCTGGTATCCTTAGGGATGGGGTGATTTTGTCTGCTGTCTCCCCAGACTTGCGACGTGCTTTGCAGGAGTTTCAGGCGGGTAAACCTGATCGTTGTCCGCCTGAGAGACTGTTTGTTCCGGATAATTGGACCAGTAGAGTCATCTCCGAGGTCCATTCTTCTGCGTTGGCAGGTCATCCTGGAATATTTGGTACTAGAGACTTGGTGGCCAGGTCTTTTTGGTGGCCTTCCTTGTCGAGGGATGTGCGTTCTTTTGTGCAGTCTTGTGAGGTTTGTGCTCGGGCTAAGCCTTGCTGTTCTCGGGCCAGTGGATTGTTGTCACCTTTGCCTATCCCGAAGAGGCCTTGGACGCACATTTCCATGGACTTTATTTCGGATCTCCCTGTCTCTCAAAAAATGTCCGTCATCTGGGTTGTGTGTGATCGCTTTTCTAAAATGGTTCATCTGGTACCCTTGCCTTCCTCCTCTGAGTTGGTCTCTCTATTTTTTCAGAATGTGGTTCGTTTGCATGGGATTCCTGAGAACATCGTTTCTGACAGGGGATCCCAGTTTGTGTCTAGATTTTGGCGGACGTTCTGTGCTAAGATGGGCATTGATTTGTCCTTTTCGTCTGCATTCCATCCTCAGACGAATGGCCAGACTGAACGAACTAATCAGACCTTGGAAACTTATTTAAGGTGTTTTGTTTCTGCTGATCAGGATGACTGGGTTACCTTTTTGCCGCTGGCCGAGTTTGCCCTTAATAATCGGGCTAGTTCTGCTACCTTGGTTTCTCCTTTCTTTTGTAATTCGGGGTTTCATCCTCGTTTTTCCTCTGGTCAGGTGGAACCTTCTGATTGTCCTGGAGTGGACATGGTGGTGGATAGGTTGCATCGGATTTGGAGTCATGTGGTGGACAATTTGAAGTTGTCCCAGGAGAAGGCTCAGCAGTTTGCTAATCGCCGTCGCCGCGTGGGTCCTCGACTTCTTGTTGGTGACTTGGTGTGGTTGTCTTCTCGTTTTGTTCCTATGAAGGTCTCTTCTCCTAAGTTCAAGCCTCGGTTCATCGGTCCCTATAGGATCTTGGAAATTCTTAACCCTGTGTCGTTTCGTTTGGATCTCCCGGCATCGTTTGCTATTCATAATGTGTTTCATCGGTCGTTGTTGCGGAAGTATGAGGTACCTGTTGTTCCTTCGCTTGAGCCTCCTGCTCCAGTGCTGGTGGAGGGAGAATTGGAGTATGTTGTGGAGAAGATCTTGGATTCTCGTGTTTCCAGACGGAAACTCCAGTATTTGGTCAAGTGGAAGGGTTATGGTCAGGAGGATAATTCTTGGGTGGTTGCCTCGGATGTTCGTGCTGATGATTTGGTTCGCGCTTTTCATAGGGCTCATCCTGGTCGCCCTGGTGGTTCTCGTGAGGGTTCGGTGACCCCTCCTCAAGGGGGGGGTACTGTTGTGAGTTCTGTTTTTGGGCTCCCTCTGGTGGTTGCTGATGGTACTGGGTGACTTGTCTTTCCTGGGTTTCTGGGTTCCACCTGTTCCATCAGCATATGGGAGTTTCCTATTTAACCTGGCTTTGCTGGCATTTCCTCGCCGGTTATCAATGTATCCAGTGTGTCTTGTTACCTCTGCTCCCTGCTCCTAGAACCTTCTGGTCAAGCTAAGTTTGGATTATCCTGTTTTGGTGTTTTGCTTTATTTGGTTTTTAGTCCAGCCTGCAGATATGTGATTATTGCTGCTGGTTGCTCTAGTGGGCTGAAATTGCTCCTCATGTACCATGAGTTGGCACATGAGTTCAAGTAATTTCAGGATGGTTTTTTGAAGGGTTTTTCGCTGACCGCGCAGTTCACTTTTGTATCCTCTGCTATCTAGCTTTAGCGGGCCTCATTTTGCTGAAACTGTTTTCATACTGCGTATGTGCTTTCCTCTCATTTCACCGTCATTATATGTGGGGGGCTGCTATTTCTGTGGGGGATTTCTCTGGAGGCAAGAGAGGTCTGTGTTTCTTCTAATAGGGGAAGTTAGATCTTCGGCTGGAGCGAGACGTCTAGGATCATCGTAGGCACGTTCCCCGGCTACTTTTATTTGTGTGTTAGGTTCAGGGTCGCGGTCAGCTCAGGTTCCATCGCCCTAGAGCTTGTTTGTATCTGTGCTTGTCCTTTAGTGATCCCCTGCCATTGGGATCATGACCGAGTATACAATCTTATCAGGATACGTCAAATAAATGAATGAAAGACAGCTTTCAACACCTGGGAAAGTTATTATGAATATTGAGTTATGCCGTTCAGGCTGAGCAATGCCCCAGCTGTCTTTCAAGACTTTTTGAATGATATCTTTCGAGACTTCCTCTGCAATTGTGTTATGGTTTACCTGGGTGATATCTTGATCTTCTCTGCAGACCTGCCCTCTCATAGGTGGAACGTCCACTGTTACGCTCACGCCCTGACTGGGTGGCATGAGCGAGGAAATTGTGACCCCACAAACCAGACACCAGTGAATAAGCAGCTACCTTGGTGTTCAGTGGAGCCTCTGATGGTGAGGTCAGGCTTGTGTGGCAGGCAGCTGCCAGGTACCACTCCAGGTTGGTATCTGGCTGTGGTAGCTGATCCCACTGAGGGACAAAACATAAGAGACAGGTGCAAGCAAGAATAGTTAGGCACGACTGGTACTCTGGCTGGCATGGCTGGCAGGAAGGCGGGCACAGCTGGCACTCTGGCAGGCAGGTGGGCACGGTGGGCACAGCTGGCACGCTAGAGAGGCAGGTGGGCATGCTAGGCAGGCGGGCATGGCTGGCACTCTAGGCAGGCAAGTGAGTACTGCTAGCAGACTCACTGGGCGTGGCGCAGGAGCAGAGCATGCCGCACAATGCAGAGAGCGGGACAGAGCTGCAGGAGGCGATAAGGGAATAGAGCAGAACCGCAGGAGACGGAGCAAAGAGCAGAACCGCAGGAGGCGGAGCAAAGAGCAGAACTGCAGGAGGAGGAGCAAAGAGCAGAACCGCAAGAGGCGGAGCAAAGAGCAGAGCCGCAGGATGTGAAGCAAAGCCGCAGGATGAGGAGCAAAGAGCAGGAGTGAACACAAGGAAACACACAGCAGATAGGAAAGGCTGCAGACAGGGATGCAGATGGACACAGGTATAGGACTAAGTACAGACAGGGTCAGGAATAGGACAAGGCACAGAAACAAGGATTCAGACCAGGGTACAAAGCCCCCCTGGGTGGCTGATACAAGAGACACAGTACTCAGGTACAGGCCAGGGTACAAAGCCCCCCTGGGTGGCTGAGACAAGAGAAATAGCAGTACAGGACCTGGCAACTCGGTAGCCAAAAACAGACTGACAGTTTGTTGCTCAGGCATCCCCCTAGAGGTGGGAATACCTTAAGTACCCGATGCCTCTTGGCAACTGGCAAGGGGACACCTTAAGAAGGTGCACACAGTCACTCTAAGAAACAGGAAGTGCCGGGGCCACTGCCCAAAGCATAGAGCCAGGAAGTATGCAACAAGCACGGACATGAGGCCCAGAGCATGGAGCCAGCAGAGGACAGAACTCACAGCATGGCTTGGAGTGGTGAGTAAGAGGAGAGATGGGAAGCAATGCAGAGATGCTGGCAGGGATGTTACATCCGTCAAGTCACTATCTCCTTTTCCTAGGTTTTATTATCTCGTACACAGGCCTGGAGATGAATCGGCAGAATGTGTCTTTCATCCTTTAGTGTCTGCGTCCTAATGGCGCTAAAGCCAAGCGATTTCTGGGATTTGCCAACTACTACCGGCAATTCATTCCGCATTTCTCATCTCAGACCATTCTCATCTCAGCTATGATTCATAAGGGTGCCGATCTGAAGGTATGGACACCAGAATCTGAGAACGCTTTTCTCTCTCTAAAGCGGGCCTTCTCCTCGCCACTACTGGTGACCTGCCATGCGTAAGGAAATCATTGAGAATGTTTCCGCCTGCCCTTCCTGTACCTGTTACAAGACTCCTAGACATCGTGTGGCCTCCAGAATTTCAGCACATCTTCGGTATTCATGGATTTCCTCGTCACATCTTGTCTGACCGAGGTGTCCAGTTCACATCCAGATTGTGGCAGGCTTTGTGTGAACTTCTAATCGTTCTGGATTTCTCATCTGCATACCACGTTTAATCCAGTGGACAGGTAGAGAAAGTCAATCAGATACTGGCTAACTTTCTGAGGTACTTCACTAATGCACATCATGACAATTGGATCAAACTCTTACCATGTGCAGAGATCTCCAATAACAACCACGTGAGTCTTCTGGTGTTGGCTGCCTGTGGTGTACCAGCAGACAATCTTACTAAGGCTATGTGCACACGTCCAGAATTGCCGAAGAAATTTCCGTGGCAATTCCACAACTGTGCCGCGGGTAAAACGCATGCAGAATTGGCATGCATTTTCCCACTAAACGCTAGCGTTTTACAAGTGTAATTAGCTTGCAGAATGCTAGCGCTTTCCAAGCGATCTGTAGCATCGCTTGGAAAACTGACAGGTTGGTCATACATATCAAACATAGTGTTTGACAAGTATGACCAACTTTTTACTATTGATGCTGCATCAATAGTAAAAAGATCTAATGTTAAAAATAATTAAAAAAAATAAAAAATCGTCATATTCTCACCTTCCGGCGTCCCTCGCAGCCTTACTGCTCCCGTTCCCAATAATGCCTTGCGACAATGACCCCAGATGATGTAGCGGTCTCGCGAGACCGCACATCATCACAGGTCATTGCCGCAAAGCATTATTGGGAATGGGAGCATCGCGAGAAGCAGGAAGGCTGCGAGGGATGCCGGAAGGTGAGAATATCACGATTTTTTATTTTAATTCTTTTTTTTACAGGTATATGGTTCCCAGGGCCTGGAGGAGAGTCTCCTCCACCCTGGGTACCAACCGCACATGATCTGCTTACTTCCCGCATGGTGGACATAGCCACATGCGGAAAGTAAGCAGATCAATGCATTCCTATGTGTGCGGAATCCCCGTGATTCTGCACAAAGAATGAACATGCTGTGTTTTTTTCCAGAATGCGATTCCGCCACAGAAAAAAACGCAACATGTGCACAAAAATTGCGGATTGCATTCTAATAATAGGATGCTTAATGTATGTGGTTTTTTTCACGGTTTAATCGTGTTATTATAGCGAAAAAAACGTGAAAAATCGTGAACGTGTGCACACAGCCTAATGGTTTCTCAAAGATATGGGAGGACACCAAAGCCACTTTGGAAAGATCATCTGTGTGTTCATGATGAAGCATTTGGATAAGAGACACTTGAATCCACCTTGTTATCATCCTGGAGATAAGGTGTGGTTGTGCTCTAAGCACATACATCTTAAAATCCCATCCTTCAAGCTAGGTCCTCGCTTCATCGGTCCCCTTGAAGTCATAAAGCAAATTAATGCGATCTCCTAAAAGTTAAAGCCGCCAGCCTCCTTACGGATACCCAAGTCCTTCCATGTGTCCATTCTGAAGCCTTGAGTCCCTTCTTCAATTATCCTGGTGTCACGCCTGCTCCCAACAGCTCCGAATATCCTAGCCTTGAAGAAGTTGAGAGGAAAAACTTTTTTCTTAGTCGATTGGAAGGGATTTGGACCAGAAGAGAGGTCGTGGGAACCCAAAGAAAATATTCATGCTCCACTTCTTCAAAAATTCCCAGCAGGCTTGAAGAAGAGGGTTCGTAAAGGTAGGTTACTGTTACAGCAGTGCCGACACCCCTGCACGTGTCCTCTTACTCCCCCTTGCAGGGACACCAGCGTGTGCACTCACCTGTCCACTTGCCTTTGGTGTCTGCTCCCTCCCAGAACCTGTTCAGCATGCAGGCCTCCTGGAAGTGTATTTAGTGTGCTTGCACGCTCGATGCCTCTTAGAGAGCCAGTGCATTTGTTGCTAAAAATGTCCCCAGCTGATAGTTTGGAGACGCCTGGTATATAATGCATCCTCCCCTACTGGGAGGTGCCTTAGCAACTTTAGCGGTTCAATGTGTATCTTGCTAACTAGTAGTAAGGTCCCTGTACCCATGCTCTGTGATCCTATCTGCCCTATCTTCATGTTGCTTGTGTCTAGTCCTGATCCATCTGAATCACACCTGTGCCGCTAACCTCACCAGCCCAGTCTGAACCTGCACCTGTGAACCTGCATCTGTGATCCCTTACCAGTGGCATTCTCATCCTCCTGCTGCTCACTAATCTGCTCTGCAGCTTCACTTCTACCTTTCCGCCCACCACCTCATATACGATGTACTGACAAGGTGGAACTCCACAGGACTGTGCGAGCAGCAGCACATGATATTGGAGTTTCAGTTGCAGCACACACAGGTGAGTCGCTTTGTGGAACACCACTTCAAGACCAATGAGTGGGCCTGCATGCGAGATGGGTGTGCAGTGTTGTGATGCTTTGAGTACTTAATGAACATGGCCAGCGCTGATGATGGCATCATCACTGTTACTATTCCACTTCTATACCTCCTACTAAAGCAAAGCTTCAGAAGATGATAGATGAGGTGGTGCAACGGGTGAAAGAGGAGGAAGAACAGGAACCATTTACACCAATGACAGGCCAGGCACCTTAGAGAATGGATTCCTGTACCAAAGGCAGCCAAGTACACAAATGTCCAGCCATGGGACAGTTTTGGATGAGGGGGAGGATTAGGAGGTGGAGGATGAGGAACAACCATGCTCACAGCAGGGTGGTACTCAAACCAGTTCACGAGCACTGGAGCATTTCTGGGGTGGGGGTGTACAGGGGTGGGGTGAACCCAGACAAAACGTCTCCCACCGAGGACATCCTCTCATGACAGCTAGAAGAGCGAAAAATCTGAGGGATATATTAGTGAAAAGCCATTATGTGACCAAGACTCCCACCATTTTTGGTGCTGGAAAATCTAGGTGGGGCTTTTTTCCATGTGGTGACTGCTTGGCATGCCGTAATCATGTTAGGGCACTGTCCTTTACCTCTGCTGACGGTAAGAAAGAATTCAAAATTACAGACTATATATCTTGTAGTACCACATTTGTGGTGTATATGGCTAGGTGCACATGCGGATTGTCCTATGTAAGACTAACTTCACGTGAATTGAGGATTAGGACTCGTGAACATATTAGGGACATAATGGCGGCAAGTGAGGTAAAGGACATTGCATCTCTAAAGACTATACCCTGCCATTTTAAGCAGCACCATGGATGTAATCCTAAAGACTTGAAGATTTTTGGCATAGATCATGTTAGGAGTGGTATAAGAGGTGGTGATCTTAAGAAAAAAGTTGCACAACTAGAATGTCGTTGGATTACGGTATTAGGAACCATGTCCCCACAGGGCTTAAACGAACAACTTAGTTTTGCGTCCTTTTAATAGATCAACCTGGTCAGGTCTGTCTTGATTCATTGTTTCTGGATTTTAATTTTGAGTGTCTTTTATTTGTATTATTTTAGTACTCTCACTGCACGTATCTATTTCCATCATTGTCTGTTTTCCTGGGCATCTATGAAGTATCTTAACATCATGACACCTGTGATATGACGGCTGAATATTATGAAAAATCCATCTGGTGGTCTACTTCGGGGCACTTTCATCTCACTCTCATTATTGCCTTATGCCCTATGTGCTTGACAGTATGAGGAAGCCTTGTGACATGTCATTTGGAGATCTAATGCGCCCCGTCATATGAAAAACAGCACGCTTATTTTCCATGGGGAACGTACACAGCGCAGCATTTATGATTATTTTTTCACTATATTTTTTATTTTTATTTTATTTTTTTGCACTATGCACTTTCATGATCTAGCTCCCTACATAGGTATTTAGCATGACATGTTTTTAGTGTCCCTGGCTCTGCTCTATTTTTGCCCGTGGTGCGATTTTCAGTGGTTTTTGTCCTCCGTATACGAGCTCTGTTTGTACCCTGTTTATCAAGTCTGTATTCATTTTGTGTTTATTAATAAATTTGTTACTTTTTTAGTAAGTTATGGTCTCGGGATTATATTGACTCTGTGGTTTTTGTAGGATATATGCTTGGCTGATTTGCAAGGGAGTGAGGTAGAACCTCGATGAACATAGTCCTCAGATGCCAACTGTGCACTTTCTGCAGTGGACCGGGTGGAAGATAATGTGAAGAAACTGAAGCCACGCTCAGCCATCCAATCTAACACTTTTTCAACATATTGTGGCCTCACCATTCATGCAGCGGTCTTTGAGTCTACAACAGGTCACATAACCAGAGGAAGGTGTTGGGTACGCGGTTCATGGACTGACTGAGCCACAGGGCCAGGCTTTCCTTTGAGTGGTGTAGCTAAGCGGCTACCTGGTGTTCACTGGAGCTCCTAATGGTGGAGTCAGACTTAAGCTGAAGGTAGCCGCCAGGTACCACTCTGAGGCAGTCCCTGGTACTGTACTGGTGACCCCAAGGATCATCTACGCAGAAACTGATTGGACTTGGACTCCGTTCAGACTAATAGGTTCTAGATCTTCTGCAGAACGGTTACTGACATGGACAGACTTGTGCTCCATTCAGACTACTAGGTTCAGGTTCCATGGGTAGAACGGTTACTGATACCGAGACTCAGACAGGGCTGGTTCGGAGACTGATAGGACAGTCCGGATTCATAGAATATTCGGATAGACACATGGGTCTTGGATACTGATTCAGGTATTGGCTGCATAAGGACGAGGGGAATGAGGTTTCTGCATTGGCCGCACTAGCACCATGGACTACAGGTTCAGGAATGACCACGCCAGGACCAAGGACTACGGGTTCAGCACACTGGCTACACCTGGACCAAGGGACCTCACAACTCACCAAAGACTACCAAACTAGCTAACGAGTTTATGTTGCTTCAGCACCTTCCTATTGGGGAGGGTGCATTTTAAACAGGATGCCTCCTAGCTATTGCCTGGGAGCCATCTTGCAAGTGCATGCTTTATCCTTAATAGCAGCGCAGCGGGATCACATTAGGGAACACAGGGGACTACGCCACGTGACCGGGGAGGTTAGTATGTTAGCGTCCCTGCATGGAGGCGGAAGGGGAACCATGCAGGGACCCAGGCAATAGTGTTACACAAACTTAGTGCCAGTAATTTCAGTGCCCTGTATCTCAACAATGGAAAAGAAAATAAACATTTTTATCTATATGTCAATTCAAAAGCTGATTGAATGGAGGAATGGACTGGCGATGTAAAGGTATGCCTAGACTTGTCTTTGAAAGAGGTACATGCTCACATAGTTTGTGGGATGAAATACTTCTGACAGATTCCCTTTAAAGAGTTAAGATGAGCAGGCAGTTCTGGTCTGTGCTGTGTCGTTTTTAATCCCAAAGTCATTACGGTAACAATCATACATTGTTTGGAGTTCCCACAGTGGAGACAGATTCTGTTCTTCGCATATAGCAATCCAGTTTCATGAGAAAATAGTTGCTGGTGGTTTATCTTACATTCTATGCACACTGGAGTAATGACTTTATCCATTACCGCAATGATGATCCCAGTTTTTGGCCTCCTATTGCCTTCACTTATACTAATGAGTAACCCATGTTAACATCTATCTGTAGTCAGCCATTCCATGTATTATTAATGTCAAAGTTCCACAGCCTTTGTAGGTAGAAATAATATCATTTCTCTGTTGGATTTTTTGCTGACTTCAGCTTGCACAGAAAAGATCACATTACCAAAAGCTTTACATAAACTTCCTTAATTTATGCTAGAGCACCATACATTGGCAGTTTCTGCTTTTCATCGTTATTACTTTGTAGTAATTACATCAAAATTAAAAAAATGCAATTATAAAATATATGGTACCCATATAATTTTAGGGCCGTTTCACATGGGCTGATAATAGGAAAACAATCATTCATAAAACTCATTACTGATCTTGTAAAGAGGAGCAAGATAAGTTGATCGGATTGTTAAACAAGTAATTAAATCATAATTTTTGATGATCGAGCCAACAACATGTAAGCTGTATAGGCTGTAAGGCAGCACTTTCACAACAGTATGGTAAAGAGGCAGTGAACCAAGACAGCTAAACTCAAATGTCTTTATTTTGGCAACTTCCGAAAATAAACTCACGTTATTCTCCGGTTTGCACCCAGATCATCCGTAACAGACGGTATCAATATGTTGCTGTGGGCGACTGCACCACTTTGTAACTAATGGGTGCGGCAATGGCTTTGCTCTCTGGCTCTGGTTTGTGTTCAGTCTCAGGCTGGGATCACACATACACAAGATATGGGCGAGTCTTGCAGGTGAAAACCCAGCTCTGGAGCCGGCACTCCGGAGCCGAGCGTGCAACTCCATATATTGCTGTGCGGCTGCGCGCTCCGCTCCGGAGTGCCGGTGCCAGAGCTGGGTTTTCACCTGCGAGACTCGGCCGTATCTCGCATATGTGTGATCCCGGCCTTACACAGATCTGACATACACAGAGCACTCGGCTCTGATACTTGCAAAACCAAACACTGACATACCCAACCAGGGAACATGTCACTCCCCCCAGGGCCTATTAAGGTAAAAGAGCCACCTTCAGGAGCACTAAGGCTGCATGCTGTGAAGGTGGTTCTTATGTTTAGTATCCCTAGGAATGCTGAAATAATCTCTTTTATAAATTTCATGCCATACCTGTATTGTGTCAGGGAGTTATGATTTCTCCCTGAATCAAGCGCCTCGGAGCCGTCCATCATACCACTGGGAACTGCCTCCTCTCTGTCTTGTGCCGTCACCAGCGCCTGCAATTATAACTCAGGCATGCGCCATGCGCGCTGCCCTGGAACTTGCATCAAGTGATGTAAGTAGATCGCGCCTGCGCACAGCGTCAGATTCCCAGCCCCGCAGTGTGAATTCATCAAAACACACTGCAGGGTGGGATCTGGGGCCTCCGCTGTGTGCAGGCAAGATCTACTTACATCACTTGATGTAAGGTCCAGGGCAGCACGCATGGTACATGCCCGATAAATAATTGCAGAGCGCAGGGGCCGGTGACAGCACAAGACAGAGAGGAGGTGGCGCCCGGTGGAATAATGGATGACTGCGAGGCCCTTGAGTCAGAGAGAAATCATACCTGCCTGACACCATACAGGTATGTCGCGAAATTTATAAAAGTGATTATTCAGCATTCCCCTGGATACTAGGGGTCACGCGTGCAACAGATATTAAGTGGAACAGGATAAAGTGCTTGGCAGTTATACAATGGCATTGAAGCTGATGTTCCTCTCTTCTCTTCTTCACACAGGTATTTAATCCATCATCTGTTTGTGTGCTGACTGACAAGTGTGAACAGAATCATATCTAGCAAGATTTTTTCATGGTATTTAATCCATCACTCCTGTGGTGTTATTTTTCCTTTTTTTTTTTCCCTTTTTGGTTTCTGCTTTAAAGTGTTCAAAGCTATTTTTTTCCACTGTTTTACAGCCTTGTTCAGCATTGGTTGTTTACCCTACATAGCAATGCCTGCTCTGGCCTTGTGCTAATTGGTTAATTACTGATTGTGGCCATTTTGGTGCCTGATGCTAGCAGACATTTCATTTCATATATATTCAGCTCTGGCTTGGCATAGCATGCGTGTGGGGTCACGCGTGCAACAGACATTAAGTGCAACAGGATAAAGTGCTTTGCAGTTATACAATGGCAGTACGAGTAGGGATGGACAGGTAAGGTGCATAAGTTTTTCATATAAACATGCTTCTTGGTCAGTCGTACTACATTAAGCATTGATCATATCAATCTGCTTCTTATTTGTTTTTACTTCTGCTTTCTCACAACTTGCCCGCCCGTTAACACATTTTGTGCACTCTCTTCATATCCACCTCTCCCTTCTCCCATATATAACTCTGAGGCTCTACTGACATTTCTTACCCACTCCAAACCATCCAATACCTCCATGCAGCACTCAAAACGTTCATACAAATCATCCCACCACCTGCTGTTTTTTCTCCTTTTACTAGTTGCAAGCAACATCTCCCCCTACCCTGGGCCTCCCTCCACCAGCATACATTAATCTCCTCCAGCTGCATATAGAAACCCTGCTAATCTTATTAGCATTCAGTGCATGCCTTCTCCTATCGCTTTCCAATGTGCTCTCTGGAATGCACAGTCTGTGTAACAAACTAACTTACATTCACGATTTTTTCCTCTCTAATTCCCTTGGCCTTCTGGCTATTACAGAAACCTGGATCCAGCATTCATACACCGCCGCCGCGCTCTCGTTTGGTGGGCTGAAATTTTCACATACCGCCAGACCTGAGAACAGACAGGGTGGAGGTGTTTGCTCCTTTCATTGCAATGTGCTTTCCAGGTTATCCACCGGTTCCCTCACTTACATTTCCTTCCTTTGAAGTCCACACCGTCAGACTCTTTAAGCCCTTCTCCTTGCGAGTGGCGGTTGTTTATCGCCCTCCAGGCTCCTCCCACCAGTTTCTAGACCACTTTTGCCACCTGACTTACTCACTTTCTATCCTGTGACATCCCCACCCTCATCATGGGAGACTTTAACATCCCCATCAATGATCCCCTCTCATCTTCTTTCTCTAACTTCTTCATTCGGCCTCTTACAGTTCACTAATTCTCCTACGTATGAGGATGGGAATACTCTGGACCTGGTTTTCTCCCATCCCGGCTTGCTGCACGACTTTACTAACTCTCCTCTCCCGCTCTCGAACCACAACCTTCTTTCCTTCTCTGTCAAGAATTGTCTCCTCTTCCGAGACACCCCCACTTACCAAACTTATCGGAATACACATACCATTAATACCCAGCAGCTTATGGGCATCCTTCACACATCTTTAGCCCCCATCTCCTCCCTCTCCTGTCCAGACTTAGCATTGTCGCACTTCAATAATACACTGAAGAATGCCCTAGATGAAGCAGCACCTTCTACATGCAGAAAGACCCGACACAGACAATTGCAGCCCTGGCACACAATGCAAACACGCTTTCTTCAGCGCTGCTCAAGGTGCGCAGAGCGGCAGTGGAAAAAATCTCTCTTAGCAGAAGACTTCATCCACTATAAGTTTATGCTCAAAACCTATAACTCTGCCCTTCATCTGTCCAAACAATCCTACTTCACCACCCTCATCACCTCACTATCCCACAGCCCAATCTCCTCAGTGCCTGGATCCCCTTCCCTACCGCACCTCAAGCTCACTATACATCTTTGAGCCTGTTTCAGAAGAAGTTTCCAAGCTCCTCGGTTCTGCTCGGCCTACAACCTGCAACCCCATTCCTTCACATTTCCTGCAGTCTCTCTCACCAGTAGTCACCACTCACCTGACTAAAATATTTAACCTCTCTCTTCAGGTATCTTTCCCTCCTCATTTAAACATGTCATCATAACCCCTTTAACCCTTATCCGGCTGAATAGGTACAATTGTAACTATTCCGTTTTAAAATTGCAATAACTTTTTTTTGAAAAGACGTAGAGGGCTGAAATTTCGTGACATCTCTACATTTTTGGTCCAGAATATATTGGCCAAATTTCAATAAAATATCTCCACCCGCTTCCGAGATAAGGGGTCGAGATCTTTTTGCATCCATAACAAGCTGCATAGGTACAAATGTACCTCATATATTTTGAATGAAGATAATGCAAGGGAAAAAGCATAAATTTTTTTTTTAATGATAATGCTATTTAACTATTATAAACAAGTAAAAAACTGTTCATTTACATTATAAAAGAAAATGTAAGAAACTTTTTTTTATTGATTTTCTTTGCAAGTAATGCATGTTGGCTTTGCTACAGAGTGTTCATCGCAAATGGGTTTCACACAAACCACACAAGACTTTCTAGTCTTGCGTTGTTTTCGCCTCAGGTCTCTGCAGACATAGCAACTACCAACAACAGGGGAGGGTCCACGACTACCATGAGGTATTTTGGGGCCAGCTGCTGGCTGCGATGCTACCACAATGCATCGTCCAAGCACCATTTCTACTGCACCTCGAAGAAAATGGTTTCTCATTATCATTTTGTTTGTACTACGATCTTCAATTGCAATCATACACAGCTGATTTGCGAGATCTTTCAGGAACTTTCTTCGTTGATCCTTTGCCCTGAAGCTTGGATTGTGTTCTCTGTAGATGATGTAGGATGCTAACCCACTGACATCAATCATATTGTAGAAAAATGCCAAAGTCCAACGTGATGTTCGTCGTTTCACAGTGTACTCTCCCAACATTTTATCCATAACATCAACGCCACCTTTTGTTATGTTGTAGTATTTTATTATCTCTGGCTTGGCTGCTAGTGTCTCTTCAACTTCTCCCGTCATGTGCATAGATGATAGAAGCACGACTGATTTGTTCTTCTTTGGTACATATGAACAGACTGTTGCATCATGATTGTAGGCAAAATTTGTCGAGTATACAGGCCTTTCTTTGGCAGGCTGCATGTTGTTAGGTAGGAACCTTTTGTTTTTTCTCACTGTACCAACTAGTGTCATGTTCCAGGAGTTCAATACCTTAGCTAGTTCCATGGTTGTAAAGAAGTTATCGGTGGTGACATTTCTTCCAGAGCCTTTATACGAGCTCACTAGGTCCAATACTGTTCGTTCTCCAATGTTTACTTGTCGAGGACCATCAGTTGGTTTCCCAGTGTAGAGCTGACCTTGTAAAGGGTAGGCATTTGATGAGTCACAAGCCCAGAAAATCTTTATGCCATATTTAGCTGGTTTTGAAGGTATATACTGGGTAAATTTAGTATGACCTCTAAATGGAAATAATTGCTCGTCGACGGTGATACAATGATATGGCTTGTAGGCTCTCTCCAGATTACTGTTCAGCATTGTCCAGATGTCCCGTATTGGTGCAGCTTTATCTGTTTGCACACGTTCTGCACGTGTATTTTCGTTGTCAAACCTGATAAATCTGAGTATCATCTTGAAGCGGTCACGAGACATGGCTGCACGTATAAGAGGCAGAGCAGCAACATTCCACATTTCCTCCAGATTCTCTTTGTTGGCTCTGTGCACACCAGCAGCAATCAGTATGCCCAAAAATGCATGAAGTTCAGTTTCAGTAAATTGCTTGAATGTTTTTTGTGGTGGCCGTTTGGAAGAATCAGGAAAACGTTGTACCAGTTCGTTGTTGTCAGCATCACAAACTCTCTTGGCCTTTCGATTCGTTTCCCGTAATATGATGTCACACATCTCGGGAGTCATGATGGACTTGAATAGCTCTTTTGCTGTATATAGGTTGCTGATTGCTGCAGGGCCACCTCTTTGTCGTAGGACATTACGAGATTTTGTTTGTGCATTTGGCAGTGGATTACTGCACCATTGAGTTTCATCCTTAGCAGTCCAAATGTCGCCTGCACTTTGAGGCACAGAATCATCCTCAACACTTTCGTCTGATTCGTATTCATTTTCATGCTCTATGACCATTTCTTGTTCAATGTCTGAATCTTCTTCAGTAACATCCACTTGTGGTACATAGTTTTCATCATCAGATGGAACATATGGTTCATCCTCATGCTCAGAATCAGATTCTTCTAGCATTCGCTTTATTTCGTCAGACGTAAATCTGTAAATATGAAAAAATGTAAAATAAATAATTTTCCGAAATACTACATTATTGGCTTTTCACAAAATTATACTAACCTGCAAACACGTTTTCTTGGATTATGGCGGAAACTAGATCCAGCATTACTATCACTCATGATGACTTGCTAGATGAATTTTGGCTTCGTATTTTGTGCTGAATATAAATAAAACATCGTAAAACAATATGTAGATACTAATTATTATCCATTTTTCGTATAAAAATTATACCTATAGTGATAAGTTTCATACAAAATATATGTAAGCCAAGTCCAGGCTGAAAGACAATTTGACTGTTCTGTCCCCACATAATGAGAATAAAGGTATAACTGGCTGTTAGATGCTGTGAGACTTTCCTACCTTCGTTTCCAAGAAATTGAAGACTTCACAAGCCTAGAAATGTGTGCTCACAGCAATGAGATGAACAGCAAAATGGCTAATGAGAGGAGGGAGGCAGGAAGACAAGTAGAAGCCACTCCCAGTTTGAATTAACTTAATTGACAGCAACATAAGTGACCAGTAACAACACTGAACAATAGATATCAGCATAACATTTGTAGCTGAATGAACTTTAGTTTCTGAAACCAAGTAAAGTCTTCCCACAGTGGAGGTATATGTGAAGGTACAATTGTACCTATGCAGCCTGTTAAGGTTGTAAAATTATGCAGCCTGACAAGGGTTAATTAAAAAGCCATCCCTGGACCAGAACTGCACTGCTAACTACATACCTGTCTCTAACCTTTCCTTCATCTCTAAACTCCTGGAAATCTTGGTCCACTCCCATCTAATCTGCCATCTCTTGGATAACTCTCTTCTCGACCCCTTACAATCTGGTTTCCGCTCTTTACACTCCACTGAAACTGCCCTCACTAAAGTCTCTAATGATCTAATAACAGCTAAATCCAAAGGTCATTGCTCCCTGCTGATTCTCCTGGATCTCTCTGCCACATTTGACACT
The DNA here is from genome assembly GCF_032444005.1 of Ranitomeya imitator. NCBI lineage: Eukaryota > Metazoa > Chordata > Amphibia > Anura > Dendrobatidae > Ranitomeya > Ranitomeya imitator. Next base: position 448,015,876 of record NC_091286.1, on the reverse strand, counting down.
GTGGCTCACCAGCTCCTCCTCACTATGCCCCGCTCTATAGGCCTCAAGGACACAGCCCTCTCCTGGTTTTCCTCCTACCTCTCTGACCGCGCCTTCACTGTATCTTTTGCCGACTCCTCTTCCTCTCCTCGTCCCCTTACTATCGGGGTTCCGCAGGGCTCAGTCCTAGGCCCCCTCCTCTTCTCTTTATACACTGCCCCTATTGGACAAACAATCAGCAGATTTGGGTTCCAGTATCATCTCTATGCTGATGACACCTAATTATACACTTCTTCCCCTGACATCACCCCTACCCTATTTCAAAATACCAAGGATTGTCTGCTGTCTCTAACATCATGTCCTCCCTCATTCTGAAACTAAATCTCTCCAAAACTGAACTCCTTGTGTTTCTCCCTTCTACTAACCTCACTCTACCTAACATCGAAATTACCCAGGAGGGTCAAACCATAACTCCCAAGCAGCATTCCTGCTGTCTTGGGGTCATATTCGACACATAACTGTCCTTTACTCCCTATATACGATCACTCACTCGCTCTTGTCACCTGCATCTTAAAAACATCTCCAGAATCTGACCTTTTCTCACCTTTGAAACTGCTAAGACTCTTACTGTAGCACTTATCCATTCTCACCTGGACTACTGCAACTCTCTTCTGATCGGTCTCCCTTTTACCAAACTTTCTCCTCTCCAATCCATCTTGAATGCGGCAGCCAGGGTCATATTTCTGTCCAGCCACTTCACCGATGCCTCCAGCTTGTGCCAGTCATTATACTGGCTACCAATTCGCTACAGGGTCCAGTATAAACTCATCTCTCTGACCCACAAAGCTCTTCACAGTTCGGTGCGGTGGCTTTATATCTCCTTTCTAATCTCTGTCTATCGCCCTACACATGCCCTCCGTTCTACAAATGATCTAAGACTAACATCCCCCGTAATCCGAACCTGGCACCTCCGTCTCCAAGACTTCTCTCGTGCTGCGCCAGCTCTCTGGAATGCACTACCCCAGATGATCAGACAGATACCTAGCCCCGACCTATTCAAGCTTTGAAAACCCATCTCTTCAAACTAGCCTACCACATTAACTACTCAGTAAACTAACTTTGCCCTGTTCCCTCCTTCCAAATATTATTCTGAATCTGCACCCTACTATTCGTCTGTCTACACATCCTCCATGCACATGATTACTGCACTTGATACTTGACTATTGCACTTAAACACACGGGCTGATGACTGGATCATGCAGCTTTATATGAAAATCCCTATTTATTATAATTGCCAGACTGCTGAAATAACAAACACTTTTCACCTGTTGTGTCCTCCCTCCCCCCATTTCCTTGTAGATTGTAAGCTTGCGAGCAGGGACCTCACTCCTAATGTCACTGTTAAATTGTCTTAACTTGTATTGAATTTATTGTATGTACATGTCCCCGCTTAATTGTAAAGTGCTGCGGAATATGTTGGCGCTACATAAAAATTATTATTATACTAAACATAAGAGCCACCTTCACAGAATGTAGCCTTAGTGCTGCTGAAGGTGGCTCTTTTACCTTAGTAGGCCCTGGGGGGTGACAGGTTCCCTTTTACTGAAAGTTTAAATGGGAGTGGAGGGAGAGATCCATCCCACTACCTTCCTACATATCTCTCAAAAAATAAAAGATCATGTCAGGTTTTCTTAAATCTGATTTGGTCAAATACAGGGCTGGCGTCACCACCTAGTGCACCCAGGAAAGTGTTGAGGCCCTGAGCAAACGGGGGACCTACTCGCCATCAGTGACAAGCACGCTATGGGGCCCGTGAGTCGGCGGAGCCCGATGCCAGTACGGGCGCTGCCACCGGACCTCCCCCATTATGATTTAAACTGTTTGAAATACTTATCTCTCCCTATTCCTCAGCAGTTCCAGTTTCTTCCCCATCTTCAGACTCAGTGACATCTCAGGGCAGAAAATGCGATGATATCACTACAGTGCGCCCTCTGTGCTGAGCATTGCAGAGTCAGAAGTCGCTGAGAAGACTGGAGCTGCAGCCAACAAGGAACAAGGAGAGGTATTTGATTTATTTTTTATGTATGATTTGATTTATTTTTTATGTATGGAGCATTATATGGGACCCATTCTGTATAGAACATTATATGGGGCCCATTATTCTGTATAAAGCATTTTATGGGGCCCATTCTGTATGGAGCATTATATGGGGCCCATTCTATATAGGGTATTATTTGCGGCCCATTATTCTGTATAACGCATTTTATGGGGCCCATTCTGTATGGAACATTATATGGGATCCATTATTCTGTGCGGAGCAATATATGGGATCCATTATTCTATATGGGGCCAATTATTCTCTATGCGCCAATATATGGGGCCCAGTATACTGAATAGAGCAATATATGGGTCCATTATAATGTATGAAGGACTATGTGTAGCCCATAATACTGTATGGAGCACTATGTGGTGCCCGTAGTACTGTATGGAGGACTATGTGGTGCCCATAATACTGTATAGAGCACTATGTGATGCCCATAATACTGTATTGAAGATAATGTTGTGCCCATAATACTGTATGGAGGACTATGTGGTGCCCATAATACTGAATTGAGGACAATACAGTCCGGTCTAAAATGAAAAGTCTGCAGTTACTGACTGTAGACTTTTGAATCCTCCCAGAGAACACATTGTGCGCTGCAAGGATTCGCCAGTTTCTGAGCTATTTTAGAATTTACAATAGATATCACTCACATAACGTAAGAAGTGAAATCTTTGGCATTTTACTATACCTCTATTTTTCTGCCGTATCTATTGACCCTTTGGCTCTCCACTGACTATGCTTGTTTTTCCCCTTTGTACTGCGTGAGAGTCTGGGTTTTGACTCTGCTTGTTTGACTGAGTCGGATCCTACACAGGACTATTACAAGGAACTAAACAAGTTGGTATCTTGTCTGCCTGACGAATCCATAAGAGCCGATTACCTGATACCAGAAAGTCAAAGAATAGGGACATTCTACATGCTTCCCAAAATCCACAAATCTGGAAATCCAGGAAGACCAATTATTTCATGTGTGGGCACTCTTACTGAGCAGGTATCTGGATGAGTAGAGGGTATTCTTTAACCACTGGTAAAGGATACCAGAAGGAACCATCCTGGCCATCATGGATGTGGAATCCTTGTACTCTAATATCCCACACGAGGATGGATTAAATGCCTGCAAAGTCTTGCTGGAAAAAAGGGTCTGATGCTGATTATGTGGTGAAACTTATAAAATTCATCCTCACCCGCAATTACTTTGAATTTGACAACAAGATATATCTACAGGAGACAGGCACAGCAATGAGAAGTAAAATGGCTCCACAGTATGCAAATCTTTTCATAGCCAAGCTTGAAAGCGACTTTTTATCCTCATGTCCCATCAGGCCTCTGGCCTACTACCGGTACATTGATATTTTAATCATCTGGACGGAATCTGAGCCACAGCTAAAGACGTTCCATGAACAGTTTAATCAATTTCATCCCACCATCAACTTGACACAACTACTCCAGCACTGAAATTAACTTTTTGGACACAATCATTAAGCTGCAGAACAATGAAATAGAAACATCCCTGTATCAGAAGCCAATCGACCGCCCAACATACCTTAAGTGGGAGAGTTTCCATCCAAAACAAATAAAAAACTCTATTGTCTACAGCCAAGCCATCAAATATAATCATACAGTTAGGTCCATATATATTTGGACAGAGACAACATTTTTCTAATTTTGCTTATAGACATTACCACAATGAATTTTAAGCAAAGCAATTCAGATGCAGTTGAAGTTCAGACTTTCTGCTTTCATTAGAGGGTATCCACATTAAAATTGGATGAAGGGTTTAGGAGTTTCAGCTCCTTAACATGTGCCACCCTGTTTTTAAAGGGACCAAAAGTAATTGGACAGATTCAATAATTTTAAATAAAATGTTCATTTTTAGTACTTGGTTGAAAACCCTTTGTTGTCAATGACTGCCTGAAGTCTTGAACTAATAGACATCACCAGACGCTGTGTTTCCTCCTTTTTGATGCTCTGCCAGGCCTTCCCTGCGGTGGTTTTCAGTTGCTGTTTGTTTGTGGGCCTTTCTGTCTGAAGTTTAGTCTTTAACAAATGAAATGCATGCTCAATTGGGTTGAGATCAGGTGACTGAATTGGCCATTCCAGAATATTCCACTTCTTTGCTTTAATAAACTCCTAGATTGCTTTGGCTTTACGTTTTGGGTCATTGTCTATCTGTAGTATGAAATGACGACCAATCAGTTTGGCTGCATTTGGCTGGATCTGAGCACACAGTATGGCTCTGAATACCTCAGAATTCATTTGGCTGCTTCTGTCCTGTGTCACATCATCAATAAACACTAGTGACCCAGTGCCACTGGCAGCCATGCATGCCCAAGCCATCACACTGCCTCTGCCGTGTTTTACAGATGATGTGGTATGCTTTGGATCATGAGCTGTACCACGCCTTCGCCATACTTTTCTCTTTCCATCATTCTAGTAGAGGTTGATCTTGGTTTCATCTGTCCAAACAATGTTCTTCCCGAACTGTGCTGGTTTTTTAGATAGTTTTTAGCAAAGTCCAGTCTAGGCTTCTTATTCTTGATGGTTATGAGTTGCTTGCACTGTGCAGTGAACCCTCTGTATTTACTTTCATGCAGTCTTCTCTTTATGGTAGATTTGGATATTGATGCGCCGACCTCCTGGAGAGTGTTGGTCACTTGGTTGGCTGTGGTGAAGGAGTTTCTCTTCACCATGGAGATTATTCTGCGATCATCCACCACTGTTGTCTTCTGTGGGCGCCCAGGTCATTTTACATTGATGAGTTCACCAGTGCTTTCTTTCTTTCTCAGGATGTACCAAACTGTAGATTTTGCCACTCCAAATCTTGTAGCAATTTCTCAGATGGGTATTTTCTGTTTTCGCAGCTTAAGGATGGCTTGTTTCACCTGCATGGAGAGCTCCTTTGACCGCATATTTACTTCACAGCAAAACCTTCCAAATGCAAGTACTACACCTCAAATCAACTCCAGGCCTTTTATTTGCTTAATTGAGAATGACATAACGAAGGGATTGCCCACATCTGTCCATGAAATAGCCTTGGAGTCAATTGTCCAATTACTTTTGGTCCCTTTAAAAACAGGGTGGCACATGTTAAGTAGCTGAAACTCCTAAACCCTTCATCCAATTTAAATGTGAATACCCTCAAATGAAAGCTGAAAGTCTGAACTTCAACTGCATCTGAATTGTTTTGTTTAAAATTCATTGTGGTAATGTCTATAACCAAAATTAGAAAAATGTTGTCTCTGTCCAAATATATATGGACCTAACTGTGTATGTTTCAACCCCATGAATAGGGATGAACACCTTGGTCACCTCAGAAAGACCTTTTTGAATCAGGGCTACCATCCAAGAACAATTCAAAACCAAATTACAAGAGCAACTATAATATCAAGGAATCACCTGCTACATTACAAAGCTAAAGAAAATAATCGGGTGCCTCTAGTAGTCACCTACAATCCAAATCTGGAGGTGCTAAAAGGAGCTGCACGGAAATTACAACCTTTACTACAAAAAGATGCCCACTTACAATCCATTTTTCCAGACTCCCCCCACTACTCTGTTTTAGGCAGCCCCCAAATCTAAGAAGCATCATTGTCAGAAGCTCCCTGTCCTTTCAAACAGCTGCAGGAACCCTTCCTTGCAACCAGAAAAAATGTAAAACCTGTCCTTTTATAATGACCACGGAAAATAAAAATCCCAGGTACTTTCAGCTGCATCACATCTAATGTGGTGTACCTAATTATTTGTACTAAATGTCCAACTTGGGGTCTGTATGTGGGGAGACAGGGCAAAAGCTTAGAACAAGAATGAACTCTCATCGCCACACAATAAGAGAAAAAAGAATGGATCTACCTGGGGCAATACATTTTTGTCTCCCTGATCACAGCATTATGGACATGAAATTACTTGTATTAAAAGGTAACTTTAAATCTCAGAGAGACAGAAGAGTCTGGAAATATAAGCTGATGATGACATTTGACACACTCCATGCAGGAATGAATGTGTCACATGGATTTATGTCTTTTTGCATCAATTAAGGAACTTGCTCCTCAGACCATGTGGGGGCATCATAACATAGAACCAGACCTGTTGTGAATTCTGTGGCTGAATTCACTCCTGTGGTCACAAGTGGTACTGCAGCTTCTGAGCTTCCTCCCTCAGGTGTTCTGGTGAGCTCGTTGGCTGCTTTGTTATTTAACTCCACCTGATTCTGTCTTCCTTGCTCCTTGTCAATGTTCCAGTGTTGGATCTGAGCTTCTGGATCTTTCCTGTGGCCTGCTGCTCTGCTTAGATTAGTGCTTCTTTGCTTTTGTTGCTACTTTTTCTGTCCAGCTTGTTAATTCGTTTTGCTGGAAGCTCTGAGACGCAAAGGGTGTACCGCCGTGCCGTTAGTTCGGCACGGTGGGTCTTTTTGCCCCCTTTGCGTGGTTTTTTGCTTTAGGGTTTTTTGTAGACTGCAAAGTTCTCTTTGCTATCCTCGCTCTATCTAGAATATCGGGCCTCACTTTGCTGAATCTATTTCATCCCTACGTTTGTCTTTTCATCTTGCTAACAGTCATTATATGTGGGGGGCTGCCTTTTCCTTTGGGGTATTTCTCTGAGGCAAGTCAGGCTTGTTTTTCTATCTTCAGGCTAGTCAGCTCCTCAGGCTGTGCCGAGTTGCATAGGTAGTGTCAGGCGCAATCCACAGCTGCCTTTAGTTGTGTTTAGGATAGGTTCAGGTATTGCGGTCTACAGAGATTCCACGTCTCAGAGCTCATTCTATTGTTTTTGGGGTTATTGTCAGATCACTGTATGTGCTCTGATTGCTGGTACACTGTGTCACTGGATTGCCTACATAACAGTACAAGGAGCAACCTAATGATTCTCAATAGAGGGAAAAAAGAAGTTCTGACATCATTTTTTTTTCTCAGCTCTGTGTTCAGTCTTTTTTTTCCCCTAGACATTTGGGTGTTTCAGGACACAGGTGTGGACATGGATATTCAGGGTCTGTGCTCTTCAATGGATAATCTCGTTACAAATGTACAAAGGATTCAAGATACTATTGATCAGAAATCTATGTTAGAACCAAGAATTCCTATTCCTGATTTGTTTTTTGGTGATAGAACTAAGTTTCTTAATTTCAAAAATAATTGTAAGCTATTTCTGGCCTTGAAACCTCATTCTTCTGGTAATCCTATTCAACAGGTTTTGATTATTATTTCTTTTTTGCGTGGCGACCCTGAGGACTGGGCATTTTCTCTTGCGCCAGGAGACCCTGCATTGAGTAATGTCAATGCGTTTTTCCTGGCGCTTGGATTACTTTACGATGAGCCTAATTCAGTGGATCAGGCTGAGAAAAATTTGCTGGCTTTGTGCCAGGGCCAGGATGATATAGAAGTATATTGTCAGAAATTTAGGAAGTGGTCAGTACTCACTGTGTGGAATGAATCTGCGCTGGCAGCTTTGTTCAGAAAGGGTCTCTCTGAGGCTCTTAAGGATGTCATGGTGGGTTTTCCTATGCCTACTGGTTTGAATGAGTCTATGTCTTTGGCCATTCAGATCGGTCGACGCTTGCGTGAGCGTAAATCTGTGCACCATTTGGCGGTATTGTCTAAGATTAAACCTGAGCCTATGCAGTGCGATAGGACTATGACCAGAGTTGAACGGCAAGAACACAGACGTCTGAATGGTCTGTGTTTCTACTGTGGTGATTCCACTCATGCTATTTCTGATTGTCCTAAGCGCACTAAGCGGTTCGATAGGTCTGCCGTCATTGGTACTGTACAATCCAAATTCCTTCTGTCCATTACCTTGATATGCTCTTTGTCATCGTATTCTGTCATGGCGTTTGTGGATTCAGGCGCTGCCCTGAATCTGATGGATTTGGATTATGCTAAACATTGTGGGTTTTTCTTGGAGCCTTTGCGGTGTCCTATTCCGTTGAGAGGAATTGATGCTACACCTTTGGCCAAGAATAAACCTCAGTACTGGACCCAGCTGACCATGTGCATGGCTCCTGCACATCAGGAAGTTATTCGCTTTCTGGTGCTACATAATCTGCATGATGTGGTCGTGTTGGGGTTGCCATGGCTGCAAACCCATAATCCAGTATTGGATTGGAATTCCATGTCGGTATCCAGCTGGGGTTGTCAGGGGGTACATGGTGATGTTCCATTTTTGTCTATTTCGTCATCCACTCCTTCTGAGGTCCCAGAGTTCTTGTCTGATTATCAGGATGTATTTGAAGAGCCCAAGTCCGATGCCCTACCTCCGCATAGGGATTGTGATTGTGCTATCAATTTGATTCCTGGTAGTAAAATCCCAAAAGGTCGATTATTTAATTTATCCGTGCCTGAACACGCCGCTATGCGCAGTTATGTGAAGGAATCCCTGGAGAAGGGACATATTCGCCCATCGTCATCACCACTGGGAGCAGGGTTCTTTTTTGTAGCCAAGAAGGATGGTTCGCTGAGACCGTGTATTGATTACCGCCTTCTTAATAAAATCACTGTTAAATTTCAGTATCCCTTGCCATTGTTATCTGACTTGTTTGCTCGGATTAAGGGGGCTAGTTGGTTCACTAAGATAGATCTTCGTGGTGCGTATAATCTGGTGAGAATCAGGCAAGGAGATGAATGGAAAACTGCATTTAATACGCCCGAGGGTCATTTTGAGTATCTAGTGATGCCGTTCGGACTTGCCAATGCTCCATCTGTGTTTCAGTCTTTTATGCATGACATCTTCCGTGAGTATCTGGATAAATTCCTGATTGTTTACTTGGATGACATTTTGATCTTCTCAGATGATTGGGACTCTCATGTGAAGCAGGTCAGAATGGTTTTCCAGGTCCTGCGTGCTAATTCTTTGTTTGTGAAGGGATCAAAGTGTCTCTTCGGTGTGCAGAAAGTTTCATTTTTGGGGTTCATCTTTTCCCCTTCTACTATCGAGATGGATCCGGTTAAGGTCCAAGCCATCCAGGATTGGATTCAGCCGACATCTCTGAAAAGTCTGCAAAAGTTCCTGGGCTTTGCTAATTTTTATCGTCGCTTCATCTGTAATTTTTCTAGCATTGCCAAACCATTGACCGATTTGACCAAGAATGGTGCTGATTTGATTAATTGGTCTTCTGCTGCTGTGGAAGCTTTTCAGGAGTTGAAGCGTCGTTTTTGTTCTGCCCCTGTGTTGTGTCAACCAGATGTTTCTCTTCCATTCCAGGTCGAGGTTGATGCTTCTGAGATTGGAGCAGGGGCGGTTTTGTCACAGAGAGGTTCTGGTTGCTCAGTGTTGAAACCATGTGCTTTCTTTTCCAGGAAGTTTTCGGCTGCTGAGCGTAATTATGATGTGGGCAACCGAGAGTTGCTGGCCATGAAGTGGGCATTTGAGGAATGGCGTCATTGGCTTGAAGGAGCTAAGCATCGCGTGGTGGTATTGACTGATCATAAGAACCTTACTTATCTCGAGTCTGCCAAGCGCTTGAATCCTAGACAGGCCCGTTGGTCGTTATTTTTTGCCCGCTTCGATTTTGTGATTTCGTACCTTCCGGGCTCTAAAAATGTGAAGGCGGATGCTCTGTCTAGGAGTTTTGTGCCCGACTCTCCGGGTTCATCTGAGCCGGCGAGTATCCTCAAGGAAGGAGTCATTGTGTCTGCCATCTCCCCTGATTTGCGGCGAGTGTTGCAAAAATTTCAGGCGAATAAACCTGATCGTTGTCCGGCGGAGAAACTGTTCGTCCCTGATAGGTGGACTAGTAAAGTTATCTCTGAACTTCATTGTTCGGTGTTGGCTGGTCATCCTGGAATCTTTGGTACCAGAGAGTTAGTGGCTAGATCCTTCTGGTGGCCATCTCTGTCACGGGATGTACGTACTTTTGTGCAGTCCTGTGGGATTTGTGCTAGGGCTAAGCCCTGCTGTTTACGTGCCAGTGGGTTGCTTTTGCCCTTGCCGGTCCCAAAGAGGCCTTGGACACATATTTCGATGGATTTCATTTCTGACCTTCCCGTTTCTCAAAAGATGTCAGTCATTTGGGTGGTCTGTGATCGCTTTTCTAAAATGGTCCATCTGGTGCCCTTGGTTAAATTGCCTTCCTCTTCTGATTTGATGCCTTTGTTCTTCCAGCATGTGGTTCGTTTGCATGGCATTCCTGAGAATATTGTTTCTGACAGAGGTTCCCAGTTTGTTTCAAGGTTTTGGCGAGCCTTTTGTGGTAGGATGGGCATTGACCTATCTTTTTCCTCGGCTTTCCATCCTCAGACTAATGGCCAGACCGAACGAACCAATCAGACCTTGGAAACATATCTGAGATGTTTTGTTTCTGCAGACCAGGATGATTGGGTGTCCTTTTTGCCGTTGGCTGAGTTCGCCCTTAATAATCGGGCCAGCTCGGCTACCTTGGTCTCTCCATTTTTCTGCAATTCTGGGTTCCATCCTCGTTTCTCTTCAGGACAGGTTGAGTCTTCGGACTGTCCTGGTGTGGATTCTGTGGTGGACAGGTTGCAGCAGATCTGGACTCAGGTAGTGGACAATTTGACCTTGTCCCAGGAGAAGGCTCAACTTTTCGCTAATCGCAGACGCCGTGTGGGTCCCCGACTTCGTGTTGGGGATCTGGTTTGGTTATCTTCTCGTCATATTCCTATGAAGGTTTCCTCTCCTAAATTTAAACCTCGTTTTATTGGTCCGTATAGGATTTCTGAGATTCTCAATCCTGTGTCTTTTCGTCTGACCCTCCCAGACTCCTTTTCCATACATAATGTATTCCATAGGTCGTTGTTGCGGAGATACGTGGCACCTATGGTTCCATCTGTTGAGCCTCCTGCCCCGGTTTTGGTGGAGGGGGAATTGGAGTATATTGTGGAGAAAATTTTGGATTCTCGTGTTTCTAGACGGAAACTCCAGTATCTGGTTAAATGGAAGGGTTATGCTCAGGAAGATAATTCCTGGGTTTTTGCCTCTGATGTCCATGCTCCAGATCTTGTTCGTGCCTTTCATGTGGCTCATCCTGGTCGGCCTGGGGGCTCTGGTGAGGGTTCGGTGACCCCTCCTCAAGGGGGGGGTACTGTTGTGAATTCTGTGGCTGAATTCACTCCTGTGGTCACAAGTGGTACTGCAGCTTCTGAGCTTCCTCCCTCAGGTGTTCTGGTGAGCTCGTTGGCTGCTTTGTTATTTAACTCCACCTGATTCTGTCTTCCTTGCTCCTTGTCAATGTTCCAGTGTTGGATCTGAGCTTCTGGATCTTTCCTGTGGCCTGCTGCTCTGCTTAGATTAGTGCTTCTTTGCTTTTGTTGCTACTTTTTCTGTCCAGCTTGTTAATTCGTTTTGCTGGAAGCTCTGAGACGCAAAGGGTGTACCGCCGTGCCGTTAGTTCGGCACAGTGGGTCTTTTTGCCCCCTTTGCGTGGTTTTTTGCTTTAGGGTTTTTTGTAGACTGCAAAGTTCTCTTTGCTATCCTCGCTCTATCTAGAATATCGGGCCTCACTTTGCTGAATCTATTTCATCCCTACGTTTGTCTTTTCATCTTGCTAACAGTCATTATATGTGGGGGGCTGCTTTTTCCTTTGGGGTATTTCTCTGAGGCAAGTCAGGCTTGTTTTTCTATCTTCAGGCTAGTCAGCTCCTCAGGCTGTGCCGAGTTGCATAGGTAGTGTCAGGCGCAATCCACAGCTGCCTTTAGTTGTGTTTAGGATAGGTTCAGGTATTGCGATCTACAGAGATTCCACGTCTCAGAGCTCGTTCTATTGTTTTTTGGGTTATTGTCAGATCACTGTATGTGCTCTGATTGCTGGTACACTGTGTCACTGGATTGCCTACATAACACAGACCCCAATCAGAGGACAATAAAACATTCACACTCTATCTATGAACCGTTACAATATTTATGGACTTACCTGTTTATCACTCACATAATGGTAGTTCTGCTTCAAGTCACCTGTCTTATCTATGGCATTATTTATGTGCTGTGTTGTGCATAACTATGTGAATCTTCAGAATTTCTATTAGTCTATGCCTGATGAAGGGACCTGAGTAGTCTCGAAAGGTCTGCTCTTGCAGACTTGTTACTATCCTTTCACTCTATTGCCATCTAGTGGAAGTTGCAGTTACCTGCATAGCTGTAGCGCTGACACATCCCAAGGAGACAGACTATGGAAAACTGCTCCCAAGCAATAAGTTTAGCCGAGATGTGACAAAGCACAATTGCCTCAGGATAACGAGTAGCATAGTCTACCACCACTAACGTGTGTTGGTGGCCACATGCTGACTTTACTATGGGCCCTACCAGATTCACAGCAATCCGCTCAAAAGGTATCTCTATAATAGGCAGAGGAACCAATGGACTACGGAAACTTGTGGTTGGTGTGGTTAGCTGACACACCGGGCAAGACCCACAAAACCTCTGAACCGCGGCATAAACTCCAGCCCACAAGAACCAATGAAGAATACGCTTGTGTCTTTTAACTCCTGGGTGACCAATAGAGTTGAGCAAATTTCTTCAGGTCACCGCTTATTCAGCAAACTATAGCGCATACCGAATAAGTTGCATAAGGAATCCAGATACATGGAGCGTGCCAGCTGATCAGCTGGCGCGTTCAACTTATCCAGGTTCCCTCTGCAGCTTATTCGGTAAGCACTATAGCTTGCTGAATGAGTGGGGACCTTAAGAAATTCGCTCAACTCTAGTGACCACACCGCATGTGTGCGAGACAGTTCTAGCACCACCTGGTGGAACAATTGAGGCACCACTAGCTGTTCTGCTACTTCGTCCTCGATTTTGTCAACTCGATATAGCAACTCCTAGTTGACCACCATACGCGGAAAAGCCACTTCTGTCCCCGGTTGCTGAGCCACCCCATTAACCTCAATCACCCTTTCCCATGCTAGCGTCTGTGTGGGATCCTGGAGATGTGCTGTCACAAAAGTCCACCAAGATACAGTTATATGAAAAAGTTTGGGCACCCCTATTAATCTTAACCTTAATGTTTTATACTAAAGCACTTTTTTTGGCTTTCTAACCTCATTGAGCTTTGAACTTCATAGCCAGGTGTATGCAATCATGAGAAAAGCTACTTAAAGTGGCCACTTGCAAGTTGTTCTCCTGTTTGAATCTCCTCTGAAGAGTGGCATCATGAGCTCCTCAAAACAACTGTCTAATGATCTGAAAACAAAGATTATTCAACATAGTTGTTCAGGGGAAGGATCCAAAATGCTGTCTCAGAGATTTAACCTGTCAATTTCCACTGTGAGGAACATAGTAAGGAAATGGAAGAACACAGGTACAGTTCTTGTAAAGACCAGAAGTTGCAGGCCAAGAAAATCATCAGAAAGGCAGAGAAGAAGAATGGTGAGATCAGTCAAGGACAATCCTCAGACCACCTCCAGAGAGCTGCAGCATCAACTTGCTGCAGATGGTGTCACTGTGCATCGGTCAACTCTACAACGCACTTTGCACAAGGAGAAGCTGTATGGCAGAGTGATGCAAAAGAAGCCGTTTTTGCAAGCACGCCACAAGCAGAGTCGGCTGAGGTATGCAAAAGCACATTTGGAGAAGCCAGTTTCTTTTTGGAAGAAGGTCCTGTGGACTGATGAAACCAAGATTGAGTTGTTTGGTCATACAAAAAGGCGTTATGCATGGCGGCCAAAAAACAAAGCAATCCAAGAAAAACACTTGCTACCCACAGTAAAATTTGGTGGAGGTTCCATCATGCTTTGGAGCTGTGTAGCCAATGCCGGCACCGGGAATCTTTTTAAAGTTGAGGGACGCATGGATTCCTCTCAGTATCAGCAGATTCTTGACAATAATGTTCATGAATCAGTGATAAAGTTGAAGTTACGCAGGGGATGGATCTTTCAGCAAGACAATGATCCAAAACACCGCTCCAAATCTACTCAGGCATTCATGCAGAGGAACAATTACACTGTTCTGGAATGGCCATCCCAGTCCCCAGACCTGAATATCATTGAAGATTTGTGGGATCATTTGAAGAGGGCTGTCCATGCTCGGCGACCATCAAATGTAACTCAACTGGAATTGTTTTGTAAAGAGGAATGGTCAAAAATACCTACATCCAGGATCCAGGAACTCATTAAAAGCTACAGGAAGCGATTAGAGGCGGTTATTTTTACAAAAGGAGGATCTACTAAATATTAATGTCACTTTTCTGGTGGGGTGCCCATACTTATGCACCTGTCAAATTTTGTTTGAATGCAGATTGCACATTTTCTGTTAGTACAATAAACCTCATTTCAAGGCAGAAACATTACTGTGTCCAACAGTTATTAGATATATGAAACTGAAATAGCTGTTGCAAAAAAAACAATTTTTATAAAACATTAAGCTTAAGATTAATAGGGGTGCCCAAACTGTACTTCCAGCACCAGCATTGATGTGATCTCAACCTATCCTGCCAACACCTAAAGAGGAAACCTTTTGGTTTACACTCTTTCCTTATGAGGGTGACTCCTAAGGCAGATATCCCTAACTCGAGATCTTCGGGTTCTACGCCCAGACAGACTTCTACCTTGGAAGGTTTAATTTTACTCTCCTACACCAACCAGAACAGGGGCAAGTCTCTTCCCAAAACAGTCTCGTAAGGGTCTTTACTACTCCCACCACGTTTAACCCCCCCTCATGGAGTGGAAAAGATAACCTCCTCCGTTGGATACTCCCAGGAGCTCACCATGTATACAAATGACCCTTTCTCCCCAGTGCTTTCTTACCCGGAGATCAATGACGCACGGACGAATGTCATTAGGCTCCCGGTATCACTGAAGCGCACCAGGCAGAGATGGCCATGCCCTCATTCTATAAACTTGTACGGAGAGAGTATGCGCCCATTAGATAGCTTCTGCCCGGGAGTATGCATATCGCATACATCACTACCATTCCCGACAAAGAAACCAAAGAATCCTCACTGCGTGCACTCGGGGTATTCAAAAGTCTGCAGTGTGCTGGGGGTAGTCAAAAGTCTGCAGTTACTGTGTGACTGCAGACTTAGTCTAGACCGGACAACCTCTTTAAGGGTCTTTTATCTGTACATATTTATTTAGGCATTCTTCCCCTTTTCTGGAGTTTTGTTGTTTAGATGGGACGTCAACGATATATTGCTGAATATAAGCCATCTGTTTATTATTTTGTGATGTTCTGTAGTGCACAGCTGTTGAATACTTGTCTATATTTATAGCATCCGGCAGCAGAAATTGGCCACTTTTATTCACAAGAGACTCATGGAATTATGATGATCTGATAGTTATTTCCTCAAATGGATCTAGAGTCATGATATCTACTAATTTCTCCTATTCTGTAAAGCATTCTTTTCTCATCATACTTTTCTTTGTGAGGAAACAAGCCGGCTTGATGAAACAAGTTTGAGTGCTTTTGTAAACTGATAACATTTATCAACACATTTACAGCAGGGGAAATACACTCCCTGACAGAAGTTATGTCGCTTATCCATGTTATGTAAATAAAAGCTTATAACCATAACCTGATGTTAAATTCATCCATTGGTTGTATAAATTATTCTTTTGAAAGCGGAAACCCTCCGAAATGTGGTTTAGGTTAAGAAAATATATTGGCATCAATGCAGAAATATTGATCAGTTAATGAACACAGAATGGTCAGATTTTGGCAAGACAAAAGTTTTGTCATAGAATGCACCCAATCCTAGTTTAAATCCTCACCTGTGCTCAGTAAATGATCGGTTAATTAGTGTGTGTGTATAAAAAGAAACCCAGCACCCCAGACCTTCACTTGAACTGCAGTTGCAACTCGAGCTCTGACAACATGCCAAAAATCCACCCTGCGACCAAATCCTGGATTATCAAGAGGCTGAAGACCAGATCCACTGCAGAGGTGGCCGGCACCTTTAATGTGTCTCAGCGTCAAGTACAAAGAATTAAAAAAAGATTTGAAGAGACTGGAGATGTGTTTGACAAGCCCAGGTCTGGCAGACCCCGAATGATAACTGCTCAGGAGGAATATTTGTTGGTTAGAAAATCCAAAGCAAACCCCTCTTCCGCTGCAGCAGAGCTCCAACAGACCTGGTCACCAAGTCCCGGTGTCAACTAGAACAGTTTGTAGGATTCTGTCTCGAAATGGCCTCCATGGTCGAATCAGTGCCCAGAAGCCAGCACTAAACAAAAAGCAAATAAAAAACCGTGTGGCATTTGCAAAGTCCCACAGCCTGCTAAACAGATGGACACTGGAAAAGTGGCAGAAGGTGGATTTCTCTGATGAATCTTCAGTAGAATTACACCACAGCCACCGCAAATACTGCAGAAGACCTACGGGAGCCCGTATGGATCCAAAATACACCCAGAAAAGTTAAATTTGGTGGTGGAAAGATCATGGTCTGGAGTTACATTCAATATGGGGTGTGTGCAAAACATTTGCAAGGTGGAAGGCAATATCAATAGCCTAAAATATCAAGAAGTATTAGCTACCCCTTATATTCCAAATCATAAAAGGGGTCAAATTCTGCTGCAGGATGGTGCTCCATCTCATACATCCATCTCTACAACAAAGTTCCTCCAGGCAAAAAAAGAGCAAGGTACTCAAGGACTGGCCAGCTCAGTCACCAGACATGAATATCATTGAGCATGTTTGGGGTAGGATGAAAGAGGACGCTTGGAAGACAAAACCAAAGAATCTAGATGAATTCTGGGAGGCATGTAAGGCTAGTTTCACACTAGTGTTCAGCAGGGCTGCGGACTTCCTCCGTGAAGCCTGCCCACTGCCTCGCCTCTTCATTTAGCTCCGCCTATGGTGGCATGCAGCCTGCGTACCCTATCTTTAACATTGAGTACACAGGCTATGCCAATGTATGCAGATGCCGCGCATGCGTCGTTTTGACAGTGCGAGGACCTGCACGGAATGCAATGAGTTACAATTTTGTGCGGTTGCTGTCCCGTGAAAACGACGCATGCGGAGGCATCCACATGGCCTGCGTACCCAATGTTTAAGACGGTACGCACGCCGCATGCAGCCATAGGTGGAGCTGAATGAAGAGGCGCAGCAGTGAGTGGGGCTTCACGGAGGAAGTCCGCAGCCCTCCTGAACGCTAGTGTGAAACTAGCCTTAGACTGCATTCTTTGCTATTCCTGATGACTTCATTAATAAATTGTATGACTCATTGTTGAACCGCATGGATGCAGTCCTTCAAGCTTATGGAAGTCACACAAAATATTAAATATGACTCCAATAGCACCACAACTTCATTCACCAATGTTATGCAACATATATTTGTATTTTAAGTTAATTATTTGTTTGAATATCACATTACTTTCTGTGGGCGACAAAACTTTTGTCTTGCCAAAATCTGACCATTGTGTCCATTAACTGATCAATATTTCTGAATGATGCCAATTTATTTTCTTAATCTAAACCACATTTTGGAGGGTTTCAACTTTCAAAAGAATAATTTACACGACCAATGGATGAATTTAACGTCAGGTTATAAGCTTTTATTTACATAACATGGATAAGCGACATAACTTCTGTCAGGGAGTGTAAGTATTTGATCCCTTGCTAATTTTGTAAGCTGACAAAGACATCAACAGGCTTAAAACTACATTGGGGGTGGGGGGGGGGGGACTTGCTAACGATCTCAAGGCAGATGGGACCACAGTCACCAAGAAAACCATTGGTAATACATTACGCCGTAAAGGTTTAACCCCTTAGCGACCGCCGATACGCCTTTTAACGGCGGCCGCTAAGGGTACTTAAACCACAGCGCCGTTAATTAACGGCTCTGTGGAAAAAGTGAATAGCGCCCCCCAGAGTCGGATTTTCTCCAGGGTCTCGGCTGCCGAGGGTAGCCGAGACCCCAGAGAACATGATTCGGGGGGTTTTTAACCCACCCCGCATTTGCGATCGCCGGTAATTAACCGTTTACCGGTGATCGCAAAAAAAAAAAAAAAATGCGATCTCTTTTTAATTTCTCTGTCCTCCGATGTGATCGCACATCGGAGGACAGAGAAAAGGGGTCCCAGGTGGCCCCCCAATACTTACCTAGCTCCCCCGGTGCTCCTCGTGTCTCCTGGTGGGCGCCGCGATCTTCAAAATGGCGGGCGCATGCGCAGTGCGCCCGCCGGCCGGCCCCGCGAGAATCTTTGGGGTCTCGGCTGCCGGGGGTAGCCAAGACCCCAAAGAGCATGATCGGGGTCGGTTTTACCGACCCCTGTTTTGCGATCGCCGGTAATTAACTGTTTACCGGCGACCGCAAAAAAAAAAAAAGTAAAGTGTAATTCTCTGTCCTCTGATGTGATCGCACATCAGAGGACAGAGAAATAGGGGGATTCGGGGACCCTACAATACTCGCCTGTGTCCCTGGATCCTCTTGCTGCTCCTCCTGGCCGCCGGCAGAAGAAAATGGCGGGCACATGCGCAGTGCGCCCGCCATCTGTCTCCATCTGCCGGCCGGCAGGAGAACAGCAGTTGGGGCTAAAAGTAGGGTTAGGGGTAGGGTTAGGGGTAGGGCTAGGGTTAGGGGTAGGGTTAGGGGTAGGGCTAGGGGTAGGGTTAGGGCTAGGGTTAGGGGTAGGGTTAGAGGTAGGGTTAGGGCTAGGGTTAGGGCTAAATTTAGGGTTGGGGCTAAATTTAGGGTTAGGGTTGGGGCTAAATTTAGGGTTAGGCTTCTTTCACACTTACGTCGGTACGGGGCCGTCGCAATGCGTCTCCCCGACATACCGACGCACGTTGTGAAAATTGTGCACAATGTGGGCAGCAGCTGTAGTTTTTCAACGCATCCGCTGCCCAATCTATGTCCTGGGGAGGAGGGGGCGGAGTTACGGCCACGCATGCGCGGTCAGAAATGGCGGATGCGACGTACAAAAAAACGTTTCATTGAATGTTTTTTGTGCCGACGGTCCGCCAAAACACAACTGATCCAGTGCACGACGGACGCGACGTGTGGCCATCCGTCACGATCCGTCGGCAATACAAGTCTATGGGCAAAAAACGCATCCTGCGGGCACATTTGCAGGATCCGTTTCTTGTCCAAAACGACGGATTGCGACGGAATGCCAAACGACGCAAGTGTGAAAGTAGCCTTAGGGCTAGGGTTAGGGCTAAAGTTAGGGCTAGGGTTGGGGCTAAAGTTAGGGTTAGAGTTGGGATTAGGGTTGGTATTAGGGTTAGGGTTGGCATTAGGGTTACGCTTGGGATTAGGGTTAGGTTTGGGATTAGGGTTGAGATTAGGATTAGGGGTGTGTTGGATTTAGGGTTTTGATTAGGGTTATGGTTAGGGTTGACATTAGGGTTGTTTTGGGGTAAGGGTTGTGATTATGGTTAGGGTTAGTGATTAGGATTATGGATCAGGTTGGGATTAGGGTTAGGGGTGTGTTGGGGTTAGGGTTGGAGCTAGAATTGGGGGGTTTCCACTGTTTAGGTACATCAGGGGGTCTCCAAACACGACAGCCAATTTTGCGCTCAAAAAGTCAAATGGTGCTCCCTCCCTTCTGAGCTCTGCCGTGCGCCCAAACAGTGGGTTACACCCACATATGGGGCATCAGCGTACTCGGGATAAATTGGACAACAACTTCTGGGGTCCAATTTCTCTTGTTACTCTTGTGAAAATAAAAACTTGGGGGCTACAAAATCTTTTTTGTGGAAAAATATATATATATATTTTTTTTATGACTCTGCATTATAAACTTCTGTGAAGCACTTGGGCATTCAAAGTTCTCACCACACATCTATATAAGTTCCTTGGGGGGTCTAGTTTCCAAAACGGGGTCACTTGTGGGGGGTTACTACTGTTTAGGTACATCAGGGGCTCTGCAAACGCAACATAATGACCACAGACCATTCTATCTAAGTCTGCATTCCAAAATGGCGCTCCTTCCCTTCCGAGCTCTGCCGTGCGCCCAAACAGTGGTTTACCCCCACATATGGGGCATCAGCATACTCAGGATAAATTGGACAACAACTTTAGTGGTCCAATTTCTCCTGTTACCCTTGTGAAAATAAAAACTTGGGGGCTACAATATATTTTGTGTGAAAAAAAAAAAATGTTTTATTTTCACGACTCTGCATTCTAAACTTCTGTGAAGCACTTGGGCATTCAAGATTCTCACCACACATCTAGATAAGTTCCATGGGGGGTCTAGTTTCTAAAATGGGGTCACTTGTCGGGGATTTCTACTGTTTAGGCACATCAGGGGCTCTCCAAACGCGACATGGCGTCCGATCTCAATTCCAGCCAATTCTACATTGAATAAGTAAAACGGCACTCTTTCTCTTCCAAGCTCTGCGGTGCGCCCAAACAGTGGTTTACCCCCACATATTGGGTATCGACGTATTCAGGAGAAATTGCTCAACTACATTAGTGGTCTAATTTCTCCTGTTACCCTTGTGAAAATAAAAATTTGTGGGCAAAAAGATCATTTTTGTAGAAAAAATGCAATTTTTTTTCACGGCTCTACGTTATAAACTTCTGTGAAGCACATAGGGGTTCAAAGTGCTCGTCACACATCTAGATAAGTTCCTTAAGGGGTCTAGTTTCCAAAATGGTGTCACTTGTGGGGGGTTTCCACTGTTTAGGCACATCAGGGGCTCTCCAAACGCGACATGGCGTCCAATCTCAATTCCAGCCAATTCTACATTGAAAAAGTAAAACGGCACTCCTTCTCTTCCAAGCTCTGCGGTGCGCCCAAACAGTGGTTTACCCTCACATATGGGGTATCGACGTATTCAGGAGAAATCGCACAACAACTTTTGTGGTCTAATTTCTCCTGTTACCCTTGTGAAAATAAGAATTTGTGGGCGAAAAGATCATTTTTGTGTAAACAAAAGCGATTTTTTATTTTCACGGCTCTACGTTATAAACTTCTGTGAAGCGCTTGGGGGTTCAGAGTGCTCACCACACATCTAGATAAGTTCCTTAAGGGGTCTAGTTTCCAAAATGGTGTCACTTGAGGGGTTTCCACTGTTTAGGCACATCAGGGGCTCTCTAAACGTGACATGGCGTCC
This sequence comes from Ranitomeya imitator, assembly GCF_032444005.1. Lineage (NCBI taxonomy): Eukaryota > Metazoa > Chordata > Amphibia > Anura > Dendrobatidae > Ranitomeya > Ranitomeya imitator. The sequence continues at coordinate 447,994,854 of NC_091286.1, read as the reverse complement.
GATCTCAATTCCAGCCAATTCTGCATTGAAAAAGTCAAACGGCGCTCCTTCACTTGTAAGTTCTGCGGTGCGCCCAAAAAGTGGTTTACCCCCACATATGGGGTATTGGCGTATTCAGGAGAAATTGCATAACAAAATTTATGGTTACATTTCTGTTTTTACACTTGTGAAAATAAAAAAAATGGTTCTGAATTAAGATGTTTGCAAAAAAAAGTTAAATGTTCATTTTTTCCTTCCACATTGTTTCAGTTCCTGTGAAGCACGTAAAGGGTTAATAAACTTCTTGAATGTGGTTTTGAGAACCTTGAGGGGTGTAGTTTTTAGAATGGTGTCACACTTCATTATTTTCTATCATATAGACCTCTCAAAATGACTTCAAATGTGATGTGGTCCCTAGAAAAAAATGGTGTTGTAAAAATGAGAAATTGCTGGTCAACTTTTAACCCTTATAACTCCCTAAAAAAAAAAATTTAGTTTCCAAAATTGTGCTGATGTAAAGTAGACATGTGGGAAATGTTATTTATTAACTATTTTTCGTGACATATCTCTCTGATTTAAGGGCATAAAAATACAAAGTTTGAAAATTGCAAAATTTTAAAAATTTTCGCCATATTTCCATTTTTTTCATAAATAATCGCAAGTAATATCGAAGAAATGTTACCACTAACATGAAGTACAATATGTCATGAAAAAACATTCTCAGAATCAGCGGGATCCGTTGAAGCGTTCCAGAGTTATAACCTCATAAAGTGATAGTGGTCAGAATTGCAAAAATTGGCCTGGTCATTAAGTACCAAATTGGCTCTGTCACTAAGGGGTTAAAATCCAGCAGTGTCCACAAGGTCCCCCTACTCAAGAAGGAACATGTGCAGGCCCATATGAAGTTTGCCAATGAACACCTGGATGATTCTGTGAGTGATTGGGAGAAGAAGCTGTGGTCAGAGGAGAAAAAAATTGAGGTCTTTGGCATTAACTCAACTCGCCGTGTTTGTAAGAAGAGAAATGCTGCCTATGACCCAAAGAACACCATTCCCACTGTCAATCATAGAGGAGGAAACATGTTTTGGGGGTGTTTCTCTAATAAGGGCACAAGACTACTTCACCACATCAATGGGAGAATGGATGGAGCCATGTACTGTAAAATCCTGAGTGACAACCTCCTTACCTCTGCCAGGACGTTAAAATGGGTCATGGCTGGGTCTTCCAGCAGGACAATGACCCAAAACATACAGACAAGGCAACAAAGGAGTGGCTAAAAAAGAAACCCATTAAGGTCATGGAGTGGCCTAGCCAGTCTCCAGACCTTAATCCCATAGAAAGCTTATGGAGGGAGTTGAAGCTCCAAGTTGCCAAGCGACAGCCTCAAAATCTTAATGATTTAGAGATGATCTGCAGAGGAGTGGACCAAAATTCCTACTGACATGTGCGCAAACATTAACTACAAAAAACATCTGACTGCTGTGCTTGCCAACAAGGCTTTTGCCACCAAGTAATAAGTCTTGTTTGCCAAAGGGATCAAATACTTATTTCTCACTGCAAAATGCAAATGTATATATACAGTGTGACTTTCTGGATTTTATGTTTGATATTCTATCTCTCAATGTTAAAATTAACCTACCCTTAAAATGATACTGTTCATGTCTTTGTCAGTAGGCAAATTTACAAAATCAGCAAGGGATCAAATACTCCCCCCCCCACTGTATCTTTCACTTGTTTGCTGAGGAGGTATAGTATAGAGCAGAGGTCTCCAACGTTTCTGACCTTGAGAGCCACATTCAGCTCTGAGAGAGGGTCGCGAGCCACATTCAGCTCCCGCCCCCTCACAATAGTGGCAACCAAAGCCCCCATTACAGGCATGATGGTAACCAAAGCTTTTCCACAAAAATCACCCCAAAGCAGTATACTAAGACCCAGGGGTTCCCACATTACCCCTATTCAGTATTCTCCTATAAAGCATTCCCAATCACTGTCACATCCAGCTTCAAACACCTATGACAGGTATTGTCATCTTGTCTTCCCATTGTCATCATGTCTTTCCAATTTTGTTGCAGGATTTTTAAATTTGTTATCAATAAAACATTGGACTTTTTACTGAAATGGAGTTTCACGCTGAAGATTTCTTTTCCTGCATCTTGTCTCCAGCGTACCATACTTAAATCATCTCAAAACCCCTAAGACCAGGATATGTGCATCCAGATCTGCTCTTCTGTGTAGGGCTGCTCACATAGCTCACCATTTTCAGATGTGATCTTTATACCTGTTTGCTAGAACTGGAGCTTATGCACTAAGCTGACAGACAGCCGCGAGCCACATGTGGCTCCCGAGCTACAGGTTGAGGACCCCTGGTATAGAGCATAAATTACTTAGTTAAAATCCTGACTTCTGCAAGATCTTGTCAAAATCAATTTGTTAGTATCCCCAGCACTATACCTTTCCTGATATACAGCTCTGGCAAAAATTAAGAGACCACCACATCAAAACCCTGTCATTGGCAGCCCAATCTCCACACCTGAACCCCATTGAATACCTCTGAAATGTAATTAAGAGGATGATGGATAGTCACAAGCCATCAAACAAAGAACTGCTTAAAAGTTTTGCGCCAGAAGCAGTGTGAAAGACTGGTGGAAAGAATGCCAAGACACATGAAAGCTGTTTTTAAAAATCATGGTGATTCCACAAAATATTGATTTCTGAACTCTTCCTGAGTTAAAACATCGGTATTGTTGTTTCTAAATGATTATGAACTTGTTTTCTTTGCATTATTTGAATTCTGAAAGCATTTTTTTTTTTTTTTTTTAATTTTGACTATTTTTCTTTGTCGGAAAAAAAATCCAAAAAGTATTGCTTGGAAATTCAGAGAGCCACTATGTCGCTAAGCCACCAAAGTTGTTTCAGACTGGCACTCAGAGAAAAGGTTTCTTTCCCTGTGGTGAATGTTTGGCGTGTAGGAATCTCAGGCGTGCCACATCCTTCACTTCATCCGATGGCCAAAAAGAATTCAAAATTAATAACTACATCACATGCAAATCAACATTTGTAGTTTACTATGCGATGTGCCCGTGTGGCCTTGTCTACATTGGGCTCACATCACGCGAACTGCGTGTCCGCATTCGCGAGCATGTGAGGGATATTGAGGCCGCTCGGGGAGTGGAGGATGTGAGCACCCTGAAATCGATCCCTAGACATTTTCGCCTTAAACATGATTGTAATCCAGGAGGTTTCAGAGCCTGGGGTATCGATCAGATTCATGCTGGCATAAGAGGGGGTGATTTAGGACGTTTACTTGCCCAGAGAGAATGCCGGTGGATTGTGACACTTAACACAATGTCACCGGCAGGTCTCAATGAGCACTTGAGTTTCAGCTCTTATTTGTAAATACTGGTGTCTCCTTGTCTGTGCTCTTTTTAATTTTGTTATGTGTGTCCTGTTTATAATCTGTTTTTTTCTTATTTTTTATATTTTTTTAGTTCATAGCAGTTATGTTTGCATACAGTTAGGTCCATATATATTTGGACAGAGACAACATTTTTCTAATTTTGGTTATAGACATTACCACAATGAATTTTAAACAAAACAATTCAGATGCAGTTGAAGTTCAGACTTTCAGTTTTCATTTGAGGGTATCCACATTAAAATTGGATGAAGGGTTTAGGAGCTTCAGCTCCTTAACATGTGCCACCCTATTTTTAAAGGGACCAAAAGTAATTGGACAATTGACTCCAAGGCTATTTCATGGACAGGTGTGGGCAATCCATTCATTATGTCATTCTCAATAAAGCAGATAAAAGTCCTGGAATTGATTTGAGGTGTGGTGCTTGCATTTGGAAGGTTTTGCTGTGAAGTAAACTTGCGGTCAAAGGAGCTCTCTATGCAGGTGAAACAAGCCATCCTTAAGCTGCGAAAACAGAAAAAACCCATCCGAGAAAATGCTAAAATATTAGGAGTGGCAAAATCTACAGTTTGGTACATCCTGAGAAAGAAAGAAAGCACTGGTGAACTCATCAATGCAAAAAGCCCTGGGCGCCCACGGAAGACAACAGTGGTGGATGATTGTAGAATAATCTCCATAGTGAAGAGAAACCCCTTCACAACAGCCAACCAAGTGACCAACACTCTCCAGGGTGTAGGCGTATCAATATCCAAATCTACCATAAAGAGAAGACTGCATGAAAGTAAATACAGAGGGTTCACCGCACGGTGCAAGCCACTCATAAGCATCAAGAAGAAAAAGGCTAGACTGGGCTTTGCTAAAAACATCTAAAAAAGTCAGCACAGTTCTGGAAGAACATTCTTTGGACAGATGTAACCAAGATCAACCTCTACCAGAATGATGGTAAGAGAAAAGTAAGGCGAAGTACAGCTCATGATCCAAAGCATACCACATCATCTGTAAAACACGGCGGAGGCAATGTGATGGCTTGGGCATGCATGGCTGCCAGTGGCACTGGGTCACTAGTGTTTATTGATGATGTGACACAGGACAGAAGCAGACGAATTAATTCTGAGGTATTCAGAGCCATACTGTGTGCTCAGATCCAGCCAAACAGATTGGTCGTCATTTCATACTACAGATGGACAATGACCCTAAACATAGAGTCAAAGCAACCCAGGAGTTTATTAAAGCAAAGAAGTGGAATATTCTTGAATGGCCAAGTCAGTCACCTGATCTCAACCCAATTGAGCATGCATTTCACTTGTTAAAGACTAAACTTCAGACAGAAAGGCCCACAAACAAACAGAAACTGAAAACCACCGCAGTGAAGACCTGGCAGAGCACCAAAATGGAGGAAACGCAGCGTCTGGTGATGTCCATGAGTTCAAGACTTCAGGCAGTCATTGCCAAGAAAGGGTTTTCAACCAAGTACTAAAAATGAACATTTTATTTAAAATTATTGAATCTATCCAATTACTTTTGGTCCCTTTAAAAACAGGGTGGCACATGTTAAGGAGCTGAAACTCCTAAACCCTTCATCCAATTTTAATGTGGATACCTTCAAATGAAAGCTGAAAGTCTGAACTTCAACTGCACCTGAATTGTTTTGTTTGAAATTCATTGTGGTAATGTCTATAACCAAAATTAGAAAATTGTTGTCTCTGTCCAAATATATATGGACCTAACTGTATATGGATGCATCTTTATGTATCCGGCACCATTGGATCATCTGAGCCCGATATTAAGAGGAAGAGTCCAACACTGGTGGCACTATGTTCACATTTTATGATGCTGTTTTATCATATTGACTGTACTGCGGCTGTATATATACATTTCTTTGTATTTTTATTGTATGCATCTTGTGTGCACTTTTATTGTTAAATATGTATGGTACACATTCACGTGGATATATATGTACACATTCACTGTGCATTTTTCTGATCTATTCAATATATATCTATTCATTTTCACTTTTTTATTATTATTATTTTTATATTCATCATTGTTTTGACGCATACATTTTTGTCACTGCACTTATATATTGGTTACTCTTCCTTTATATGGCTCTTTTGTGTTGTATAGTTATGTTTTATTTATGTTTTGTTTGAATATCTGTACAGCAATTTTATGAGTTTGATCTGTTGCGCTATGTATCCGTTCACCTCTCTGTTATATCCTCCCATGCTCATGTGTGCATGTCCCGGATCGATGCGCTCTGGGGCATCGCTTTAGGCATACTAACGCTGACACTTGAGATCCAGTGGCGTTCTACTTTTTGCCCTGGCTCGCTTGTCGGACTCGTGCCGGAAGTGATGCAATCACCGGCGCCCTGATCTGTGGACATGCGCCGCACGAGTGAGCATGGTATTTGTGGGGTATTTAAGGGAGGCTGGACATATGGCACACTACCGCACCTTGACAAAGAAGGCGAAACGCGCGTCGGTGGCGGCGGGGGGCATCGGTCCCGACCTGGCATTAACATGGGTAAGCAAATTTGGTAGTGTACGAACCGGGTTGTAGTCAGAAGGTAGTGCGCACTACATTATACATCTGATTTAACTAGTCATTGGACCTAATACGGATATACTACCCTGGGTTCCTCTATCTATTGACGGCACTTAGCCTGCTTTTCTTTCCCATGTTGGCCGTTTTTCCATCTTATTGGTCAGGACCTCTGCCCTTTTTCCCGATCCTAGTCTTGTATTTTGTACATTATATTTGTTGATATATATTTAATAAAGTTGTTATTTTGTTATCCTTGGACCTTTCTCCATTTTTTCTAATGTGGTATATATCTGATAGGGAGAGTCCTGTTGGTGCACGGATATGAGTACTGCAGTTTATCCTGATAGCACCATTTCACCTATGGTACCTTATATGGTTTATGTTTATTTAAACTGAGATAGTAGTCTGGCTTTTATCCTAAAGGTACCGTCACATTAAGCAACTTACCAACGAGAACGACAGCGATCCGTGACGTTGCAGCGTCCTGGATAGCGATCTCGTTGTGTTTGACACGCAGCAGCGATCAGGATCCCGCTGTGACATAGCTGGTCGTCGCTGAAAGTCCGGAACTTTATTTGGTCGTCAGGTCGGCGTGATTCGTCCTGTTTGACAGCAAAAGCAACGATGCCTGCAATGTTTTTCCATGGAGTGAACAACCAGCGAGAACGATAAGTACGTCACTGGATCGCTCCTGCATCGTTCAGCTGTGTTTGACGTCTCCTAGCGACCTAAACAGCGACGCTGCAGCGATCGGCATCTTTTCTATATCGCTGCAGTGTCACTAAATGTGACGGTACCTTAAGTCATGTGGCAAGTCTTGTTAAAGGGTCAATATTGACTTTTAGGATTGCTACTTCCAATAGGCACCACTAGAGTTCCAATTCTTTTGCTCTATGAAGTGGCAATTAGCATGAAAAATACCAAATTAGACTAATTGCAAGCAGGTTGATCTGAATTGTGATCTATTATAGTATAATAGCATTCGACCTACAAAGCTGTACTAGAAATCCAGCAGGCTGTGCTCCCCCCCCCCCAACTATGTTCTGTGTTTTGTCATGTGCTACACTGTGACATCATTAGACCTGGATACTGAATGTGTAAAATGACAATTTTAATGTGCAAAAAGCTTTACATAAAGGCTACATGGAACAGAGGGATTTTTGGTACTCACCGTAAAATCTCTTTCTTGAAGCCTTCATTGGGGGACACAGATAACTATGGGTGTATGCTGCTGTCGCTACGAGGCTAACAGTAGGCAAAAAAAATGAAAATAGCTCCTCCTCAGCAGTATACACCCACCGACAGGCACAAAGTACCTCAGTGTTAAAGCAGTAGGAGAAGCAACCAAAAACTCAACATATGTACCAACTCAACAACAAAGGCACGCAGGCCCAGTAGCGGTACAAACAGGGAGGATGCTGTGTCCCCCAATGAAGGCTCCAAGAAAGATTTTACGGTCAATACCAAAAAAATCCCTCTTCAGCACTTCATTGGGGGAAACCGGTAACCATGAGACGTCCTAAAGAGGTCCCAAGGGTGGGAAACAAAAAGAATGCAAAGAAAAACAGTCTGGGGTCAGTCGGTGCACAACCGTCGCCTGCAACACTTTGCTTCCCAGGCCTGCATCAGACGGGGCATATGTATGAACCCAGTAAAACCTCGAAGGTGTGTAAAGATGACCAGGTTGCGGTCTTACAAATCTGTAAAGCCGAGGCCTAGTGATGAACTGCCCAGGAAGCTCCCAGCACCAGGGTGGAGTGAGCCCTACGCTCCGGAGAAGGCCGTTTGTCCTGAACACGGTATGCCTCCAATATCGCCAAACAAATCCAATGGGCAATAGTGGACTTGGAAGCCCCTTTACGACAACCTTCAGAGATGACAGGGCATTAGAGAGGTGACAGGAAGCAGTCCTTGAAAGGTAGACTCGGATAGCTCTAACCAGATCCAACTTGTGGAGGGACTTCTCCAGGGGATGAACTGGAGGGACAGAGAGGGAAGGACAATTTCTTCATTAATGTGAAATGAAGAAACCACCTTAGGCAAGAAGGAACAGTGTTGTGAGTTCTGTTTTTGGGCTCCCTCTGGTGGTTACTGATGGTACTGGGTGACTTTTGTTCTCTGCGGTCTCTGGTGTCCACCTGTTCCATCAGGTTATGGGAGTTTCCTATTTAACCTGGCTTTTTTGTCATTTCCTCGCCGGCTATCAATGTAATCAGCGTGTCTTTTTACCTCTGCTCCCTGCGTCTGTTTTCTTCAGGACAAGCTAAGTTTTGATTTTCCTGTTCCACGTTTTGCTTAATTTTTGTCTTAGTCCAGCTTGCAGATATGTGATTCCTTGCTGCTGGTTGCTCTAGTGGGCTGAAATTACTCCTCATGTTCCATGAGTTGGCACATGAGTTCAAGTAATTTCAGGATGGTTTTTTGAAGGGTTTTTCGCTGACCGCGCAGTTCACTTTTGTATCCTCTGCTATCTAGCTTTAGCGGGCCTCATTTTTGCTGATTCTATTTTCATAACTACGTATGTGCTTTCCTCTCATTTCACCGTTATTACATGTGGGGGGCTGCTATTTCTGTGGGGTGTTTCTCTGGAGGCAAGTGAGGTCTGTGTTTCTTCTAATAGGGGAAGTTAATCCTTCGGCTGGCGCGAGACGTCTAGGAATCATCGTAGGCACGTTTCCCGGCTACTGCTAGTTGTGTGTTTAGGTTCAGGATCGCGGTCAGCTCAGGTTCCATCACCCTAGAGCTTGTTTTGTTTTTGTGCTTGTCCTTTTGTGATCCCCTGCCATTGGGATCATGACAGTATAGCCGGCCCAAAAAAAAATTGGTCATCGTTTTGGCTGAAGTAGGAGGAAAAGTAGTCTGAGGAAGTTTTTTTTTTTTTTCCCCCTCCTCAGTGTTTGCTGCCTAGCCTTAATTGCAGCTTGGCTGCTTCTTTCCTCCTCTTAATCCTTGAATGGCTCCGATCTCAGCTGTTTATCATGGACGTCCAGAGTTTGGCTTCCAGCCTGAATAATCTTGCTGCTAAGGTTCAAAATATACAAGATTTTGTTGTACATACGCCTATGTCTGAACCTAGAATTCCTATCCCAGAGTTTTTTTCTGGAGATAGATCTAGTTTTCTGAATTTTAGGAACAATTGCAAGTTGTTTCTTTCCTTGAAATCTCGCTCCTCTGGAGACCCTGCTCAGCAGGTCAAGATTGTTATATCTTTCCTGCGGGGTGACCCTCAGAATTGGGCATTTGCATTGGCACCAGGGGATCCTGCGTTGCTCAATGTGGATGCGTTTTTTCTGGCATTGGGTTTGCTCTATGAGGAACCTAACCTAGAGATTCAGGCTGAAAAAGCTTTATTGGCTCTCTCAGGGGCAAGATGAAGCAGAAATATATTGTCAGAAATTTCGGAAATGGTCGGTGCTTACTCAGTGGAATGAGTGCGCTCTGGCTGCAAAATTCTATGGCCTTTCTGAGGCCATTAAAGATGTTATGGTGGGGTTCCCGGCGCCTACAGGTCTGAATGAGTCCATGACTATAGCTATTCAGATTGATCGGCGTTTACGGGAGCGCAAACCTGTGCACCATTTGGCGGTGTCTTCTGAACAGGCACCTGAGATAATGCAATGTGATAGAATTCAGTCCAGAAGTGAACGGCAAAATTATAGGCGGAAAAATGGATTGTGTTTTTATTGTGGTGATTCAGCTCATGTTATATCAGCATGCTCTAAACGCACAAAAAAAGTTGATAAGTCTGTTGCCATTGGTACTTTACAGTCTAAGTTCATTCTGTCTGTGACGCTGATTTGTTCATTATCATCCATTTCCGTCGATGCCTATGTGGATTCAGGCGCTGCCCTGAGTCTTATGGATTGGTCATTTGCCAATCGCTGTGGGTTTAGTCTGGAACCTCTGGAAGTTCCTATTCCTTTGAAAGGAATTGACTACACCTTTGGCTATGAATAAACCTCAGTACTGGACACAAGTGACCATGCGTATGACTCCCGTTCATCAGGTGATTCGCTTCCTGGTACTGTATAATTTACATGATGTCTTAGTGCTTGGTCTGCCATGGTTACAAACTCATAACCCAGTCCTGGACTGGAAAACAATGTCTGTGTTAAGCTGGGGATGTCAGGGAGTTCATGATGATGCATCTCCGATTTCTATCGCTTCATCTACTCCTTCTGAGGTTCCGGTATTTTTGTCTGATTATCGGGAGGTTTTTGAGGAGCCTAAGCTCAGTTCGCTTCCTCCTCACAGGGATTGCGATTGTGCTATAGATTTGATTCCTGGCAGTAAATTCCCTAAAGGTCGTTTGTTCAATCTGTCAGTGCCAGAGCATACTGCTATGCAGAATTATGTTAAGGAGTCCTTGGAAAAGGGACATATCCGTCCATCTTCGTCCCCTTTGGGAGCAGGTTTTTTTTTTGTGGCCAAAAAAGATGGTTCCTTGAGGCCTTGCATAGATTATCGTCTTTTGAATAAGATTACAGTCAAATATCAGTATCCTTTGCCATTGTTGACTGATTTGTTCTCTCGCATTAAGGGGGCTAAATGGTTCACTAAGATTGATCTTCGGGGTGCGTATAATCTTGTGCGGATAAGGCAGGGTGATGAGTGGAAAACCGCATTTAATACGCCTGAGGGCCATTTCGAGTATTTGGTGATGCCTTTTGGACTTTCTAATGCTCCTTCTGTCTTCCAGTCTTTTATGCACGATATTTTCCGTGAATATCTGGATAAATTTATTATCGTGTATTTGGATGATGTTTTGTTTTTTTCTGATGACTGGGAGTCTCATGTTCAGCAGGTCAGGAAGGTGTTTCAGGTCCTGCGGGCCAATTCTTTGTTTGTAAAAGGTTCTAAATGTCTCTTTGGAGTCCAGAAGATTTCTTTTTTGGGGTATATTTTTTCCCCTTCTACTATTGAGATGGATCCCGTCAAGGTTCAGGCTATTTGTGACTGGACGCAGCCTACATCTCTTAAGAGTCTACAGAAGTTCTTAGGCTTTGCTAATTTTTATCGTCGCTTCATAACTAATTTTTCTACTGTTGTTAAGCCTTTGACAGATTTGACTAAAAAGGGTGCTGATGTTACTGATTGGTCTCCTGCGGCTGTGGAGGCCTTTCAGGAACTTAAGCGCCGGTTTTCTTCTGCTCCTGTGTTGCGTCAGCCAGATACGTCGCTTCCTTTTCAGGTTGAGGTTGATGCTTCCGAGATCAGAGCGGGGGTGGTTTTGTCACAGAGAAGCTCCGATGGCTCAGTGATGAAGCCATGTGCGTTCTTTTCTAGAAAATTTTCGCCCGCTGAACGGAATTATGATGTTGGTAATCGGGAGCTTTTGGCCATGAAGTGGGCATTTGAGGAGTGGCGTCATTGGCTTGAGGGTGCTAGACATCGTGTGTTGGTCTTGACTGATCACAAAAATCTGATGTACCTTGAGTCTGCCAAGCGTCTGAATCCTAGACAGGCTCGTTGGTCACTGTTTTTCTCTCGTTTCAATTTTGTGGTTTCATACCTGCCAGGTTCAAAGAATGTGAAGGCGGATGCTCTTTCTAGGAGTTTTGTGCCTGACTCCCCTTGAAATTCTGAGCCCACTGGTATTCTTAGGGATGGGGTGATTTTGTCGGCTGTCTCCCCTGACTTGCGACGTGCTTTGCAGGAGTTTCAGGCGGATAAACCTGATCGTTGTCTGCCGGAAAGACTGTTTGTTCCGGATAATTGGACCAGTAGAGTCATCTCCGAGGTCCATTCTTCTGTGTTGGCAGGTCATCCTGGAATATTTGGTACTAGAGACTTGGTGGCCAGGTCTTTTTGGTGGCCTTCCTTGTCGAGGGATGTGCGTTCTTTCGTGCAGTCTTGTGGAGTTTGCGCTCGGGCTAAGCCTTGCTGTTCTCGGGCCAGTGGATTGTTGTCACCTTTGCCTATCCCGAAGAGGCCTTGGACGCACATTTCCATGGACTTTATTTCGGATCTCCCTGCCTCTCAAATAATGTCCGTCATATGGGTTGTGTGTGACCGCTTTTCTAAGATGGTTCATCTGGTACCATTGCCTAAGTTACCTTCCTCCTCCGAGTTGGTCCCTCTGTTTTTTCAAAACGTGGTCCGTTTGCATGGCATTCCGGAGAACATCGTTTCTGACAGGGGATCCCAGTTTGTGTCTAGATTTTGGTGGACGTTCTGTGCTAAGATGGGCATTGATTTGTCCTTTTCGTCTGCATTCCATCCCCAGACGAATGGCCAGACGGAACGAACTAATCAGACTTTAGAAACTTATTTAAGGTGTTTTGTTTCTGCTGATCAAGATGACTGGGTTTCCTTTTTGCCGCTTGCCGAGTTTGCCCTTAATAATCGGGCTAGTTCTGCTACCTTGGTTTCTCCTTTCTTTTGTAATTCGGGGTTTCATCCTCGTTTTTCCTCTGGTCAGGTGGAGCCTTCTGATTGTCCTGGAGTGGACATGGTGGTGGATAGGTTGCATCGGATTTGGAGTCATGTGGTGGACAATTTGAAGTTGTCCCAGGAGAGGGCTCAGCATTTTGCTAATCGCCGTCGCCGCGTGGGTCCTCGACTTCTTGTTGGGGACTTGGTGTGGTTGTCTTCTCGTTTTGTTCCTATGAAGGTCTCTTCTCCTAAGTTCAAGCCTCGGTTCATCGGTCCCTATAGGATCTTGGAAATTCTTAACCCTGTGTTGTTTCGTTTGGATCTCCCGTCGTTTGCTATTCATAATGTGTTCCATCGGTTGTTGTTGCGGAAGTATGAGGTACCTGTTGTTCCTTCGCTTGAGCCTCCTGCTCCGGTGCTGGTGGAGGGTGAATTGGAGTATGTTGTGGAGAAGATCTTGGATTCTCGTGTTTCCAGACGGAAACTCCAGTATTTGGTCAAGTGGAAGGGTTATGGTCAGGAGGATAATTCTTGGGTGATTGCCTCTGATGTTCATGCTGCCGATTTGGTCCGTGCTTTTCATAGGGCTCATCCTGGTGGTTCTCGTGAGGGTTCGGTGACCCCTCCTCAAGGGGGGGGTACTGTTGTGAGTTCTGTTTTTGGGCTCCCTCTGGTGGTTACTGATGGTACTGGGTGACTTGTGTTCTCTGCGGTCTCTGGTGTCCACCTGTTCCATCAGGTTATGGGAGTTTCCTATTTAACCTGGCTTTTTTGTCATTTCCTCGCCGGCTATCAATGTAATCAGCGTGTCTTTTTACCTCTGCTCCCTGCGTCTGTTTTCTTCAGGACAAGCTAAGTTTTGATTTTCCTGTTCCACGTTTTGCTTAATTTTTGTCTTAGTCCAGCTTGCAGATATGTGATTCCTTGCTGCTGGTTGCTCTAGTGGGCTGAAATTACTCCTCATGTTCCATGAGTTGGCACATGAGTTCAAGTAATTTCAGGATGGTTTTTTGAAGGGTTTTTTGCTGACCGCGCAGTTCGCTTTTGTATCCTCTGCTATCTAGCTTTAGCGGGCCTCATTTTTGCTGATTCTATTTTCATAACTACGTATGTGCTTTCCTCTCATTTCACCGTTATTACATGTGGGGGGCTGCTATTTCTGTGGGGTGTTTCTCTGGAGGCAAGTGAGGTCTGTGTTTCTTCTAATAGGGGAAGTTAATCCTTCGGCTGGCGCGAGACGTCTAGGAATCATCGTAGGCACGTTCCCCGGCTACTGCTAGTTGTGTGTTTAGGTTCAGGATCGCGGTCAGCTCAGGTTCCATCACCCTAGAGCTTGTTTTGTTTTTGTGCTTGTCCTTTTGTGATCCCCTGCCATTGGGATCATGACAGAACAGGTCTGAGAACCACCTTGTCTAAACCAAAATAGCCCTCTCGGCCAGCAGAGGGCATACCTCCAAGCCTAAACATATAAACCTAAAAAGAAGACGCCAGGTAGTGGTTAAAGGTAAAGAAAATAACCACGCCCAAAAAGGACTGTAAAGATGACCCACAGACCACAACCAAGCAATAGAGGTATGAGCAACAATTTATTAGAAAAAATATATAACACACAAAATATGTAATAAATATGTGTATAGGAACAGCAGGTGTTTAGGAAAAACAGACCAAACTACATCAGCAAAAAGATGTAAAAAGCTGAAACAGGAACACAAAAGATCCAGGCATCCTGACTAACACACCACACCGGAGATATGCCTATAAATGGAATGAGCATCCAGGATAAATCATACAGAGATCGTTCCACATATGGGCATAACTATATCTAATATAAAGTCACAGGCCCAGAGCAATAGACCAAAATGTGTGATGAAAGATCTCCAAAATATTCTACATATATCCGTAGAGCTCAAAAAAATATGCCAAGCATATGGATGTACACAGCACCAGCAAGCCCAAGTCCTAGGAACGATGAACGCATGCTATATAGAGTGTCACTGTATTACCTTGAGACATGCTGGTATCCGGGCGCCGGTGTGGTGGGAGCAGGAAAAGAGCCTCGACGCGCGTTTCGCCGTCGCGGGCTTCGTCAGGAGGCGTGGCTAAACATTTAAAAGGCCGGGGCATAAATAGGGCCTGGGGGGACTCGAAAGCCAATCGGAGCGCTCCCCGCATGATGTGAATGGCCCCGGCCGGCGGATGCGTCCGCGCGTCACAGAGTCTGGGCGGGAGGACAGCAACGTCATCTCCGCCCATCTCCACGGCAACGCGGCAAGCACCCAGGCCGGCCGAGAACATCACAGCGCATGCGTGGTGCGCGCACAGGCCGAAGAAGGGGAAATAAAGAAACAGTGATGCTGCGGCTACGATAAGTAAGAAATAGCCTACTAAAATTATTGGTCATACCGCAAACCCCTAACTACTCATCCCTACGGGACAGGACTTATGGACAAGACAGACACAGGAAAAGATAAAGAAAAATAAATAAAAAAACATATGTAAATGTAAGCCCTGCCCGATAACTGTCAGACGGCAGAATGGACTGCCAACATGCTGCATAAAGGTACAAACAGCCCTGGGACCAAAATGGTCCAACCGAGGGGAAAAATAGGCAGCTGGAAACACCAACGTACCCCCCCATGTATTAAAGCCCACACTATATAGTGAGCCCTTGTGAAAAAGTGCCAAAATATCCCACAATTGAAAACATTCTATATGCAGCAGGAGGAGCAAGATGAACCCTGATGAACTGGGGCAAAAGTAAATAATATAGTCCCAATAAGGGGCAAAAAGCACCCGTCCTCAATGAACAAACTGATCTTATAGATCATACAATGATCACAAGATCATACGTAAGTGTGAGCCCTAATAAATAATTGGCAATATCCCACGGTTGTAAAAGACCTTAAATGCAGCAAGAACGCTAAAATATAACGTCCAAATAACATTCAAGGCCTTATAGGGCAAAAAATAGTAAATAATACAATATGAACCCAATAAGGGCCAAAAACATATCACAGAAAATTATGCTGAACATATGGATGGTATAATATAAAAGATAATCACAATATACCAAATAATACTGATATACACAGATACAGAATATAAACAATATACATATTACATAATGACGGATAATGCATCAACGTAAGCACCAGCAACCACTGGTCTGAGTCCAAAAAGCACTATGCTCTGACAGGTCGGTTGTCCTTCTGATAGAATATCAATGTCCCGAGGAATGTCATAGTCTTCGAGTGGGCGTTGTTCACTCCAAGTCCCCACCAGATAAAGGAGCCAAAAAGGAGGTGAAATAAACATCTGTACAAAAACACAAAATAAACAAACTAACATGAAAACACAAAATAACATACAAACTGAAGATTAAAAAGGGACCCCGGTCAAACAATTAAAAACAACCCGGATTCATAAAAAGGACTTGAAACTGATGGCCTCGTTCAGCCCTATTGGTGAGAGTGTCCCCAGTGTAACCATCCAACGTGTTTCTTTTTGAAACAATTTTTGCTTAATGTTACCACCACGAATCCCCATATATACACGGTCAATACCACGAAATCTCAGACCCCTGGGGTCGCTGTGGTGGGCATCAAGAAAGTGTCTCGGAATGGACTTCAATAAACAAGGTTCAGAACAGGAAGCTGAATTCCTGATATCCCTGATGTGTTCCTGAACCCGCACCTTAAATGCCCTAGTAGTCATGCCAATATATATACGATCACACGGGCATTGGGCATAGTATACTATGGCTTCCGTGTTACACGTAATATGGTGTACAATCTTAAATATTTTATCCCCAACCGAGTTCGTAAATTCTTTAGTTCTGGGGATATACTTACAAGCAGAACAATTCCCGCATGGAAAACAACCCCAAGGGGGACCCTTCCGGGTAACACCAAAGGGGTTGCCCTTCGGGGGGATATAGTGGCTTTTGCAGAGTACATCACGCAAAGTCCGAGATCTGCGCCATGTAATGAGTGGACGTGGGGTAAGTTGTCTGGACAGGTCCTTGTCCGTCAGAAGAACCGGCCAGTGCTTTTTGAGAATTTCACTGATCTCAGACCAGTTAGAATTGAACTGTGTGATAAACCGTGGTGCTGAGTCTGTATCACCTAAGGGCCTCCTGGTCGGTCCCGCCAAGAGAGAGGACCTGTCCGAATACAATGCCCGTGAATAGCCCCTCTGGATATCGGCATGTCTATACCCCCTATTCCTAAACCGACGTGTAAGTTCCCCCGCTTGTCTAAAAAAGGTGTCATCGTCAGAACAGATTCTGCGAGCCCGCAGAAACTGTCCGATCGGAATAGAGCTCTTAAGTTTAGGCGGGGGGATAGTGGCAAAAGCCACTATATCCCCCCGAAGGGCAACCCCTTTGGTGTTACCCGGAAGGGTCCCCCTTGGGGTTGTTTTCCATGCGGGAATTGTTCTGCTTGTAAGTATATCCCCAGAACTAAAGAATTTACGAACTCGGTTGGGGATAAAACATTTAAGATTGTACACCATATTACGTGTAACACGGAAGCCATAGTATACTATGCCCAATGCCCGTGTGATCGTATATATATTGGCATGACTACTAGGGCATTTAAGGTGCGGGTTCAGGAACACATCAGGGATATCAGGAATTCAGCTTCCTGTTCTGAACCTTGTTTATTGAAGTCCATTCCGAGACACTTTCTTGATGCCCACCACAGCGACCCCAGGGGTCTGAGATTTCGTGGTATTGACCGTGTATATATGGGGATTCGTGGTGGTAACATTAAGCAAAAATTGTTTCAAAAAGAAACACGTTGGATGGTTACACTGGGGACACTCTCACCAATAGGGCTGAACGAGGCCATCAGTTTCAAGTCCTTTTTATGAATCCGGGTTGTTTTTAATTGTTTGACCGGGGTCCCTTTTTAATCTTCAGTTTGTATGTTATTTTGTGTTTTCATGTTATTTAGTTTGTTTATTTTGTGTTTTTGTACAGATGTTTATTTCACCTCCTTTTTGGCTCCTTTATCTGGTGGGGACTTGGAGTGAACAACGCCCACTCGAAGACTATGACATTCCTCGGGACATTGATATTCTATCAGAAGGACAACCGACCTGTCAGAGCATAGTGCTTTTTGGACTCAGACCAGTGGTTGCTGGTGCTTACGTTGATGCATTATCCGTCATTATGTAATATGTATATTGTTTATATTCTGTATCTGTGTATATCAGTATTATTTGGTATATTGTGATTATCTTTTATATTATACCATCCATATGTTCAGCATAATTTTCTGTGATATGTTTTTGGCCCTTATTGGGTTCATATTGTATTATTTACTATTTTTTGCCCTATAAGGCCTTGAATGTTATTTGGACGTTATATTTTAGCGTTCTTGCTGCATTTAAGGTCTTTTACAACCGTGGGATATTGCCAATTATTTATTAGGGCTCACACTTACGTATGATCTTGTGATCATTGTTTGTATGATCTATAAGATCAGTTTGTTCATTGAGGACGGGTGCTTTTTGCCCCTTATTGGGACTATATTATTTACTTTTGCCCCAGTTCATCAGGGTTCATCTTGCTCCTCCTGCTGCATATAGAATGTTTTCAATTGTGGGATATTTTGGCACTTTTTCACAAGGGCTCACTATATAGTGTGGGCTTTAATACATGGGGGGGTACGTTGGTGTTTCCAGCTGCCTATTTTTCCCCTCGGTTGGACCATTTTGGTCCCAGGGCTGTTTGTACCTTTATGCAGCATGTTGGCAGTCCATTCTGCCGTCTGACAGTTATCGGGCAGGGCTTACATTTACATATGTTTTTTTATTTTTCTTTATCTTTTCCTGTGTCTGTCTTGTCCATAAGTCCTGTCCCGTAGGGATGAGTAGTTAGGGGTTTGCGGTATGACCAATAATTTTAGTAGGCTATTTCTTACTTATCGTAGCCGCAGCATCACTGTTTCTTTATTTCCCCTTCTTCGGCCTGTGCGCGCACCACGCATGCGCTGTGATGTTCTCGGCCGGCCTGGGTGCTTGCCGCGTTGCCGTGGAGATGACGTTGCTGTCCTCCCGCCCAGACTCTGTGACGCGCGGACGCATCCGCCGGCCGGGGCCATTCACATCATGCGGGGAGCGCTCCGATTGGCTTTCGAGTCCCCCCCAGGCCCTATTTATGCCCCGGCCTTTTAAATGTTTAGCCACGCCTCCTGACGAAGCCCGCAACGGCGAAACGCGCGTCGAGGCTCTTTTCCTGCTCCCACCACACCGGCGCCCGGATACCAGCATGTCTCAAGGTAATACAGTGACACTCTATATAGCATGCGTTCATCGTTCCTAGGACTTGGGCTTGCTGGTGCTGTGTACATCCATATGCTTGGCATATTTTTTTGAGCTCTACGGATATATGTAGAATATTTTGGAGATCTTTCATCACACATTTTGGTCTATTGCTCTGGGCCTGTGACTTTATATTAGATATAGTTATGCCCATATGTGGAACGATCTCTGTATGATTTATCCTGGATGCTCATTCCATTTATAGGCATATCTCCGGTGTGGTGTGTTAGTCAGGATGCCTGGATCTTTTGTGTTCCTGTTTCAGCTTTTTACATCTTTTTGCTGATGTAGTTTGGTCTGTTTTTCCTAAACACCTGCTGTTCCTATACACATATTTATTACATATTTTGTGTGTTATATATTTTTTCTAATAAATTGTTGCTCATACCTCTATTGCTTGGTTGTGGTCTGTGGGTCATCTTTACAGTCCTTTTTGGGCGTGGTTATTTTCTTTACCTTTAACCACTACCTGGCGTCTTCTTTTTAGGTTTATATAACTGAGAACCACCTTGTCCTGATGTAGAATCAGGAACATAGAATGGCAGGACAATGCTGCCAACTCAGAAACTCTCCTGATGGATGTAATGGCAACTAAGAAGGTTACTTTCAATGACAGGAGAAAAGACAGAATGTCTTGAATGGGTTCAAAAGGAGTGTGCTGGAGTGCTCCAAGAACAAGGTTAAGATCCCATGGATCTACTGGAGGTCCTAGGGGGGGCAACTCCCTGAAGGAAAGTTTTAACTTGAGAACTGTTGTGAATTCTGTGGCTGAATTCACTCCTGTGGTCACAAGTGGTACTGCAGCTTCTGAGCTTCCTCCCTCAGGTGTTCTGGTGAGCTCGTTAACTGCTTCATTACTTAACTCCGCCTGATGCTGCAATCCTTGCTCCTTGTCAATGTTTCAGTGTTAGATCTGAGCTTCTCCTGATTGTTCCTGTGACCTGCTGCTCTGTATAGCTAAGTGCTTTTTGCTTTTTTATTGCTTTTTTTCTGTCCAGCTTGTCTTTTGTTTTGCTGGAAGCTCTGAGACGCAAAGGGTGTACCGCCGTGCCGTTAGTTCAGCACGGTGGGGTTTTTTTTGCCCCCTTTGCGTGGTTTTGCTTTAGGGTTTTTTGTAGACTGCAAAGTTCGCTTTACTGTCCTCGCTCTGTCCTAGAATATCGGGCCCCACTTTGCTGAATCTATTTCATCCCTACGTTTTGTCTTTTCATCTTACTCACAGTCATTATATGTGGGGGGCTGCCTTTTCCTTTGGGGAATTTCTCTGGGGCAAGTCAGGCCTATTTTTCTATCTTCAGGCTAGCTAGTTTCTTAGGCTGTGCCGAGTTGCCTAGGTAGTTGTTAGGCGCAATCCACAGCCGCTTTTAGTTGTGTTTAGGATAGGATCAGGTGTGCAGTCTACAGAGTTTCCACGTCTCAGAGCTCATTCTTGTATTTTTGGGTATTTGTCAGATCACTGTGTGCGCTCTGATCGCTAAGCACACTGTGTTTCTGGATTGCCTTCATAACACCTGTCATTAGCAAACATAACAGAGAACAAGAAGACATATTTCGTTGGAAAAGGACCGATAGTGCAGAAATGGTACCCTTAAGGGTACTAAGTGATAGACCAGAGTCCAGACCTGCTTGGAGAAAACCCAGGTTGAAGGGATAAGGTCATACGGACAAAATTGTCCTCATTCCACCGAAAAAAAGCTTTCCGGCATCTGTGATAGATACGCGAGGATGGTGGTTTTCTTGCTTTAATCATGATCTGGATGGCCTGATGGGAAAAACCAGCCTCCCTCAGGACTGCAGCCTCAACAGCCATGCCGTTAAACTCAAGAGACTGAACTCTGGTGGAAGAGGGGGCCCTTGTGAGAAGATCTGGATGGTCTGGGAGCCTCCACGGAGAGTCCATGAGCATGTTCACCAGCTCCACGGTACCAGGCCCTTCTTGGCCAGTCTTTAGCTACCAGGATTACGGGAATGCCTTCTGCCTTTTTCACGACTCTCGAAAACAAGGGAAGAGGCGTAAAAAGATAAGGCAGCTGGAATTGGGACCATGGGATTACCAGAAAATCGCAACCGATGGCTAGCGGATCCTGGGACCTGGCTATGTACCGAGGAACCTTGTGGTTCATCCAAGACACCATCAGGTCGCCATCCGGTGTGCCCCATCTCTGGCATATCTGGTCAAAACTGCAGGGTTGAGAGACTACTTGCCAGATGCGAGACCCTGATGACTCAGAAAATCGGCTGCCCAATATTCCACCCTGGGAATGTGCATGGCTGATATGGCGGGAACATGACGCTTTGCCCATTGCAGAATCCTTGCTACCTCTGCCGTAACATGTTTGCTGCGAGTGTAGTCCCGCCTTGATGGCTTATGTAAGCCACGGCAGTGGAGTTGTCCGACTGTATGCAGACAGGCTGGCCTGCAAGGAGGGTCTGCCAGCAGCGAAGGGCAAAGAAAATTGCCCTGATCTCCAGGAGATTGATGGGAGAGCGGCTTCTTGGATGTTCCAGCGACCCTGCACTGTGTGAAGAAAAACCGCTCATCAACCAAGGAGACTGGTGCCGGTGGTGATGACCTGCCACCGGAGAGGAAGGCCTTTCTGCGCAGGACAGAGGCAGATAGCGTCCACCAGGTCAGGGACTGCCTCACCTTGAGAGGCAGAAATATGGACCGGTCCTCTTGTCCCAAGCAGACTAGAGGGCCAACTGAAAAGGATGGGTATGTAACTGGGCAAAAGGCATGGCATCCATGGCGGCAATCATCTTTCCCAGAACTCTCATGCAGGACTGTAGGTGGAGAGGAGCTGGTGGCTTTAAAGAGTGGATTCCCTGGAAGAGGGAGAGAAACTTCTCCTTTGGCCTCTTTCACACGTGTCTCCAGTATGTGTACTGACAGTTTTCTCACGTACCGGAGACACTGACACACACAGACCCATTCAAATCAATGGGTCTATGCATATGTCTCAGTGTTTTCACAGACCGTGTTAAAAACACGGAGACATGTCCGCTTTTCTCCGGCAGCACGGTCCGCAAAGCGTCCCGCACACGTGCACATGGAGCACGTGCAACAGTGTGCACTCTTCTCCGTGTGCACGTACCGCGGTAGGAGACAGCGCTACAGTAAGCGCTGTCCTCCCTGCGTGTGGTGCTGAAGGTGGCATTCATCTCTTCTCCCCTGCAGGAGAAGAGATGAAAAATCAAGTTTTTTTGTTTATAATAAAGTTTGGGGGTCACCTCCGGCCTCCCATCCCCCGTGCGCCTGCCCAGAAATACTCACCCAGCTCCTGCGATGCCTGCTCTCAGTACCGGCAGCTTGTCCTGCGTGAGCGGTCACGTGGTACCGCTCATTACAGTGATGAATATGCACATATTCATCACTGTAATGAGCGGTACCACGTGAAAGCTGACGCAGGACAAGCTGCCGGCGCTGAGAGCAAACATCGCAGGAGCTGGGTATTTCTCGGCAAGCGGGCGGGCGCACGGGGTATGGGAGGCGACCCCCAAACTTTATTTTAAACAAAAAAAAAAAAAAACCCTTGATCTCTCATCCCTTCTCTCCTGCAGGCGCTGCTTTCAGCCGATCAGGACAGAAGGGATGAATGCCGGCTTCAGCACAAGCAGGGGACAACGCTTACTGTAGCGCTGTCTCTCCTGCACGGTCCGTGTGGTCCTCAGGCGGCACACGGCTGCCGCACATGCGCCACGTGAGCTGTTGTGAATTCTGTTGTCGGGCTCCCTCCTGTGGTCATGAATGGTACTTCGGCTGGTTCTGTCCATGGACTTCCTCTGGTGGGTGTTTCTGAGTTTCACAGGTGACCAGGTTAATTCGTTAGCTGCTGCTCTATTTAACTCCACTTAGATCTTTGCTCCATGCCACCTGTCAATGTTCCAGTATTGGTCTAGTTCACTCCTGGATCGTTCTTGTGACCTGTCTTCCCATCAGAAGCTAAGTTCCAGCTTGTATTTCTTTGGTTTGCTATTTTTCTGTCCAGCTTGCTATTTAATTTGTTGTCTTGCTTGCTGGAAGCTCTGGGACGCAGAGGGAGCGCCTCCGCACCGTGAGCCAGTGCGGAGGGTCTTTTTGCGCCCTCTGCGTGGTCTTTTTGTAGGTTTTTGTGCTGACCGCAAAGTAACCTTTCCTATCCTCGGTCTGTTCAGTAAGTCGGGCCTCACTTTGCTAAATCTATTTCATCTCTGTGTTTGTATTTTCATCTTTACTCACAGTCATATGTGGGGGGCTGCCTTTTCCTTTGGGGAATTTATGTGGGGGGCTGCCTTTTCCTTTGGGGAATTTCTCTGAGGCAAGGTAGGCTTTATTTTTCTATCTTCAGGGCTAGATAGTTTCTTAGGCTGTGCCGAGTTGCATAGGGAGCGTTAGGCACAATCCACGGCTATTTCTAGTGTGTTTGATAGGATTAGGGATTGCGGTCAGCAGAGTTCCCACGTCCCAGAGCTCGTCCTTATTATCAGTAACTATCAGGTCATTCCGTGTGCTCTTAACCACCAGGTCCATTATTGTCCTGACCACCAGGTCATAACAGTGAGCACACTGACAACTACGCTACCGTTTTATCTGGTACCGGAATTATCTGGACGTGCAACACCGGCCTTTGGAAGGAAGACACGGGCTTGGACTGTGTTGAACCTCATGCCCAGAAAGTACAGGTGCTGTGAGGTCAGGGAGGACTTCTCCCTGTTGACTATCCAGTTGACAGACACGAGTGTCCAAGGTGATCGGAAGACTCTGGTTGCAGTCTCAGCGGGATGGCTCCTTGATCCGAAGATCGTCCAACTAAGGAATTATGAGAATCCCCCTGGAGCGAAGGATGGCCATGACCCTTGTGAATACTCTGGGGGCAGAGGCCAGGCCAATGAGAAGAGCCGCGAACTGGTTGTGGTCCTCCTGAATCGCAAACCGTAGGAATCTCTGATGCTGAACACAAACAAGAATGCGAAGATAAGCATCCTGAATGTCTACAGAACAAAGAAATTCTCCATCCTGAAGTGATGGATCCAAATGTGACTGTTCAATCAGTTGAGGTTCCATATTGAATGGAGCGATCAGTCTTTCTTCGAAACTAAGAAAAGATTGGAGTTTAACCCTGAAAACCATTCGTTCCTGGGAACGGGTACGATTACTGTTGCGTAGTAGGGAAGAGAAGGTCTGAAGAATCCCTGGGGCCTGAGATGGGAGTCTTGTCAGGCGAGACAAAGAAATGTCTTCCAGGGAAGGGGGGGGGGAGGGGGGGAAGAGGATGGAAGTCAATTTTGTAACCAGAAGTCGCTCTCTCTCTGACCCAGGAATTGTCTACCACCGATAACCATGCGTCCCGAGAGAGAAGCCGGCCTCCCACCCTGGAGAGATTCCCGGGTGGGGAAAACCTGTCACACTGAGGAGAACCTGTTGGCGCGGGACCCTGAAGGCTTAGAAGAGCGATCCTTTGGTCGCCAGTGAGGAGCTGGTTAGTAGGACGCCTCTTCCTTTCCCCTTGGGTGGAAGAGCGGTCCTGCTGGGAGGAAGTCCCTGAAGAGAAGGGCCGAAAAGAACGAAATTGAAGTGACCTTTTCCTATTAAAAGGACGTTTAGGCTTGGACTGGGGAAGCGAGGTGCTTTTCCCACCAGAAGCATCCGAAATTATTTGATTCAGTTTGGACCCAAAAAGCCTAGAGCCTTGGAAGGCAAGGTTAGTGAGGGACTTTTAGACGGTGGATCTGCATTCCAAGCTTTCAACTTGAGAATAAGGCGTATAGCAACAATGTTGCTGGTAGACCTGGCAGAACAACCGGCCGCATCCAAGGAGGCGGTCAGAAGATATTTGCCAACATGGGCAATCTCGTCTGCCAAATCTCCCATCTCATCCGGAGGTAGGGGGCAAAAATGGGGCAGAGGGAGGCACCAGCTGCTTCAAAGGCTGACTTAACCAAGGATTCAATCTGTCCATCTGTAGAGCCCTCAAGAGATGCACCATCCAGTAGAGACAAGACTGTCTCTACAAGCCAGGCAAGAAACCGGAGGGTCCACATTAGGGGACTCTGCCCATCTACCAATGAGGTCTGGGCTTAATGGATAGAGAACATCTAGCTGCCTCCTTCACGGGAAGCGCTTTTCAGGGTGTTCCCAGTGTTTAGACAATCGCTTCAAATTCCCTGTGATTGAGAAAATTCCAGAAAGGACGTTTTACCCGTTTGAAGGAAACTGAGTGCTCCTGAGCAGGTGCCTCGTCCTCCTATAGGTTCAGAGTTTGGGTAATTGCCAAGATAAGGCTATTGACCATATCCTGCATTTTTGAGGCCTGGTCCATATCGAACTTAGACTAGGAATAATATTCTTTATTTTTAAATAGTGCTAACATATTCCGCAACGCTTTACATTTTGCACACATTATTATCGTTGGAGTACCCTGAGTAAACCCACGCACCCAATACGGGGAGAAAATACAAACTCGCATCTGACCCAAAAGCCGACTCCGAGGAGGGGGGCAAGGAATGCATCCTGGAGGATGCAGAGGGACCTGGAAAACTGGTGGAGGAACTGGAAAGAGCTCCGCAATTTGCTTAGTACCTGATCTGTCCCTGCGAAGGTCATGGTCAGGTGCGTGCAAATCACTGTGAGTGGCGTTCAGAGCACTGGTGGAGGTAGACAAATGTGGAAGTCGTTCCAGGACCTGGACTGTGATACTTTTGTACAGTCGGAGACCGACTAACGTGGCAACAGCCCACTTCGGAGGGAGGGGTGTGCTCTCATCCCGGGCCTTACTGGGCTCCAGTGGGGCAGACATGGTGGAAGGGCTGCAGGACTGGCAGAAAGGAAAAGGCTGACCTGAAGACCACTTTCTTTTGCAGAGGGCACAGGCGTAATGAATCACAGTAGGCTTAGAGGGGAAAAAAAGAAGCCTCTCTAGGGTTGGGCATAAGCTGAGCCTTGGGAATACTGCTGAGGAGGATACCAAGAGAAATAGAGCAGAGCCTACCCAATGCCAGCGACGGCCAGCAGAAAAGCTGTGTCCCCCTGTGAACAGTGTTTCCGCAGGTCAGGTTCAGAAAGCGCAGGAGACGGTGTCAACCCCTTACAAGAAGGATGAAGGCCACCGCTGGTGACCACAGTCTTCCTCCCAGCTGCCTCCGAGGAGACGGGTGGGGAAAAGGCAAGGACCGGCCACCAGGAATCACCCTAAAGCACCCATAAAGGTGACAGATTAGGTTCTGCATTGCGAGCCCAAGAGTGGGTGATGTGGGTGACACCACACTGCTCTCTCGATCGCATAAGTACGGGAAAAGAGGGTGAGAAAGTACATTCTGTTAGGCCTCTTTTCCACTTGAGAGAAAAAAAAAACGGTCCGTAATCTGGACCGATAAAAGGGATGAAAAGTATGCGTTTGTGATGCGATTTTTTAATTGCACCATCCGTTTTACATCCGTATGACATCCATATGCAATCCGTTTTTTCTCTGCAACTATTTTTATAGTCATTTACAGGACTCTTTACAGTGTTCTATGCCACAGAATGGTAAGGTATCCGTAAAAAACGGATGGAATACGGATGGTCCGTATTCCATGCGTTTTTTTTCTCGCACCCATTGACTTGCATTGGCGAGTCTCGTCCGAGACCCGCAGCAAATCGCAGCATGCTGCGATTTTTTTCTCAGTCCGATTTCAGCAAAAAAAAAACCAAAAAACCGCAAATGGAATGTCACCTATTGAATAACATTGGTCCGAGTGCAATCCGATTTTTTATCGGATTGCACTCGTCCGTTTTTCTCGCAAGTGGTAAAGAGGCCTTACCCTGAGAACAAAGGAACCTGAAAGACAAAGTGAAAAGATTAATAAAAAAACATAGGGAAAACCAGAAAATAAAAAATGCGGATGTGGGATAAGATCCAGGTCCACCTCCTACAGACACTAAGCTTAAACTGAGGTACTTTGTGCCTGTTGGTGGGTTTATAGAGGACCTATTTTCCTTTTTTGTCTAGTGTCAGCCTGCTAGCGACAGCAGCACACACCCATAGATGCTTGTGTCCCCCCATGAAGCGATAAAGAAAGTCATGTTCCTCACACTTTGGCTATGTGCAGATAAGAAAAAAAATCTAGGTGATCAAAAGTACGAGTTTTTCAAGCAAAAGCTGCTTCAGGAAGCGATCCTTCTATGGGAAGTTTGGAAGCATTTTAAGAGTTCTTCCTGATTTTTTTTCAGCATTTTGATTTGAAAATTCATAGTTTTCAGCGGATTCCATCAAGAAACTCTTGAAATAAGTGACTTGCACTTTCTGTATATCACCAGGTGTTTTTCAAATCCTGAAGTGGAAAAATGCTAAAAAATCTGTACATATGAACAAGACTGAATTAACATTGAAATGAATATGAAGTCTTTCAAGTGTTTTTTTGGGAAATTTTTGGAAAAGATCCCCTCTAAAAAAAACTGAGTTTGTTTACAAGTAGCATCTCCCTTGTGTAACGGGAAGCATCACTCAAAGGAGGTCACATAGCCTGTACTCCAGTCATTACTTGTAGGTCAGAGATCCTGCTATACGTTGCTAATAAGAGGTCAGGAAAGTACAAGTAAGGCTGCGTGTCCACGTTCAGGATGGCCGGCGGTATCGTCGGAGTGGCAAACCCGTTCTGCGGTAAGCTCCGCCCCCTTTCTGGGACGCGATGATGCCGGATGTGTTCATAGCACACATCCGGGATCATCGCTCCCCACCATAGGGTCCTGTGCTATATTTTGCGGCGATGCAGCGTCGCCGCAAGATATACAGACACGCTGCGATCTGAAAAGACGCGCAGCATGTCTGGAGTCGCAGGGCCGCCGCGTGCGTGTTACCACGCATAGTGGAGACGGGATTTCATTAAATCCCCTCCACTATGCTGTAACATCTGGACGCTGCGGCTCTATGCAGCGTCAGACACGCAGCGTTTCCTGCACGTGGAAACATACCCTAAGAAGTCGAGCAGCCTGCACTCGGGTGCCTCACTAGCAGGAGCCGGCAGCCTGCACTCGGTGGCTCACTAGCAGGAGGCAGCCTGCACTCGGGGCCTCATTAGCAGGGGGTGGCAGCCTGCACTCGGGGCCTCACTAGCAGGTGGCAGCCTGCACTCGGGGCCTCACTAGCAGGAGGTGGCAGCCTGCACTCGGGGCCTCACTAGCAGGAGCCGGCAGCCTGCACTCGGGCCTCACTAGCAGGAGGGGGCAGCCTGCACTCGGGGCCTCACTAGCAGGAGCCGGCAGCCTGCACTCGGGGGCCTCACTAGCAGGAGCCGGCAGCCTGCACTCGGGGGCCTCACTAGCAGGAGCCGGCAGCCTGCACTCGGGGGCCTCACTAGCAGGAGCCGGCAGCCTGCACTCGGGGGCCTCACTAGCAGGAGCCGGCAGCCTGCACTCGGGGGCCTCACTAGCAGGAGCCGGCAGCCTGCACTCGGGGGCCTCACTAGCAGGAGCCGGCAGCCTGCACTCGGGGGCCTCACTAGCAGGAGCCGGCAGCCTGCACTCGGGGGCCTCACTAGCAGGAGCCGGCAGCCTGCACTCGGGGGCCTCACTAGCAGGAGCCGGCAGCCTGCACTCGGGGGCCTCACTAGCAGGAGCCGGCAGCCTGCACTCGGGGGCCTCACTAGCAGGAGCCGGCAGCCTGCACTCGGGGGCCTCACTAGCAGGAGCCGGCAGCCTGCACTCGGGGGCCTCACTAGCAGGAGCCGGCAGCCTGCACTCGGGGGCCTCACTAGCAGGAGCCGGCAGCCTGCACTCGGGGGCCTCACTAGCAGGAGCCGGCAGCCTGCACTCGGGGGCCTCACTAGCAGGAGCCGGCAGCCTGCACTCGGGGGCCTCACTAGCAGGAGCCGGCAGCCTGCACTCGGGGGGCCTCACTAGCAGGAGCCGGCACTCGGGGGGCCTCACTAGCAGGAGCCGGCACTCGGGGGCCTCACTAGCAGGAGCCGGCACTCGGGGGCCTCACTAGCAGGAGCCGGCACTCGGGGGCCTCACTAGCAGGAGCCGGCACTCGGGGGCCTCACTAGCAGGAGCCGGCACTCGGGGGCCTCACTAGCAGGAGCCGGCAGCCTGCACTCGGGGGCCTCACTAGCAGACGCCGGCAGCCTGCACTCGGGGGCCTCACTAGCAGGAGCCGGCAGCCTGCACTCGGGGGCCTCACTAGCAGGAGCCGGCAGCCTGCACTCGGGGGGCCTCACTAGCAGGAGCCGGCACTCGGGGGGCCTCACTAGCAGGAGCCGGCACTCGGGGGCCTCACTAGCAGGAGCCGGCACTCGGGGGCCTCACTAGCAGGAGCCGGCACTCGGGGGCCTCACTAGCAGGAGCCGGCAGCCTGCACTCGGGGGCCTCACTAGCAGGAGCCGGCAGCCTGCACTCGGGGGCCTCACTAGCAGGAGCCGGCAGCCTGCACTCGGGGGCCTCACTAGCAGGAGCCGGCAGCCTGCACTCGGGGGCCTCACTAGCAGGAGCCGGCAGCCTGCACTCGGGGGCCTCACTAGCAGGAGCCGGCAGCCTGCACTCGGGGGCCTCACTAGCAGGAGCCGGCAGCCTGCACTCGGGGGCCTCACTAGCAGGAGCCGGCAGCCTGCACTCGGGGGCCTCACTAGCAGGAGCCGGCAGCCTGCACTCGGGGGCCTCACTAGCAGGAGCCGGCAGCCTGCACTCGGGGGCCTCACTAGCAGGAGCCGGCAGCCTGCACTCGGGGGCCTCACTAGCAGGAGCCGGCAGCCTGCACTCGGGGGCCTCACTAGCAGGAGCCGGCAGCCTGCACTCGGGGGCCTCACTAGCAGGAGCCGGCAGCCTGCACTCGGGGGCCTCACTAGCAGGAGCCGGCAGCCTGCACTCGGGGGCCTCACTAGCAGGAGCCGGCAGCCTGCACTCGGGGGCCTCACTAGCAGGAGCCGGCAGCCTGCACTCGGGGGCCTCACTAGCAGGAGCCGGCAGCCTGCACTCGGGGGCCTCACTAGCAGGAGCCGGCAGCCTGCACTCGGGGGCCTCACTAGCAGGAGCCGGCAGCCTGCACTCGGGGGCCTCACTAGCAGGAGCCGGCAGCCTGCACTCGGGGGCCTCACTAGCAGGAGCCGGCAGCCTGCACTCGGGGGCCTCACTAGCAGGAGCCGGCAGCCTGCACTCGGGGGCCTCACTAGCAGGAGCCGGCAGCCTGCACTCGGGGGCCTCACTAGCAGGAGCCGGCAGCCTGCACTCGGGGGCCTCACTAGCAGGAGCCGGCAGCCTGCACTCGGGGGCCTCACTAGCAGGAGCCGGCAGCCTGCACTCGGGGGCCTCACTAGCAGGAGCCGGCAGCCTGCACTCGGGGGCCTCACTAGCAGGAGCCGGCAGCCTGCACTCGGGGGCCTCACTAGCAGGAGCCGGCAGCCTGCACTCGGGGGCCTCACTAGCAGGAGCCGGCAGCCTGCACTCGGGGGCCTCACTAGCAGGAGCCGGCACTCGGGGGCCTCACTAGCAGGAGCCGGCAGCCTGCACTCGGGGCCTCACTGGCAGGAGGTGGCAGCCTGCACTCGGGGGCCTCACTAGCAGGAGCCGGCAGCCTGCACTCGGGGCCTCACTAGCAGGAGGAGGCAGCCTGCACTCGGGGCCTCACTGGCAGGAGGTGGCAGCCTGCACTCGGGGCCTCACTGGCAGGAGGAGGCAGCCTGCACTCGGGGGCCTCACTAGCAGGAGCCGGCAGCCTGCAATCGGGGCCTCACTAGCAGGAGGAGGCAGCCTGCACTCGGGGCCTCACTGGCAGGAGGTGGCAGCCTGCACTCGGGGGCCTCACTAGCAGGAGCCGGCAGCCTGCACTCGGGGCCTCACTAGCAGGAGGAGGCAGCCTGCACTCGGGGCCTCACTGGCAGGAGGTGGCAGCCTGCACTCGGGGCCTCACTGGCAGGAGGTGGCAGCCTGCACTCGGGGCCTCACTGGCAGGAGGAGGCAGCCTGCACTCGGGGCCTCACTGGCAGGAGGTGGCAGCCTGCACTCAGTACTTTCTCCAGTCCTCTCGCTACATTCCCAGCTGCAACAATGGTATAATCCGGGCTGCACGCTGCACCTCGCCCTGCGCCTTCCCGGGCCTCCAGGGTGACTCATCCTCTTCCCTGTTGTGCTCAGTCACCAGGCGCGCCCTCTGCTGCTCTGAGCCTGCCGGCTGTTAGCTGGCTGGGATGTCACTCACCGTGCTGGGGGCGGGGCCGGTGCTGAGTGTACGGGGATCTGCAGTGTGGACTGGGGACGTGTGCAGCAGCGCCACATAGCGGCCTCCGGTACCGCTTCCTGTCCGGCTCTGCTGACCCTGATCGCGGCCCCGGAGCCTGTCCCTACCTCGCGCAGCCCATAGAGCTTCAGTCCGGGAACATGAAGGTGACGGTGGATTTCGAGGAGTGCCTGAAGGACTCGCCCCGGTTTAGGTAACGTGGGACTTCTGTGCTGTGCGTGTATTACTGGGGGCATGGGACTCTGAAAGTGGGGGAAAGTATCCTGAACGGCGTCCCTGCACAGGATCCCTGACGTACAAGCTGCGACTTGTAGTACTACAGCTGCCATAGGTCACTGGAATGAGAGAAGCTGTATGGGCTCTTACCAGGACTGTGCTATGGGGGAAGTGTCCTGCTGGGCTGGAGATGAGGGAAGCGCACGGGGAGCTGGAGGGGGTATATAGTATTGGGGTCTGGAGGGGGCATGGTATGGGGGGCTTGAGGGGGTATAGTATGGGGGTTGGAGGTGGCATGGTACTGGGGGCTGGAGGAAGGGTATGGGGGACTGGGGGCACGGTGCATGGAGCTGGGGGGGCTTGGTACAGGGAGCTGGAAGGGGTATAGTATGGGGGGCTTGAGGGGTATGGTGTGGGGGGCTGGAGGGGAAATAGTATGGGGGTTGGAGGTGACCTGGTACAGAGGGCTGGGGGCATGGTACGGGGAGCTGGAGGGGGTATAGTATGGTGGTCTGGAGGGGGCATGGTATGAGGGTTGGAGGTGGCATGGTATGGTGGGCTGGAAGGGGTATAGTATGGGGGGCTTGAGGGGGTATAGTATGGGGGTTGGAGGTGGCATGGTACTGGGGGCTGGAGGAAGGGTATGAGGACTGGGGGCACGATTCATGGAGCTGGGAGGGGCTTGGTACGGGGAGCTGGAAGGGGTATAGTATGGGGGTTGGAGGTGGCATGGTACTGGGGGCATTGTGCATGGAGCTGGAGGAAGCATGCGGGGGGGTATAGTATGGGGGTTGGAGGTGGCATGGTACTGGGGGCATTGTGCATGGAGCTGGAGGAAGCATGCGGGGGGGCATGGTACGAGGAGCTGGAAGGGGTATAGTATGGGGGTTGGAGGTGGCATGTTGTGGGGGGCTGGAGGAAGGGTATGGGGGCACGGTGCATGGAGCTGGGGGGGGCTTGGTACGGGGAGCTGGCCACAACACTTGTCTTTCTCCACCTATAAAGGAGTCGTAGCTGTGAGTGATGAGGGCTAGTGGTGGCCGAGCGCAGACGCCTGAGGCCATCGGATGGCTGACTGTGGGGCTTGTACGCTCTTCTGCTTTGTACAACAGCTATAAGTTTGTGTTATTTGTCACGTTCCCTCTCTGCCTATTATGTCCCTGTGAGGACGGTGCTGA
The DNA here is from genome assembly GCF_032444005.1 of Ranitomeya imitator. NCBI lineage: Eukaryota > Metazoa > Chordata > Amphibia > Anura > Dendrobatidae > Ranitomeya > Ranitomeya imitator. The sequence goes on along the minus strand of NC_091286.1, from coordinate 447,962,632 downwards.
AGGAAACCATCTATTGTCCTGTGTAATCACTGACATGGGTAGCTGGTAAAAATAAGAAAAATCCTGGTCCCTGGAAGTTCCCATCCGCAGCCAATCAGAGAGCGGATTGATGTTGGAATGAGCTTTTCTTTCGATCTCAGAGAGCGGCGTGCGGCTGCCCGTACTGACTGTAGTGGGCACCTTGTGTGCTCCCACCGGCCTGGGGCTTCTAGGCACAACGGGGCAGGTATGACCCTCACCGAATGGAATCATTGTGTGATTTCTCATTTTTACCAGTGACATTTGATACATTGTTAAAATATTCTTCCAAAGATTCTGTGTCATGTGATCTGCAGGCAGGGTGCATAGAGTGCAGGAACTGATCAGTCTGTGACTTGTATTCCCTGAAGCCCCCGGTGTTTGTGCACATGTCCAGCGGGTGGTCCTAGTGCTGACTGACAGGCTTCTCTATAGAGCTGCATTTACATCATTAACAAACGTTCCTAAAAATGCTCCTTCATGATAATCCTTCAGTTTAACCAGGCTGCCGATCACCAGATAAAAGAACAAAACGCTCGTTCATTGGGTGAAATCATCCTTTGTGCAGCACAAAAAAATAGTTCTCGTTGGTGCATCTCCTGTGTAAGGAGGGCTCGCACTGCTGATGAGCTATGGCCACCAATGCACACTGAGCGATCTCCTACAGATCTATACAGATCTCTGGCAGATCGCTCAGTGCACACCATTTACTACAGTCTGCCTGTGTAAGTAGGTAATTATCCAACCACCGATGGATTACATTTACTCTCTGCAGTCTTTTAGCGCTACTAGGAAGGTGACGGGCACAAGGGGGCATTCTTTGCGTCTGGAGGAGAGAAGGTTTTTCCACCAACATAGAAGAGGATTCTTTACTGTTAGGGCAGTGAGAATCTGGAATTGCTTGCCTGAGGAGGTGGTGATGGCGAACTCAGTCGAGGGGTTCAAGAGAGGCCTGGATGTCTTCCTGGAGCAGAACAATATTGTATCATACAATTATTAGGTTCTGTAGAAGGACGTAGATCTGGGTATTTATTATGATGGAATATAGGCTGAACTGGATGGACAAATGTCTTTTTTCGGCCTTACTAACTATGTTACTATGTATGTTACTAGTTGATACGTTTACACAGAATCTGACTGTGCATGCATAGGTACCTGTCAATCACGGAGTAGGACCGCCCACTGGACTCTTGTGTGCAAGCACCAAGGATTTGAATGAGTAAAATACAAGATATACAGAATCTTTTCCCACTATACATTATATTGCTCTGCTTCTCCTTTTCTATACCGTGCTGCCCACAGATCAGACTGTATGTACATAATAGTGGTTTCCCTTTAAAAAGTCAGTTTCCTGTGGTGGTCTTCTGCTTGCGTCCTGAATAAGGGTACCGTCACACAGTGGCATTTTGATCGCTACGACGGCACGATTCGTGACGTTCCAGCGATATACTTACGATCTCGCAGTGTGTGACACGCTACTGCGATCTGGGACCCCGCTGAGAATCGTACGTCGTAGCAGATCGTTTGAAACTTTCTTTTGTCGTCTAGTGTCCCGCTGTGGCGGCATGATCGCATCGTGTAACAAAGGTGTGCACGATATTGTATACGATGTGCGCATAGTAACCAACGGCTTCTACATCGCACATACGTCATGAAGTTATCGCTCCAGCGTCGTACATTGCAAAGTGTGACAGCAGTCTACGACGCTGGAGCGATATTGGAGCGATGCTGGAGCGTCACGGATCGTGCCGTCGTAGCGATCAAAGTGCCACTGTGAGACGGTACCTTAAGGGGAGCGGGCAGTAAGGCTTCTGTACACATTAAAAGAAAACCAAGAAACAATGGACACAAGAGCTCAAAAAAATAATAACAACTTTATTGAGACACATTAAAAAATTACAATAAATACATAAGAGACACCATGTACGTAAGATGCAAGAGATAAAAAGAGAGGCGAGCCTAGTGCCACGCACAAATACATAAATCCACTAACGAGCAAATCAAATAGTAGCTATAAGGTCAAGAAGCCATATATGAGAGCATATAAAGATGTAATAAAGGCAATGAAAAAAGTATTATCCCAATATTCACTATAATTACTAATACTAGAAAGTTGGCAGCTACATAGGAGATAAAGCTCCAAAATACCGAGCGGACAGCAGGAGGGTTACGTAAATATGTAGCCAAATGTATGGGTGTCACATTAGAGCAGAATACATAGAGATAGACCCCTAATGGCGTATTACATCTATCTGTGCAGAAAAAATGGCGTTATAGTCTGATTACCCCTAGTGGCTCAATAAGCCATATATTGCACATAGTCCCGGGAAGTCCCATGCAAGAGGGGGAATACTGAACAGATACGAAAGTGATACGTTACCGACCTGCTGCTGCCGTGCGTGGAAGAGGAGGCCCCGACGCGCGTTTCGCAGGAGTTGCTTCCTCAGGGGGCACTAGTGAGGAGTGGAGTGAGGGTCCTTAAATACCTAACTGTTAAAACCTCCAGGCGGCAATGGCGGCGCTTAACCTGGCTCGGCTGTGGCTGGAGGCGGCGGAGGCGGCGTCCAACGTCACACAGCCGCGCCCCGCACTGACGCGTCAGTAGGAGGGACCAGATGTGCGACGCAGAGAGGACGCGTGTCCACGGCAACCAGGCCACGCCCACCTAGGAAAGCGCACGCCGCTCAGAGGACAAGAAGGCGACTGACAAAGAAGAGGCACCGAAGAGTCTATAGAGAGTCTGTGCACATACCTGACTTGTTCAGTGAGTGTGATAAAACAGGAGGGAAGGTGAGATCTAACCGAGGTGCTCGCATAGAAACCGGACACAGCTGAGAAAAAAGTGAAATAAAGAAAGGGATTAAAGGAATAAGAATTATATTAATAATTTCCATGGACAGGAGTGTCAATAATAAAGAATATTAGTCAAAATCGGTTAGATCTCACCTTCCCTCCTGTTTTATCACGCGTCCTCTCTGCGTCGCACATCTGGCCCCTCCTACTGACGCGTCAGTGCGGGGCGCGGCTGTGTGACGTTGGACGCCGCCTCCAGCCACAGCCGAGCCAGGTTAAGCGCCGCCATTGCCGCCTGGAGGTTTTAACAGTTAGGTATCTAAGGACCCTCACTCCACTCCTCACTAGTGCCCCCCGAGGAAGCAACTCCTGCGAAACGCGCGTCGGGGCCTCCTCTTCCACGCACGGCAGCAGCAGGTCGGTAACGTATCACTTTCGTATCTGTTCAGTATTCCCCCTCTTGCATGGGACTTCCCGGGACTACGTGCAATATATGGCTTATTGAGCCACTAGGGGTAATCAGACTATAACGCCATTTTTTCTGCACAGATAGATGTAATACGCCATTAGGGGTCTATCTCTATGCATACTGCTCTAATGTGACACCCATACATTTGGCTACATATTTACGTAACCCTCCTGCTGTCCGCTCGGTATTTTGGAGCTTTATCTCCTATGTAGCTGCCAACTTTCTGGTTTTAGTAATTATAGTGAATATTGGGATAATACTTTTTTCATTGCCTTTATTACATCTTTATATGCTCTCATATATGGCTTCTTGACCTTATAGCTACTATTTGATTTGCTCGTTAGTGGATTTATGTATTTGTGCGTGGCACTAGGCTCGCCTCTCTTTTTATCTCTTGCATCTTACGTACATGGTGTCTCTTATGTATTTATTGTAATTTTTTAATGTGTCTCAATAAAGTTATTATTTTTTTTTGAGCTCGTGTCCATTGTTTCTTGGTTTTCTTGTATTATATGATGGTGGAGCATTTATATTGTTTGCCCTCCCTATAGGTTTTCTGTACACATTAGATTGCTGCCAGCCAAATGCTTCTATACCCAACAGCTATCTCAGTGGGATGATGGGAGTAAGCCAATGCCAGACACCTGTGGGAACAGCTTATGTCCCATGTAGTAGATTTAGCTGATTTTGAGCTTTCTTTTTCCCCAACATCTGCCCTTGGGGAGAGTCAGGAGGCCTCTGTACCCATTAGACTAAAAACCGCCCACCCTGCAGATATTGATGTGATCGGAGGACAATCTATTGTGTATAGGGGCCTCCATGTCTCCCTCAATACATGGTCGGGGAGAGAAGGATCGGACACTGAATTTTTATACCCAACCCTTTTAATCCCCTAGTAGATAAGTGGCGTCTGGCAGCATCTTTCTGTGAATGTTCATGCTTGTGGCCGAACACTCTTTTGTATATGCATGGCCAGCTTTGGATTGCTGGCTGGGTCAGCGAGTAAGCATCTATTGTGTATCACCAGCTCAAACCGCTGCCTGATTCTTCTGATGGCTGATTATTGCCCCTGAGAACTGTAGAACGAGGCTTGGTAACTCTCACCATGATCGATGTTGCTTCTCCATGATAAGTGTTGTAAGGGAAAGTCCATGTAGAAGTCAACACACTCTCTGGGCTTGTCCCACATGAGTTGCATGTACATGGCCATCATTAAGGTCATTCTTCCAGTCTGAAATGGTCACCGGTTTACTGGATAGGTAGTGATTTTTACACTCATCTCCTGGATCAGCCGCTTATGTTCTCTGCTCTTCCTTGGTTCCCTTGAATGGGTTGTGTCTCAGTTAGGTATGGAGTGGATGGTGGTCTGCAGGAGAAAGGCTAAAGGACCCTTGGACACTTCCTTAGTGACATCAGTAAAGGTCACAGAGTTTGGACCTTCAGCCAATCCTATGTTCTGACATACCCTACTAATATGTCTCAGAACTAACCGTTCACAATACCCCTCTAATGTACGCATTGTGTAGGTCTCACTGTCCCATGTAGCAGAGCTGAGTTATCATCTGACTCTTGGCACAATTTATCTCTGTCTTATTTGTGTTTGTCCAACTACATCAGTGTGTCTGTTGCATTTTTTACTTGTACGCAGTGAGAAGGGAAACTCTTCAAAGATGCTTATGTAATGAAGGAAGGAAATAAGTCTGTATATATTTCAGTGGTGGCCCACCCTAGACTGCGTCCTGAGGGGTCTTGTGTATGCTGGGGCTTCTGGCACTGAGGCTGAACCCCACCCTTAGTTGTTAGTAAGGCTCAGCTGGAAGGTCTGTAGTCCCTGAAGCCATTATTAGCCGCACTGGGCCTTCTGGCCACAGAAAACCACCTCAGTAACATCATTTGCTCATTTTGCTTGTTAATGCGATTCTGAGTTCAGGAAGCAAAAACACTGTGTAATTTTTGTTTTTCACTGTGGCTTAATCTTTCATCACTGAACACAGCCACATGGGTCACACGTCATTGCGATTACGGGGCGCCTCTACTAATCTTCCATGGCATTGCATTGTGATAGTCGCAAATGATTCCAAATGTGTTGGGTTTTCTTTCGTTGGTTACAACTTGCGTGTTAATCCTTTGCCATACACATTTTTGCGGCTGCATTTTGCCTGCGATTTGGCTGATCTGTTACTGCAAAATTACAGACTCAAAATACTTGCAGTGTCGCCACAGGCTAAGGCCTCATTAAGACGTGTGTGAGTCACGTACGTGCTCTATTAGTGCTTTTCATGCATAGAACATATACCCATACGAGACTGTGGGGCGGTCCACATGCAGTAGTGGTCCCAAAAAAATGACAGATGAATGTATTGATCCGAGTCATGGATTAAAATTACTCGTATAATTGTATGGGTCCATGAAAATCACAGAGCGCACACGGATGGCATCAGTGTTTTGTCCGTGTGGCAAAACACTGATGCAAAGGACGAGAGAAGCTTTCCAATTTGTTTTCATCCGTGAACAATCACAAAACACTGATGGTAAAAACTGACCAAGCATTGATGTTCCGTATATACCTGAGCCAGTGGCGACATCGGCACCTGGCCCCCATAGTGCGCCGGTGTCCCCGCTTGCTCAGGACACCAGCACCTGGCCAGGTGAGTGTGTCATTTTTTTTTTTTTAATCACAGCAGCAGCATACGGGGCATATTATTCTATGGAGCATCTTATGGGGCCATCATTAACCTTTGTGGAGCAGCATATGCGGCATATTCTATGGAGCATCTTATGGGGCCATCGACTCTTATGGAGTAGCATATGGGGCATATTACTCTATGGAGCATCTTATGGGGCCATTATTAACCTTTGTGCAGCATTATATGGGGCATATTATTCTATGGAGCATATTATGGGACCTGGGCCATCAACCTTTATGGAGCAGCATATGGAGCATCTTATGGGGCCATCAACTTTTATGGAGCATTATATGGGGCATATTATTCTATGGAGCATCTTATGGAGCCATCATTAACCTTTTATGCAGCATTATATGGGGCATATTTTAATATGGAGCATCTTATGGGGTCATTATTAACCTTTGTGCAGCATTATATGGGGCATATTTTTTGTATGGAGCATCTTATGGGGGCCCATCATGAACTTTATGGAGCATTATATGGGGTGTATTTTGTATGGAGCATATTATGGGGCCCATCATGAACTGTATGGAGCATTATATGGGGCTCCTGATTCAATATGGATATTCAAAAACATTTAACCTACTGGTGTCTCAATTAATTTTACTTTTATTGGTATCTATTTTTATTTTTGAAATTTACCAGTAGCTGCTTAATTTCCCACCCTAGGCTTATACTCAAGTCAATAAGTTTTCCTAGTTTTTGTTTTTCTTGTGGCAAAACTAGGGGTCTCGGCTCATACTCAGTTCGGCACTGATGAACAGTCCCGAGTGTCGTCCCGAGTGTCGTCCCGAGTGTCGTCCCGAGTGTCGTCCCGAGTGTCGTCCCGAGTGTCGTCCCGATGCAGGATACATACATGGTTTGTATCAGGGTGGATAAAAATCAATGTTTTTTTAAAAAAAATCAAAAAAATCGGATTTTTTTGATTTAAATCGGATTTTTTTCAATAAACTGCTTTTTGAGGAAAATATTTTACCATCCAAAGGTTCTTCCATCATGAGATAAAGCTGAGTTGTTTAACTCAGTAGAATAAAGGCTGTATATGTGTAACATTCACAATGCCATGCTCTTCCAGAGGTTTCTGTAGGATTAGTGGGCAGTTTCTCTCCTATATTATCACAGACGCTCGCTTTACTTACGCAGTTCTCAAAACTGAATTTGACTCCGCAGAGGTCCCAGCCTCTTCTTCACGGCAAAAATGTTACAACATGAACAGAGTTGAGAAAAAGACCTTAATCCTATTGTTCTACAAACCTATGAATATAGAATCAACCCCTTCAGTGCCAAGTCCAAGAAGTTAGACAATATGTTTCTGATTGTTTGGAGTGGAATGAAGATGACTCATCTTCATCACCGCACTTCTCATGATGTTGCCTCATTCGCGCCACCAGGCCTTGCATCTCTTTGTTGCATCGTTTGCATTTTGCACGCATGCCTGCCTTACCGATAGGCGAAGGAGCTTCATTAAAATATTCCCAAACTGGGTCTCTTTTACGGCCTGCTGCCATTATGAGGAAAGAATGTAATAAACCTCAGATCGTACACACAAACAGATCCAGACTTGTCTGTCTGTGGCTATGCTGCAGTATTGTGCTCAAAGTTTCACTTTCATTTTCTTGTCTGCTTGCCTTTCCTCCTCCTCACACTTAGATTCACATTCTTCTTGTGTTGTGCAGATCTATTCCACTCCAAACAATCAGAAACATATTGTCTAACTTCTTGGACTTGGCACTGAAGGGGTTGATTCTGTATTCATAGGTTTGTAGAACAATAGGATTTAAGGTCTTTTTCTCAACTCTGTTCATGTTGTAACATTTTTGCCGTGAAGAAGAAGCTGGGACCTCTGCGGAGTCAAATTCAGTTAGGTAGAAACTTTGATTTAAATCACTGATTTAAATCAAGCCTTACTGACTAGTGATTTAAATCGTGATTTAAATCAGTTAGATTTAAATCAAATCCACCCTGTATAGTGTCTAGTCATCTACTGATCCTCGGTTACACTTCCCACTTTTAGAAGCAGTGTAGGTTTTCTCAATTTTTGAGACTGCTGATGGCATTTTTTTTTTAATTCTCTGTAACGGAAGTGGAAACCTGACCGTAGGAAAATGTAACAGTGTTTTAATGAAAATCCATGTTGCTCAGTAAAATGCAAATCTAAGGCCTGGTGACCACGATCCGGAACTAGCAGCACTGTGGACAAAGTGCATGTTCGCTGGGTCCAAAGCGCTGCCGTCCATTGAACGCACGTAAATCAGCATGTGATCACTGAATAGTGGGGATTCACCACATCCAATACATTGCATGGGTGAAATTTCTCTTGCAGAGACCTGATAAATAGACATACTGCAGTGTGGAAAGACGCATCGTGAACATGGGATTTCTAGAAATGCCATCCACTATGCTGGAACATAGGGCCGCTGCTGGTTTGACGCTGCATAAATACGCAGCAGTTCCTGGTTGTGCGCACATACCAAGGCTTGTTTGTTTTTGAGCTGTTTTCGTGTGATGCTGTATGTGCAAAAGGAAAACTTTGAGCCATAAGCCCAAAGATCTTCTAATCCATTTCTGTGGCTGTCTGATCTGGTCAGAGCTGTATCAGGAAGTAAAACCGCTCTGTAAGGTCTGCTTCACACCACGTTTTTGTGGTCTACTTGACATATCCGCTTGTACTGTTAAAAATAGGATTTACATGGATACACTTGTTTTTACATGGGTTTTCCCCATTAATATTCCATGACAAATTGGAAACCATAGAATGTACATTTGTGTTTATTACAGGTTTTTTTTCTTTTCTAAAAAGCCAAACAAAAATGTTGGAAAAACTGATCCATTTTTTTTTTAAGCACTGCACACTATGGAAGACGGATGTAAACATATTGGAATATATTAGCATCCATTATTTTATTCGTTTATCATGTTTTTTTTCCCCAGAAAACAAGTCGCCTAATGCGATACGCTGTGAATATCTGATAGAAGCGCGCCTCACCTGTAGGTCTCACAATAAGACTAAGAGCGGCCTATTTAGCTTTTTCAAAATTTCCTTGTGTAAGCAATGAGAGCCCTGCACACGTGACCAACTCTCCATTCACAGTGCCCACGAGGCCGCGGTTGGAGAACCCCATTCTAGAGAGAGATAGGAGTCCAAAAAGTGAAGCTATATCTATCAGGCTTATGGCACACCCCATTACAAGTTGCTTCACATTGTAGAGCTTAGGTGAATTGAGACACACTAATTGGTGGGAAAGATGGACTTAGCCTTTAAAGAGAATCTGTCAGGTCATTTTTATGTAGTATAGTAATAGTATCCTGAAATACGGCTGGGGCAACCCTTTCAGGATATGTACGGTAACTTTTATTACTGTATGTGGCCCCGTTGGGTTGCTATAAATTGCTGTCCAAATTTATTGTTGCGCTCCAGCAAGTCAAGCGTATGTAAATATTTAATGAATACTTGCACCTTCCTCCGCCCATTATCCCGCCCACCCCTCCAGGCCAGTGTCAATGATTGGGTGCAGTCAGACTGCCGTGTGCCCGAGGATCACATCGCAATCCTTGGACTGGCATCAAGCTCTCCTGACCTGAGAGTGACAGTTTCCTAGAAATAGTTTTTTCACAAAAAAATTACTTTAGAAACAATTTTTTTTATTTTTACAAGGGTATCAGGAGAAAATGAACCACACAATTTGTTGTGCAATCTTTCCTGAGTACGCCAATACTCTGTATGCGGGGGAAAGCCACTGTTTGGGTGCATGGCAGGGCTCCGAAGGGAGCGAGCAACGTTTGACTTTTTGAACACAAAATTGGCTGGAATCAATGGTGGTGCCATGCCACGTTTGGAGACCCCCTGAAGTACCTAAACAGTGGAACTGCCTCCAATTCTAACTCCAACGCTAACCCCAACACACTCCCAACCCTAACACACCCCTAACCCTAATCCCAACCATAACCCTAACCACAAACCTAAACCTAACACACCCCTAACCATAATCCCAACCATAACCATAACCCCAACCCTAACTTTAGCCCAACTCTAACACTAATGGAAAAATGGAAATAAATACATTTTTTAATTTTATTTATGCCTACCTAAGGGGGTGATAAAGGGGGGTGTGAGTTACTATTTTTTATTTTTTTTTGATCACTGTGATAGACCCTGTCACAGTGATCAAAATTAACCAATAGGAAAAATTTTGTATTGTTGCCGGATGTCGCCTGGCAGATCTCGGCAGTTGCACTATGCATGCGCCCATCATTTTCTTCCTAGAAGAAGTGCTGGCGGCAGGGGGACTTTATGGGGGATGCAGGGACACCGGAGATACCAGAGAACCCCATCTCTCTCTCTGATATGCCATCACATCAGAGAAGAGAGAAATAAAATGGGAAATCTGACTTTTTTTTTTTTTTGCATTCGCCGTTATTCCATTAATAACGGTGACTACAACACTGGGGTCGGTAAAAACCGACTCAAATCATGTTCTCTGGGGTCTCGGCTGCCCTCAGTAGCCGAGACCCTGGAGAAATTCTGAAGCGGGGGGCGTTCTACACTTATTTCTCAGTGCCTTTAAAAAGCGCACTGAGGAACAAGTAGCCTTAATTGCCTCCGTTAAAAGGCATATCGGTGGTTGTTAAGGGGTTACTGCACACCTGAAATACACTGCTTCTTTGTGTGGCATCATGGGAAAGTCTAAAGAAATCAGCCAAGATATCAAGAAGAAAATTGTGGACTTGCACAAGTCTGGCTCTTCTTTGTTTTCTTCAGATTTTATTATTTTTTCAAGGGAGCAGACCTGGAATAAAAATAAAAAAAATGGCCATTTTTTTATTGCCACCTCTAATGCATGATGCTGGTCATGGTGCCCATTTTCTTTGTCTGCATCTGTCGTCGTTTTTTAACATGCCTCCTTTAAATAATGGCTCTACTTGCTGTTTAAGCTGTGGTTTAGTGTTTTCTTAACACTTGTAGGATCGCTACTTCCAATAGGTGGCGCTATAGAGTTTTAAGGCTGGTTTCACATTTGCGTTTATTTTTTTGCATTTTTGCGCAAAAAAAGCATGCATTTTTTCCCCTATACTTAACCTCTCTCTGACCTTAGACGTACTATCCCGTCGAGGTGCCCTGGGCCTATCTGACCATCGATGGGATAGTACGTCATAGCGATCGGCCGCGCTCACAGGGGGAGCACGGCCGATCGCGGCCGGGTGTCAGCTGCCTATCGCAGCTGACATCCGGCACAATGTGCCGGGAGCGGTCACGGACCGCTCCCGGCACATTAACCCCCGGTACACCGCGATCAAACATGTGCCGGCGGTATAGGGAAGCATCCGCAGGGAGGCTGCTCCCTGCTGGCTTCCCTGAGACCCCCGCAGCAACACGATGTGATCGCGTTGCTGCGAGGGTCTCCTACCTCCTTCCTCGCTGCAGGCCCCGGATCCAAGATGGCCGCGGCATCCGGGTCCTGCAGGGAGGGAGGTGGCTTCACAGAGCCTGCTCAGAGCAGGCATTGTGAAGCCTGCACTGCTCTAAGTCAGATTGGTGATCTTACAGAGTGCTGTGCAAACTTTCAGATCACCGATCTGTGATGTCCCCCCCTGGGACAAAGTAAAAAAGTAAAAAAAAAATTTCCAAATGTGTAAAAAAAAAACAAAAAAAAAACATAAATAATGAAAAAAAAAAATATTATTCCCATAAATACCGTACATTTCTTTATCTAAATTAAAAAAAAACAATAAAAGTACACATATTTAGTATCGCCGCGTCCGTAACGACCCAACCTATAAAACTGGCCCACTAGTTAATCCCTTCAGTAAACACCGTAAAAAAAAAAAGAGGCAAAAAACAACGCTTTATTATCATACCGCCGAACACAAAGTGGAATAACACGCGATCAAAAAGACAGATATAAATAACCATGGTACCGCTGAAAACATCATCTTGTCCCGCAAAAAACGAGCCGCCATACAGCATGATCACCAAAAAAATAAAAAAGTTATAGTCCTCAGAATAAAGCGATACCAAAATAATTATTTTTTCTATAAAATAGTTATCGTATAATAGCGCCAAAACATAAAAAATAATATAAATGAGGTATCGCTGTAATCGTACTGACCCGAAGAATAAAACTGCTTTATCCATTTTACCAAACGCGGAACGGTATAAACGCCTCCCCCAAAAGAAATTCATGAATAGCTGGTTGTCGGTCATTCTGCCTCACAAAAATCGGAATAAAAAGCGATCAAAAAATGTCACGTGCCCGAAAATGTTACCAATAAAAACGTCAACTCGTCCTGCAAAAAACAAGACCTCACATGACTCTGTGGACTCAAATATGGAAAAATTATAGCTCTCAAAATGTGGTAACGCAAAAAATATTTTTTGCAATAAGAAGCGTCTTTCAGTGTGTGACGGCTGCCAGTCATAAAAATCCGCTAAAAAACCCGCTATAAAAGTAAATCAAACCCCCCTTCATCACCAACCACCACCAACCATCACCAACCACACAACTGAAGAACCGATATCAAATCTTTGTAGAGGATGAAGATGGCACACCTAAGAATGAAGCAATACCAGCAAGCAAAAAAGAAAAGGGCACACAGCAACAAGTGACAGCAAAAAGTACAGCCAAGAAGCAACGAAGAGTGGTGGTGGTGGGAGACTCACTACTGAGAGGCACCGAAGGAGCCATCTGCAGACCGGACATAACTGCAAGAGAAGTATGCTGCCTTCCAGGTGCGATGATCAAGGATGTGACCGATAGGATACCAAAGCTCTTCAGCTCCAAGGACGTCCACCCATTTCTTCTGATACATGTTGGCACCAATGACACGGCAAGGAAGGACCTACCGACAATCTGCAAGGACTTTGAAGAGTTGGGGAAGAAAGTAAAGGAACTGGATGCACAGGTAGTTTTTTCTTCTATCCTTCCAGTAGACGGGCATGGCACCAGGAGATGGAACAGGATCCTTGATGCAAACAACTGGCTAAGACGATGGTGCAGACAACAAGGATTTGGATTCCTGGACCACGGTGTGAATTACTGGTATGATGGACTCCTCGCCAGAGACGGACTACACCTCAACAAACCTGGGAAACACACATTCGCCAGAAGACTCGCTACACTCATCAGGAGGGCGTTAAACTAGAAGAAGAGGGGACGGGAAGAAAAACATTAGACTCGAACAAAGACGACCCAGGAAAACATACTCAGAAGGGAGGTAAGAACATTTCTAAAACAATCCACAGTGAGGAGATTGGAACAAAACAAAATCCTCTAAACTGCATGCTCGCAAACGCCAGAAGCCTGACAAACAAGATGGAAGAACTAGAAGCAGAAATATCTACAGGTAACTTTGACATAGTGGGAATAACCGAGACATGGTTAGATGAAAGCTATGACTGGGCAGTTAACTTACAGGGTTACAGTCTGTTTAGAAAGGATCGTAAAAATCGGAGAGGAGGAGGGGTTTGTCTCTATGTAAAGTCTTGTCTAAAGTCCACTTTAAGGGAGGATATTAGCGAAGGGAATGAGGATGTCGAGTCCATATGGGTTGAAATTCATGGAGGGAAAAATGGTAACAAAATTCTCATTGGGGTCTGTTACAAACCCCCAAATATAACAGAAAGCATGGAAAGTCTACTTCTAAAGCAGATAGATGAAGCTGCAACCCATAATGAGGTCCTGGTTATGGGGGACTTTAACTACCCGGATATTAACTGGGAAACAGAAACCTGTGAAACCCATAAAGGCAACAGGTTTCTGCTAATAACCAAGAAAAATTATCTTTCACAATTGGTGCAGAATCCAACCAGAGGAGCAGCACTTTTAGACCTAATACTATCTAATAGACCTGACAGAATAACAAATCTGCAGGTGGTTGGGCATTTAGGAAATAGCGACCACAATATTGTGAAGTTTCACCTGTCTTTCACTAGGGGGACTTGTCAGGGAGTCACAAAAACATTGAACTTTAGGAAGGCAAAGTTTGAACAGCTTAGAGATGCCCTTAATCTGGTAGACTGGGACAATATCCTCAGAAATGAGAATACAGATAATAAATGGGAAATGTTTAAGAACATCCTAAATAGGCAGTGTAAGCGGTTTATACCTTGTGGGAATAAAAGGACTAGAAATAGGAAAAACCCAATGTGGCTAAACAAAGAAGTAAGACAGGCAATTAACAGTAAAAAGAAAGCATTTGCACTACTAAAGCAGGATGGCACCATTGAAGCTCTAAAAAACTATAGGGAGAAAAATACTTTATCTAAAAAACTAATTAAAGCTGCCAAAAAGGAAACAGAGAAGCACATTGCTAAGGAGAGTAAAACTAATCCCAAACTGTTCTTCAACTATATCAATAGTAAAAGAATAAAAACTGAAAATGTAGGCCCCTTAAAAAATAGTGAGGAAAGAATGGTTGTAGATGACGAGGAAAAAGCTAACATATTAAACACCTTCTTCTCCACGGTATTCACGGTGGAAAATGAAATGCTAGGTGAAATCCCAAGAAACAATGAAAACCCTATATTAAGGGTCACCAATCTAACCCAAGAAGAGGTGCGAAACCGGCTAAATAAGATTAAAATAGATAAATCTCCGGGTCCGGATGGCATACACCCACGAGTACTAAGAGAACTAAGTAATGTAATAGATAAACCATTATTTCTTATTTTTAGTGACTCTATAGCGACAGGGTCTGTTCCGCAGGACTGGCGCATAGCAAATGTGGTGCCAATATTCAAAAAGGGCTCTAAAAGTGAACCTGGAAATTATAGGCCAGTAAGTCTAACCTCTATTGTTGGTAAAATATTTGAAGGGTTTCTGAGGGATGTTATTCTGGATTATCTCAATGAGAATAACTGTTTAACTCCATATCAGCATGGGTTTATGAGAAATCGCTCCTGTCAAACCAATCTAATCAGTTTTTATGAAGAGGTAAGCTATAGACTGGACCACGGTGAGTCATTGGACGTGGTATATCTCGATTTTTCCAAAGCGTTTGATACCGTGCCGCACAAGAGGTTGGTACACAAAATGAGAATGCTTGGTCTGGGGGAAAATGTGTGTAAATGGGTTAGTAACTGGCTTAGTGATAGAAAGCAGAGGGTGGTTATAAATGGTATAGTCTATAACTGGGTCGCTGTGACCAGTGGGGTACCGCAGGGGTCAGTATTGGGACCTGTTCTCTTCAACATATTCATTAATGATCTGGTAGAAGGTTTACACAGTAAAATATCGATATTTGCAGATGATACAAAACTATGTAAAGCAGTTAATACAAGAGAAGATAGTATTCTGCTACAGATGGATCTGGATAAGTTGGAAACTTGGGCTGAAAGGTGGCAGATGAGGTTTAACAATGATAAATGTAAGGTTATACACATGGGAAGAGGGAATCAATATCACCATTACACACTGAACGGGAAACCACTGGGTAAATCTGACAGGGAGAAGGACTTGGGGATCCTAGTTAATGATAAACTTACATGGAGCAGCCAGTGCCAGGCAGCAGCTGCCAAGGCAAACAGGATCATGGGGTGCATTAAAAGAGGTCTGGATACACATGATGAGAGCATTATACTGCCTCTGTACAAATCCCTAGTTAGACCGCACATGGAGTACTGTGTCCAGTTTTGGGCACCGGTGCTCAGGAAGGATATAATGGAACTAGAGAGAGTACAAAGGAGGGCAACAAAATTAATAAAGGGGATGGGAGAACTACAATACCCAGATAGATTAGCGAAATTAGGATTATTTAGTCTAGAAAAAAGACGACTGAGGGGCGATCTAATAACCATGTATAAGTATATAAGGGGACAATACAAATATCTCGCTGAGGATCTGTTTATACCAAGGAAGGTGACGGGCACAAGGGGGCATTCTTTGCGTCTGGAGGAGAGAAGGTTTTTCCACCAACATAGAAGAGGATTCTTTACTGTTAGGGCAGTGAGAATCTGGAATTGCTTGCCTGAGGAGGTGGTGATGGCGAACTCAGTCGAGGGGTTCAAGAGAGGCCTGGATGTCTTCCTGGAGCAGAACAATATTGTATCATACAATTATTAGGTTCTGTAGAAGGACGTAGATCTGGGTATTTATTATGATGGAATATAGGCTGAACTGGATGGACAAATGTCTTTTTTCGGCCTTACTAACTATGTTACTATGTTACCCCCTTAGTTTGGGAAAAATTAAAAAAGTGTATTTATTTCCATTTTCCCGTTAGGGCTAGGGCTAGGGTTAGGGTTAGGGCTAGGGTTAGGGTTAAGGCTAGGGTTAGGGTTAAGGCTACAGTTAGGGTTGGGGCTAAAGTTAGGGTTAGGGCTAAAGTTAGGGTTTGGATTACATTTACGGTTGGGAATAGGGTTGGGAATTAGGGTTAGGGGTGTGTCTGGGTTAGAGGTGTGGTTAGGGTTACCGTTGGGATTAGGGTTAGGGGTGTGTTTGGATTAGGGTTTCAGTTATAATTGGGGGGTTTCCACTGTTTAGGCACATCAGGGGCTCTCCAAACGCGACATGGGGTCCGATCTCAGTTCCAGCCAATTCTACGTTGAAAAAGTAAAACAGTGCTCCTTCCCTTCCGAGCTCTCCCGTGTGCCCAAACAGGGGTTTACCCCAACATATCGGGTATCGGCGTACTCAGGACAAATTGGACAACAAATTTTGGGGTCCAATTTCTCCTGTTACCCTTGGGAAAATACAAAACTGGGGGCTAAAAAATAATTTTTGTGGGAAAAAAAAGGATTTTTTATTTTCACTGCTCTGCGTTATAAACTGTAGTGAAATACTTGGGGGTTCAAAGTTCTCACAACACATCTAGATAAGTTCCTTGAGGGGTCTAGTTTCCAATATGGGGTCACTTGTGGGGGGTTTCTACTGTTTAGGTACATTAGGGGCTCTGCAAATGCAATGTGATGCCTGCAGACCAATCCATCTAAGTCTGCATTCCAAATGATGCTCCTTCCCTTCCGAGCCCTCCCATGCGCCCAAACGGTGGTTCCCCCCCACATATGGGGTATCAGCGTACTTAGGACAAATTGGTCAACAACTTTTGGGGTCCAATTTCTCCTGTTACCCTAGGGAAAATACAAAACTGGGGGCTAAAAAATAATTTTTGTGTAAAAAAAATTTTGTTTTATTTTTATGGCTCTGCATTATAAACTTCTGTGAAGCCCTTGGTGGGTCAAAGTGCTTACCACACATCCAGATAAGTCCCTTAGGTGGTCTACTTTCCAAAATGGTGTCACTTGTGGGGGGTTTCAATGTTTAGGCACATCAGTGGCTCTCCAAATGCAACATGGCGTCCCATCTCAATTCCTGTCAATTTTGCATTGAAAAGTCAAACGGCGCTCCTTCCCTTCCGAGCTCTACCATGTGCCCAAACAGTGGTTTACCCCCACATATAGGGTATCAGTGTACTCAGGACAAATTGTACAACAACTTTTGGGGTCCAATTTCTTCTCTTACCCTTCGGAAAATAAAAAATTGGGGGCAAAAAGATATTTTTTGTGAAACAATATGATTTTTTATTTTTACGGTTCTGCAATATAAACTTCTGTGAAGCACTTGGTGGGTCAAAGTGCTCACCACACCTCTAGATAAGTTCCTTAGGGGGTCTACTTTCCAAAATGATGTCACTTGTGTGGGGGTTTCAATATTAAGGCACATCAGTGGCTCTCCAAACGCAACATGGCGTCCCATCTCAATTCCTGTCAATTTTGCATTGAAAAGTCAAATTGCCCTCCTTCGCTTCCGAGCTCTGTCATGCGCCCAAACAGTGGTTTACCCCCACATATGGGGTATCAGCGTACTCAGGACAAATTGTACAACAACTTTTGGGGTCCATTTTCTCCTGTTACCCTTGGTAAAATAAAACAAATTGGAGCTGAAGTAAATTTTTTGTGAAAAAAAGTTAAATGTTCATTTTTATTTAAACATTCCAAAAATTCCTGTGAAACACCTGAAGGGTTAATAAACTTCTTGAATGTGGTTTTGAGCACCTTGAGGGGTGCAGTTTTTAGAATGGTGTTATACTTGGGTATTTTCTATCGTATAGACCCCTCAAAATGACTTCAAATGAGATGTGTCCCTAAAAAACAATGGTGTTGTAAAAATTAGAAATTGCTGGTCAACTTTTAACCCTTATAACTCCCTAACAAAAAAAAAATTTGGTTACAAAATTGTGCTGATGTAAAGTAGACATGTGGGAAATGTTACTTATTAAGTATTTTGTGTGACATATCTCTGTGGTTTAATTGCATAAAAATTCAAAGTTGGAAAATTGCGAAATTTTCAAAATTTTCGCCAAATTTCCGTTTCTTTCACAAATAAATGCAGGTATTATCAAACAAATTTTACCACTATCATGAAGCACAATATGTCTCGAGAAAACAATGTCAGAATCACCAGGATCCGTTGAAGCGTTCCAGAGTTATAACCTCATAAAGGGACAGCGGTCAGAATTGTAAAAATTGGCCTGGTCATTGACTTGCAAATCACCCTTGGGGGTAAAGGGGTTAACATTAAAAACGCCTTCGTTTTTTTGCATGCGTTTTGACGCGTTTTGACAACGCATGCATTTTTTCTCTGCATGCGTTGTGTTGCAGAAATGCAACATGTAGTAATTTTAGCGGTGTTTTTTTGCGGCAAAAAAAACGTAATGATGTCTGTGTAAACGCATGCGTTTTTAGGCACATGCGTTTGCATGCGTTTTTATAGAAAAACACAAGAATACACACTGAAAAGCCACCCCCCAACCCTAACCCTAAGGGATCCTAACCCTAAGGGTTAGGGTTAGGGTCCCTAGGGTTAAGGTCCCTAGGGTTAGGGTCCCTAGGGTTAGGGTTTGTGTTAGGGTTTGTGTTTTAGGGTTTGTGTTTTAGGGTTAGGGTTTGTGTTTTAGGGTTAGGGTTAGAGTTTGTGTTTTAGGGTTAACCCTAACCCTAGGTATTTCTGTTTATAGTGGGTTTTCTAGTTGATTTTGATGATTGGCAGCTGTCACACACTTCTCATCATGCGTTTCAAAAACGCAAAAGCAGGAAAACGCATGTAAACGTGTCAAAACGCCGCTTTTGTGTTAAAACATGCAAAAACGCATGCACCTAAAAAACGCAGCGTTTAAACGCGTTTTTTCACCAAATGCGTTTGCGTTTAAAACGCTGCGTTTTTAAACCCAAATGTGAAACCAGCCTAAGTCCTCTTTTTCTTTGAAGAGGCAATTAGCATATTAAATTTCCCAGAGGAGCATTGCACGGCGAAAAAACCTCCTTACCTTGACAGGCCAGAGCTGGTATGTCACTCTCCATAAGGAGAAACGTTACCCCTTAGACCACAGTCCAGAGCCTCTCACCTCACGCTGACGAGGGCCAACAGCTCGAAACACCGTGTCTGCGAATTGAGATACTAATTTGGCTTTTATCCTAAGTCATATTGCACGACTCGTTAACCCCTTCATGACCTTGCCGTTTTTTGCAATTCTGACCAGTGTCCCTTTATGAGGTAATAACTCAGGAACGCTTCAATGGATCCTAGCGGTTCTGAGATTGTTTTTTCGTGACATATTGGGCTTCATGTTAGTGGTAAATTTAGGTCAATAAATTCTGTGTTTATTTGTGATAAAAACGGAAATTTGGCGAAAATTTTGAAAATTTCGCAATTTTCACATTTTGAATTTTTATTCTGTTAAACCAGAGAGGTATGTGACACAAAATAGTTAATAAATAACATTTCCCACACGTCTACTTTACATCAGCACAATTTTGGAAACAAAATTTTTTTTTGCTAGGAAGTTATAAGGGTTAAAATTTGACCAGCGATTTCTCATTTTTACAACGAAATTTACAAAACCATTTTTTTTAGGGACCACCTCACATTTGAAGTCAGTTTGAGGGGTCTATATGGCTGAAAATACCCAAAAGTGACACCATTCTAAAAACTGCACCCCTCAAGGTGCACAAAACCACATTCAAGAAGTTTATTAACCCTTCAGGTGCTTCACAGCAGCAGAAGCAACATGGAAGGAAAAAATGAACATTTAACTTTTTAGTCACAAAAATGATTTTTCAGCAACAATTTTTGTATTTTCCCAATGGTAAAAGGAGAAACTGAACAACGAAAGTTGTTGTCCAATTTGTCCTGAGTACGCTGATACCTCATATGTGGGGGTAAACCACTGTTTGGGCGCACGGCAGGGCTTGGAAGGGAAGGAGCGCCATTTGACTTTTTGAATGAAAAATTGGCTGCACTCTTTAGCGGACACCATGTCAAGTTTGGAGAGCCCCCGTGTGCCTAAAAATTGGAGCTCCCCCACAAGTGACCCCATTTTGGAAACTAGACGCCCCAAGGAACTTATCTAGATGCATAGTGAGCGCTTTAAACCCCCAGCTGCTTCACAAATTGATCCGTAAAAATGAAAAAGTACTATTTTTTCACAAAAAAAATTCTTTTAGCCTCAATTTTTTCATTTTCACATGGACAACAGGATAAAATGGATCCTAAAATTTGTTTGGCAATTTCTCCTGAGCACACCGATACCTCACATGTGGGGGTAAACCACTGTTTGGGCACATGGTAAGGCTCGGAAGGGAAGGAGCGCCATTTGACTTTTTGAATGAAAAATTATCTCCATCTTTAGCGGACACCATGTCACGTTTGGAGAGCCCCTGTGTGCTTAAACATTGGAGCTCCCCCACAAGTGACCCCATTTTGGAAACTGGACCCCCCAAGGAACTTATCTAGATGCCTAGTGAGCACTTTAAACCCTCAGGTGCTTCACAAATTGTTCCGTAAAAATGAAAAAGTGCTTTTTTTTTCACAAAAAGTTTCTTTTCGCCTCAATTTTTTCATTTTCACATGGGCAATAGGATAAAATGGATCCTAAATTTTGTTGAGCAATTTCTCCCGAGTACGCCGATACCTCATATGTGGGGGTAAACCACTGTTTGGGCACACGGCAGGGCTCGGAAGGGAAGGCGCGCCTTTTGACTTTTTGAATGGAAAATTAGCTCCATTTGTTAGCGGACACCATGTCGCATTTGGAGAGCCCCTGTGTGCCTATGCAATGGAGCTCCCCCACAAGTGACCCCATTTTGGAAACTAGACCCCCCAAGGAACTTATCTAGATGCATACTGAGCACTTTAAACCCCCAAGTGCTTCACAGAAGTTTATAATGCAGGGCCATGAAAATAAAAAATAATTTTTCTTTTCTCAAAAATGATTTTTTAGCCTGGAATTTCCTATTTTGCCAATGGTAATAAGAGAAATTGGACCACAAATGTTGTTGTCCAGTTTGTCCTGAGTATGCTGATACCCCATATGTGGGGGTAAACCACTGTTTGGGCTCACGGGAGGGCTCAGAAGGGAAGGCACGCCATTTGGCTTTTTAAATGGAAAATTAGCTCCAATCATTAGCGGACACCATGTCGCGTTTGGAGAGCCCCTGTGTGCCTAAACATTAGAGATCCCCCACAAATGACCCCATTTTGGAAACTAGACCCCCAAAGGAACTAATCTAGATGTGTGGTGAGCACTTTGAACCCTCATGTGCTTCACAGAAGTTTATAACGCAGAGCCATGAAAAAAAAAAAAAAATCTTTTCTCAAAAATGATTTTTTAGCCCGCAATTTTTTATTTTCCCAAGGGTACCAGGAGAAATTTGACCCCAAAAGTTGTTGTCCAGTTTCTCCTGAGTACGCTGATACCCCATATGTGGGGGTAAACCACTGTTTAGGCACATGCTGGGGCTCGGAAGTGAAGAAGTGACGTTTTGAAATGCAGACTTTGATGGAATGCTCTTCGGGCGTCACGTTGCGTTTGCAGAGGCCCTGATGTGGCTAAACAGTGGAAACCCCACACAAGTGACCCCATTTTGGAAACTAGACCCCGAAAGGAACTTATCTAGATGTGAGGTGAGCACTTTGAACCCCCAAGTGCTTCACAGAAGTTCATAACACAGAGCAGTGAAAATAATAAATACGTTTTCTTTCCTCAAAAATAATTTTTTAGCCCAGAATTTTTTATTTTCCCAAGGGTTACAGGAGAAATTGGACCCCAAAAGTTGTTGTCCAGTTTCTCCTGAGTACGCTGATACCCCATGTGTGGGGGTAAACCACTGTTTGGGCACACGTCGGGGCTCAGAAGGGAAGTAGTGACTTTTGAAATGCAGACTTTGATGGAATGGTCTGCGGACGTCATGTTGCGTTTGCAGAGCCCCTGGTGTGCCTAAACAGTAGAAACCCCCCACAAGTGACCCCATTTTGGAAACTAGACCCCCCAAGGAACTTATCTAGATATGTGGTGAGCACTTTGAACCCCCAAGTGCTTCACAGACGCTTACAACGCAGAGCCGTGAAAATAAAAAATCATTTTTCTTTCCTCAAAAATGATGTTTTAGCAAGCAATTTTTTATTTTCTCAAGGGTAACAGTAGAAATTGGACCCCAGTAATTGTTGCGCAGTTTGTCCTGAGTACGCTGGTACCGCATATGTGGGGGTAAACCACTGTTTGGGCACACGTCGGGGCTCGGAAGTGAGGGAGCACCATTTGACTTTTTGAATACAAGATTGGCTGGAATCAATGGTGGCGCCATGTTGCGTTTGGAGACCCCCTGATGTGCCTAAACAGTGGAAACCCCTCAATTCTAACTCCAACACACCCCTAAACCTTATCCCAACTGTAGCCGTAACCCTAATCACAACCCTAACCCCAACACACCCGTAACCTCAACACACCCCTAACCCCAACACACCCCTAACCACAACCCTAATTCCAACCCAACCCTAACCCTAAGGCTATGTGCCCCCGTTGCGGATTCGTGTGAGATATTTCCGCACCATTTTTGAAAAATCCGCAGGTGAAAGGCACTGTGTTTTACCTGCGGATTTACCGCGGATTGCCAGTGTTTTTTGTGCGGATTTCACCTACGGATTCCTATTGAGGAACAGGTGTAAAACGCTGCGGAATCCGCACAAAGAATTGACATGCTGCGGAAAATACAACGCAGCGTTTCCGCGCGGTATTTTCCGCACCATGGGCACAGCGGATTTGGTTTTCCATATGTTTACACGGTACTGTAAACCTGATGGAACACTGCTGCGGATCCGCAGCCAAATCCGCACCGTGTGCACATAGCCTAATTCTAAAGGTATGTGCACACGCTGCAGAAAACGCTGCGGATCTGCAGCCGTTTCCCATGAGTTTACAGTTCAATGCAAACCTATGGGAAACAAAAATCGCTGTACACATGCTGCAGAAAAACTGCACGGAAACGCAGCGGTTTACATTCCGCAGCATGTCACTTCTTTCTGCGGATTCCACAGCGGTTTTACAACTGCTCAAATAGAAAATCGCAGTTGTAAAACCGCATTGAAATGCGCAGAAAAAACATGGTAAATCCGCCATAAATCCGCAGCGGTTTAGCACTGCGGATTTATCAAATCCGCAGCGGAAAAATCCGCAGAGGACCAGAATACGTGTGCACATACCGAAACCCAAACCCTAACCCTACCCCTACCCCTAACCCTGACCCTACCCCTAACCCTACCCCTAACCCTAACCCTACCCCTAACCCTAGTTCTTACCCCAACCTTAGTGGAAAAAAAAAAAAAAATTTTTTATTGTCCCTACCTATGGGGGTGACAAAGGGGGGGGGGGGGTCATTTACTTTTTTTTTATTTTGATCACTGAGATATAATCTATCTCAGTGATCAAAATTCACTCTGGAACGAATCTGCCGGCCGGCAGATTCGGCGGGCGCACTGCACATGCGCCCGCCATTTTGGAAGATGGCGGCGCCCAGGCAGAAGACGGACGGGACCCCGGCTGGATCGGTAAGTATGATGGGGTGGGGGGGGACCACGGGGGGGCGTCGGAGCACGGGAGGGGTGGATCGGAACACGGGGGGGAGGTGGATTGGAGCACGGACTGGGGGAACGCTGTGCGGGCAGGCGGATCGGAGCACGGGGGGGATCGCTGTGCGGGGGTGGGGATCGGAGTGCGGGGGGGGGGGTTGATTGGAGCACGGGGGGTGTGATTGGAGCACGGGGGGAGCGGGCAGGAGGACGGGGGAGCGGAGCACAGGACCGAGGAGAGCGGACCACAGATCGGGGGGCTGGGGGGGCGATCGGAGGGGTTGGGTGGGTGCACATTAGTGTGTCCAGCCATGGCCGATGATATTGCAGCATCGGCCATGGCTGGATTGTAATATTTCACCATTTTTTTTAGGTGAAATATTACAAATCGCTCTGATTGGCAGTTTCACTTTCAACAGCCAATCAGAGCGATCGTAGCCACGAGGGGGTGAAGCCACCCCCCCTGGGCTAAACTACCACTCCCCCTGTCCCTGCAGATCGGGTGAAATGGGAGTTAACCCTTTCACCCGATCTGCAGGGACGCGATCATTCCATGACGCATATGCTGCGTCATGGGTCGGAATGGCACCGACTTTCATGACGCAGCGTCGGGAAGGGGTTAAAGGGTTGATTGTGACTTGTAGGATTGCTACTTCCAACAGGTGGCGCTATAGAGTTCAAGTCCTCTTTTTCTCTGAAGAGGCAATTTGCATTCTTACCAGCTCTAACTTTTCTTTAAGGTTTATGAATGGTTAAAGGAATTCCCGATTCTAGCGGATTCCTGGTGTGCACATTTGACCTCATTGTGGCTTGGTGAAACTTTGAACTTCCTTGGATTATTTACTGTTGGCAGTGAGAGCAAATCCCAATAATGTTACTGTTCAGTTGGAAAGTAAATGCAAAGAAGAGCTTTTTATATGGAAAAAGAGCAGAACCGCTGTCACTGCTGCTACACCTGTAGGTTAGATAAATTGGGAAGTGTGATATGTAAAAATCCTGTACCCATCAGCCAGGTATGATGGTGCTCAGCCCAGAAGATAAAACCAGGTTATCTGGGTGGATTTTTTGATGTGAATTAAGGGCTCTTTATTGAAGTCGTCACACGAGGATAGGAAAAATTGGAGGAGTGACTGAGTGCGCACTATCACTTTTCTATGTCTTCCATCCTCATGTGAGAACATCAAGATTTAGGGGCAGAGACCCTGCCGCCCACAGCACAGATTGGCAGCTTTCTGTGTTCACTGTGCATAGGCAGAAAGTTTCCAATCGGTGGAGGGGACGGGGTTATACAGAGCTCATGATTATGGAAGACTATATAGCTGCAGGTTTACTAGTCCTGTTAAGAAAATTTGCTGATAGAACAGTGATTTTATCAATATTACAGCGAGCAGCCCAGTAAGTGTCAGTTGATTCGGGGCCCTGTCTCTAGATATGCGGGGTTCTCTCTCTTCATTATGCTTTTCTCAGATTAGGTTTCAAAAACTGGTGACAGATTCTCTATTAAAAACTGAGTCGGTGATTGCCCCATCTGTCGGCAGAGTATCAGAAAATTCTCTGAAAATTCCAAACTTACTGATAACTTATGTAAAACCCTTCCTGGCTTTTCATAACAAGGGCATGTATGTGGCATCACAGCCTACTACATTTGTAACCAAAGGCCATAAAATCACTGTGGTTCCTCTCCCCCATTTGTGTAATAACTGTCGTTATGTTTTACTTGGCAGAATACAGTGGAAATAAGTATTGAGCAAGAGGCTGAAAACCATTGTAATATATAAAGCATTTACCAAACATCTGTATCTAATTTTTTTTTTACTCTTTAAAGCAGTTCATGGACTTGAAAGGGTGGAACGCAGTTGTTTTGCAGCAGTTTATGAAACTTTCTACTAGAATTGTAAAGAAAACTTAATAAATGTTGCAGAAAAATGATGTAATATAGTAAATCAAGAAAGGTTACATACACCTCAGTGGAGGCTGATTTTTATTACGTTTTGACTTATGTCATGGTATACCGGACTGTGATTTTTTTTTTTTTTTTTTTTTTCCTAGTTCTAAATTATCCTTAAAGAATAAACTTTGAGATCCTGATTCATTAAGACCAATGCTATATGCGCCAGTCTGACCTTGAGCGCCACATTCAACTCTGAAGACTGGTTGCCGTGGGCGACTGCACCACCGTGCTATGCTGAGGGTTGCCAGGCCTTTTGACTCCATGTTACTTCACACAGGCTGAATTTTAGAGAGCCACCTGCTCTGTAGTTTGCAAACCTAGACTGACGCACCCAAACCTTTTGCTGCAGGGTTTTTAAATGGAATCTGTGGCCACGGGCCACTTGTAAGACCCGGCCTAGAGGAGTGAACTGCCCCACTGCCATCCTGGATTTCGTTCCAAAAATAAAAGCCTATACTGGGTTTTCTTAAATCTGCCTTGGGCAAATAGCTTGCCCAAGACCAATCTTACTTTTATTTTGCACTGCAATCACAGCTATGTCTGTGACTGCAATGCACTCCAGTGGTCTTAATATGCTTCTATGCGCATCCTGGGGGACACATAGTGACCCTCGCATATCACACCTTTCACTGCCTCACAAGTACCAACATATTCTGCAGCACTTTACATTTCAGATGGTACTTCTACAAACAATAAAGACATTGCAGAATATCACAACTCAACAGATACCAAGAGGAGTGAGGTTCCTGCTCACAAGCTTACAATCTGAGATGATAGGGGAGACATGAAAGGTAAATGGTAAAAAATGCTTGTATTGTACAGTCCAGCCATCAGTATAATAAATAGGGTATTCACAGAATTCTGCATGAACCGGTCACCAGCCAGTATATGTACAGTACAGATGGAGAGGGCTTATAACCGCATGGAGTGTGTGAACAGATGCTTCGCAGATTCTGAGTTTGAAGAAAATTTTGTGTGGGCAAAACGGGGAAAGTTAGATAAGTGAGGTGAATCTATAGGCCAGTCTAAAGAAATTAATTTTTAGTCCATGCTTAAAACTGGATATTGACAATTAATAGTATTATCCTGGGTAGGGCATTCCAAAGAATTGGTGCAGTACATGAGAAGTCTTGAGAGTGGGAGGTTCGGATTATTGAGGATGTTAATCTTAGGTCGTCAGCAGAACGGAGTGCACGGGTAGGGTGATAAACTGAGATGAGGGAGATGTAGGGTGGTGCTGAACCGCGGAGTGTTTTGTGGGTGAGAGTGATAAGTTTATATTGAGATCCATAGCGGATGGGCAACCAGTGCAACGACTGGCACAAGGTGTAGGCATCGGTGTAGCGGTTGGAAAGGATTATGATCCTGGCTGCAGCATTCAGGACAAAATAGAGAGGGGAGAGTTTTGTAAGTGTGACACCAATTAGAGAGTTGCAATAGTCCAGACGAGAATGGATAAAATCAACATTAATATTTTTTCCCGAGTCAAAGGTAAGAAAAGGTTGAATGCCAGCGATGTTTTTGAGGTGTAGGTGACGTGGGTGATGGATGTGGGGAATGAAGGAAAGATCTCAGTCAAATATGACCCCAAGACAGCGACCATGTTGCTGGGGAATACTGGTAGAACCACACATTGAAATGGCAATATCAGGCATACATGAGTTAGTGGAGGTAGGAAACACATGAAGTTCAGTTTTTTACACTAATTTTTAGATAGAGAGAGAGGACATAATGTTAGAGACAGCAGAAAGACAATCACTGGTATTTTGTATTAATGCAGGTATGATGTCAAGAGACACTGTTTATAATTGGGTGTCATCAGCATAGAGTTGGCACTGAAATCCGAATCAAGTGATGGCTTGACCAATAGGGGCAGTTTATATGGAGCAGAGGACGGGACCTAGAACTTAAGCCTGAGGAACCCCGACAGTAAGGGGAAGAGCGGAGCAAGAGGAGCCAGCAAAAGATAGTGAAGGTACAGTCAGAGAGGTGGGAGGAGAACCAGGAGAGAGCGGTAGCTTTGAGGCTGATAGACCAGAGCATATTGAGGAGGTGTTTGTGAGCCACAGTGTTGAATGCTGCAGAGAGATCCAGGAGAATTAGCGTTGGAGCAGTGGCCATTAGATTTAGCTGTTAAGGTACCGTCACACTCAGCAACTTTGCAAAGAGAACGACAACAATCCGTGACGTTGCAGCGTCCTGGATAGCGATCTCGTTGTGTTTGACACGCAGCAGCGATCTGGATCCCTCTGTGCCATCACTGGTCGGAGCTAGAAGTCCAGAACTTTATTTCGTCGCCAGGTCGGCGTGTATCGTCATGTTTGACATCAAAAGCAACGACGCCAGCAACGAGCATAGGGCCCCTAGATGTGTGTCGGATCGGTACACTCCGGCTGTTTGACATGGAGCTAACAACCATCGAGAACGAGAAGTGAGTTGACGTTACGTCACTGGATCGCTCCTGCATCGTTCTGGAGTTACTGTGTTTGACGTCTCTACAGCGACCTAAACAGCGACGCTCCAGCGATCGGCTCGTTGTCTATATCGCTGCAGCGTCGCTGAATGTGATGGTACCTTTAGTAGAAATGTTGATAAGGACAGTTTCAGTAGAGTCTAATGAACGGAAACCAGATTGTAAAGCGTCAAGAAGAGAGTTATCTGAGACATAGCTCACTAGATTAGTTTAGAGATGAAGGGAAGATTAGATACTGGTCTGTAGTAGCAGTGCAGTTCTGGTCAAGGGATGGTTTTTTAATGGATGTGTATGCTGTCTTTAAATGAGGAGATATACAATAATAAGGAAAGATACAAGATAAGAGAGGTTAAATAGTTGTCAGGTGAGTGGTGAGAGGCAGGTAAATGTTCTGAAGAAGATGTGAGGAAATAGTCACTGGTGCAGGTAGTAGGGTGAGAAGATGCAAGGAGCCTGGTCACTTCTTCTGTTCAAAGACCGAAAGTGAGCTAGATGCAGTGCAGGAGGCAAGAGAATGCATGATATTAGGGGATTTGGAGAAAGTTTATTGTTGAATATGGTCAATTTGTTTAAAATAAGTGGCCAGATCATCAGTTCTGAGGTCAGTGGTGGGGACCTGCACTTTTGGATTGAGGAGAGAATGAAAAGTGTCAGTCGTTTAGGATTGTTGGATAGTGCAGTGGTGAAAAGGTTGTTGATGTAGGTTTGTTTGAGGAGGTGAAGGGCAGAGCAGGACTGTGGAGTCGGTAAGCCAAACCTCCGACTCCTCAGTTTCCATGACACCGACTCCACCAAAATTGGCTCCGACTCCATGACTCCAACTCCACAGCCATGGGGAAGAGGTGTATGTTTTAACCCCTTTACCCCCAAGGGTGGTTTGCACGTTAATGACCGGGCCAATTTTTACAATTCTGACCACTGTCCCTTTGTGAGGTTATAACTCTGGAACGCTTCAACGGATCCCAGTGATTCTGACATTGTTTTCTCGTGACATATTGTACTTCATGACAATGGTAAAAATTCTTTGATATTACCTGCGTTTATTTGTGAAAAAAACGGAAATTTGGCGAAAATTATGAAAATTTCGCAATTTTCCAACTTTGAATTTTTATGCAATTAAATCACAGAGATATGTCACACAAAATACTTAATAAGTAACATTTCCCACATGTCTACTTTACATCAGCACAATTTTGGAACCAAAATTTTTTTTTGTTAGGGAGTTATAAGGGTTAAAAGTTGACCAGCAATTTCTCATTTCTACAACACCATTTTTTTTTAGGGACCACATCTCATTTGAAGTCATTTTGAGGGGTCTATATGATAGAAAATACCCAAGTGTGACACCATTCTAAAAACTACACCCCTCAAGGTGCTCAAAACCATATTCAAGAAGTTTATTAACCCTTCTGGTGCTTCACATGAATTTTTTGAATGTTTAAATAAAAATGAACATTTAACTTTTTTCACAAAAAAT
Organism: Ranitomeya imitator; assembly: GCF_032444005.1. Lineage (NCBI taxonomy): Eukaryota > Metazoa > Chordata > Amphibia > Anura > Dendrobatidae > Ranitomeya > Ranitomeya imitator. Next base: position 447,932,924 of record NC_091286.1, on the reverse strand, counting down.
TTAATTCAGCTCCAATTTGTTTTATTTTTACCAAGGGTAACAGGAGAAAATGGACCCCAAACATTGTTGTACAATTTGTCCTGAGTACGCCAATACCCCATATGTGGGGGTAAACCACTGTTTGGGCGCATGGCAGAGCTCGGAAGCGAAGGAGCGCCATTTGACTTTTCAATGCAAAATTGACAGGAATTGAGATGGGACGCCATGTTGCGTTTGGAGAGCCACTGATGTGCCTAAACATTGAAACCCCCCACAAGTGACACCATTTTGGAAAGTAGACCCCCTAAGGAACTTATCTAGAGGTGTGGTGAGCACTTTGACCCACCAAGTGCTTCACAGAAGTTTATAATGCAGAGCCGTAAAAATAAAACAAAAAATTTTTCCCACAAAAATTGTTTTTTTAGCCCCCAGTTTTGTATTTTCCCAAGGGTAACAGGAGAAAGTGGACCCCACAATTTGTTGCCCAATTTGTCCTGAGTGCGATGATACACCATATGTGGGGGGAACCACTGTTTGGGCGCATGGGAAGGTTCGGAAGGGAAGGAGTGCCATTTGAATGCAGACTTAGATGGAATGGTCTGCAGGTGTCACATTGCATTTGCAGAGCCCCTAATGTACCGAAACAGTAGAAACCCAACACAAGTGACACCATTTTGGAATCTAGACCCCCTAAGGAACTCATCTAGATGTGTTGTGAGAGCTTTGAACCCCCAAGTGTTTCACTACAGTTTGTAACGCAGAGCCGTGAAAATTAAAAAAAAAATCTTTCCCCCAAAAATTATTTTTTAGCCCCCAGTTTTGTATTTTCCCGAGGGTAAGAGGAGAAATTTGACCCCAAAAGTTGTTGTCCAATTTTTCCTGAGTACGCTGATACCCCATATGTTGGGGGGAACCACCGTTTGGGCGCATGGGAGGGCTCGGAAGGGAAGGAGTGCCATTTGGAATGCAGACTTAGATGGAATGGTCTGCAGGCGTCACATTGCGTTTGCAGAACCCCTAATGTACCTAAACAGTAGAAATCCCCCACAAGTGACCCCATATTGGAAACTAGACCCCCCATGGAACTAATCTAGATGTGTTGTGAGAACTTTGAACCCCCAAGTGTTTCACTGCAGTTTATAACGCAGAGCCGTGAAAATAAAAAATCTTTTTTTTTCCCACAAAAATTATTTTTTAGCCCCCAGTTTTGTATTTTCCCAAGGGTAACAGGAGAAATTGGACCCCAAAAGTTGTTGTCCTATTTGTCCTGAGTACACTGATACCCCATATGTTGGGGTAAACCCCTGTTTGGGCACACGGGAGAGCTCGGAAGGGAAGGAGCACTGTTTTACTTTTTCAACGCAGAATTGGCTGGAATTGCGATCGGACGCCATGTCGCGTTTGGAGAGCCCCTGATGTGCCTAAACAGTGGAAACCCCACAATTATAACAAACCCTAATCCAAACACACCCCTAACCCTAATCCCAACAGTAACCCTAACCACACCTCTAACCCTGACACACCCCTAACCCTAATCCCAACCCTATTCCCAACTGTAAATGTAATCTAAACCCTAACCATAACTTTAGCCCCAACCCTAACTGTAGCCTTAACCCTAGCCCTAACCCTAGCCCTAACCCTAACCCTAGCCCTAACCCTAGCCCTAACCCTAGCCCTAACCCTAGCCCTAGCCCTAATAGAAAAATGGAAATAAATACATTTTTTCAATTTTTCCCTAACTAAGGGGGTGATGAAGGGGGGTTTAATTTACTTTTATAGCGGGTTTTTTAGCGGATTTTTATGATTGGCAGCCATCACACACTGATAGACGCTTTTTATTGCAAAAAATATTTTTTGCGTTACCACATTTTGAGAGCTATAATTTTTCCATATTTTGGTTCACAGAGTCATGTGAGGTCTTGTTTTTTGCGGGACGAGTTGACGTTTTTATTGGTAACATTTTCGGGCACGTTACATTTTTTGATCGCTTTTTATTCCGATTTTTGTGAGGCAGAATGACCAAAAACCAGCTATTCATGAATTTCTTTGGGGGAGGCGTTTATACCGTTCCGCGTTTGGTAAAATTGATAAAGCAGTTTTATTCTTCGGGTCAGTACGATTACAGCGACACCTCATTTATATCATTTTTTTATGTTTTGGCGCTTTTATACGATAAAAACTATTTTACAGAAAAAATAATTATTTTTGCATCGCTTTATTCTCAGGACTATAACTTTTTTATTTTTTTGCTGATGATGCTGTATGGCGGCTCGTTTTTTGCGGGACAAGATGATGCTTTCAGCGGTATCATGGTTATTTATATCTGTCTTTTTGATCGCGTGTTATTCCACTTTTTGTTCGGCGGTATGATAAAGCGTTGTTTTTTGCCTCGTTTTTTTTTTCTTACGGTGTATACTGAAGGGGTTAACTAGTGGGCCAGTTTTATAGGTCGGGCCGTTACGGATGCGGCGATACTAAATATGTGTACTTTTCTTGTTTTTTTTTTTTTTTAGATAAAGAAATATATTTATGGGAATAATATATATATATATTTTTTTCATTATTTAGGAATATTTTTTTTTTATTTTTTTTTTACACATTTTGAAAATTTTTTTTAAAACTTTTTTACATTGTCCCAGGGGGGGACATCACAGATCGGTGATCTGACAGTTTGCACAGCACTCTGTCAGATCACCGATCTGAGAGCAGTGCAGGCTGCTTCACAGTGCCTGCTCTGAGCAGGCTCTGTGAAGCCACCTCCCTCCCTGCAGGACCCGGATCCGCAGCCATTTTGGATCCGGGTCTGGAGCAGGCAGGGAGGGAGGCAAGACCCTCGCAGCAACGCGATCACATCGCGTTGCTGCGGGGGGCTCAGGGAAGCCCGCAGGGAGCCCCCTCCCTGCGCGATGCTTCCCTGCACCGCCGGCACATCGCGATCATGTTTGATCGCGGTGTGCCGGGGGTTAATGTGCCGGGAGCGGTCCGTGACCGCTCCTGGTACATAGTGCCGGATGTCCGCTGCGATAGGCAGCTGACACCCGGCCGCGATCGGCTGCGCTCCCCCCGTGAGCGCCGCCGATCACGCTGGACGTACTATCCCGTCGGTGGTCATAGGGGCCCACCCCACCTCGACGGGATAGTACGTCCGATGTCAGAAAGGGGTTAAGCATGAACTTACAATTGATGAAATCTCCGGCTAGATTGTATTTTTTACACAGACATTTGGCGCACCTGGAGCACTGCGGGAGAAAACGTGTTTGCAACGTGTGCCAGGGTTGTCAGTCTGTGCCGATTTAGTCTAAATATAACTTTGTCCAGGACACTTTGCCCTGTTTCAGTGCAGAATCAGGGAGGGAGGAGATTGGGGCAATGACTGCAAATTCTTCAGGCGTTTCTGGATATTAATGGCACATATATTTCCATGGGTGTGTTAAGTGGAGATGTCCTTAGCGTGGTTACAGTTCTTAACAGAGAATGAAAGAAGTTTGTGATGTTTAACTAGTGCAATAACTGGCACAGTGTGGAGGCATTGGTTTAGCAGCTGGACAGGAATATGAACCTGGCTGCTTCAATCAGGATAGATTGAAGAAGTGAGGGTTTATTAAAAGGGAGACAGATTAGTCGAGCGTTGCCATAGTGGATACAAGAATAAATAAGAGCAATAGTAAGATATGCAGCATCAAAGAAATGGTCAAATTCTAGAAATATTTTTTAAGGTGCAGATAACATAAGTAAGTGTAGATATGGAGTGAAGGAAAGATCTCAGTTAATTATAACCTCAAGATATCGGGCATTCTGCTTGGGAGTTATAGTAGAACCACATTTGGAAAAGGCAATATTGGGTATACAGTAGGGAAAATAAGTTTTTGATACACCGTTGATGTAGCACATTGTCCCACCTACAAAGAATGGAAAGGTGTGTAAATTTTGTTGTAGGTGCACTTCATCTGTGAGAGACAGAATCTAAACATAAAAACAAAAACAGAAAATCACATTCTGATTTTTTTTTTTTAAGGCTACTTTCTCTGATCGCCCATGACGGCACCACGGAGAGAGGGGATCCGCCCACCAAGGACCGGAAACCTACGGATAAAAAGGCGGTACCACTCTCCTGCATCAGTTGGTTTCCTGTCTTTGATGGGAGACCTACGGACTTACCAGTCAGTGTTGGATTTCCGGGGCCAACCAGTCCGATTCAGGCAGCTGGGGTCCCTCTGCCTCGGCTGGGGTGGTGACCCGAGGCACCACCGCTGGGGGCTAGTAGGCCTCAAGGGTGCGTGGAGGAGGTGACAAGGAGTCGCGGTCACCTCCTCAGGTAAGATGCAGCAGCGGCAACATCCAGGGGGGTCCCTCTGTGGTTGCGGGAGGTGCGGCGTGGCCCTCCCCTAGCACGCCTCAGCCTGCACACTGTAACGCCATCGGCTTGCAGAGCCGCGCAATAAGGGTCTGCATAGGACCGGGGGTGCCGGTCAGCAGCACCATATCTGTTCTCCGGGCGCCATCTTGGAAAGTCGGCGCATGCCCGGAGCTGCGCTGGTCTCGCGAGACGCCGGGGCGCCGCGGAAGCAACTGCGCAGGCGTCGGCGTTCGGCGCTCCTCGCCGTAGTCTGGACGCTCCATAGATCCCGACATAACGCTTAGGGAGCGTCTGCGCAGGCGCCGGCGTTTCAGCGCTCCTCGTGCCGGCCGGGCGCTACTGCGCAGGCGCAGAAGAAAAAAAAAAACTAATCCATAACAAGCCTACACATAAGGGGAGTAGACAATTACAAAGCAGACTTCCTCAGCTGGTCCAGCCTAAAACAGGGGGAATGGGAACTAAATCGATCAATATTCACCCAGATCACAGAAAGATGGGGTGTTCCCAAAATAGATCTCTTTGCGAGCCATCTAAACAAAAAAGTAGCCTCCTTTTGCTCCCTATCTCCTCTGGGGAACCCAGTAGCTGTGGACGCTTTTCTGATATCTTGGGGTCACCATCTTGTCTATGCCTTCCCTCCTCTTATTCTGATTCCAGCAGTGCTGAGGAAGATTCGGGAGGACGGGGCGCTGGTCATCTTAATTGCCCCGTTCTGGCCGAAGAGACCTTGGTTCTCATGGATGAGGAAGATGTCAATATCCGACCCTTGGGTATTACCAGACCTTCAGGATCTATTGTCGCAGGGCCCAGTCTGTCATCCACGAGTCAAGAACTTGCACTTGACAGCTTGGCTCTTGAAAGGAAATTATTAGAGAGCAGGGGGTTCTCTCCGGGGCTAATCTCAACTCTGTTACAAAGTAGGAAGCCGGTTACAACAAAACAATACGGCAAGGTATGGAAAAAATTTCTGTCTTCTTCAGGTGTAAGAATAGGGAAAGAAATTCCCCTTACTTCCATACTAGAATTCCTACAAAATGGGTTGGAGATGGGGTTAGCCACTAGTACCCTAAAAGTTCATGTGGCAGCTTTGGGAGCCCTATTCAATTTTGACTTAGCTTCAAACAGATGGGTTTCTAGATTTATTAGGGCAGCAGGAAGATCGAGGCCTCTTCCAGTAAAAGTTGTTCCTCAATGGGACTTAAACTTGGTCCTTAAAGCCCTGACTAGTACTCCATTTGAACCATTACGCGAAGCTTCACTGAAAAATCTATCTCTAAAAACTGCTCTGTTAGTCGCCCTCACTTCTGCCCGTAGGGTTAGCGACTTACAGGCTCTCTCAGCTAATCCTCCCTACACACAATTTCTAGAGGATAGAGTCATTTTAAAAACAGACCCAGCATATCTACCGAAAGTGGCTTCTAAATTTCACAGGTCCCAAGAGATATCTCTCCCCTCCTTCTGTCCCAACCCTAAAAATAAGGAGGAACAAACATTACATACACTAGATGTAAAAAGGTGTCTCTCACATTACCTAGAAGCCACTAGAGAGAGTAGGGAGGATCTCTGTGTTTCCAGGGTCCCCGGAAGGGGAAAAAAGCATCCAAAGCCACCATAGCAAGATGGATCACGGACGCCATCAGTCTCTCATACTCGGCAAGTGGGATGTCCGTTCCCGGGGAGGTTAAGGCTCACTCAACAAGGGCAGTAGCGACTTCCTGGGCGGAGAAGGCTGGAGCTTCCATAGACCAGATATGTAGAGCTGCTACCTGGTCTTCACCATCCACATTCTATAGGCACTATAGATTGGACCTAATCTCCTCTTCAGACCTTACTTTCGGTAAAAGGGTTCTGGAGGCAGTGGTCCCTCCCTGAATGTACTATCTATGCAATTCTCTCCGTGGTGCCGTCATGGGCGATCAGAGAAAAATATAGTTCTTACCGATAACGGTATTTCTCTGAGCCCATGACGGCACCCGTACATTCCCTCCCTTCACTTATGGGTGTGCACATCAAATTTGTGCCATAGTCTATTCATAGTCTTTAAACACGCGGTATCTCGTTATAATAAACAGTTAAAATTTACAAATGTTTTAGTAGTCTCCCATCGTTCTCTATGTAAAACAACTGATGCAGGAGAGTGGTACCGCCTTTTTATCCGTAGGTTTCCTGTCCTTGGTGGGCGGATCCCCTCTCTCCGTGGTGCCGTCATGGGCTCCGAGAAATACCGTTATCGGTAAGAACTATATTTTTCACACTAGCGTTTTTTTTAATACGTCGCAATGCGTCGTTTAGGGGGAAAAACGCATCCTGCAAAGTTGTTTGCAGGATGCGTTTTTACCCCATAGAGTTAAATTACCGACGCATTGCAACGTATTGATACACGTCGCAACCGTCTTGCGACGGTAGCGCCGTGTTGTGGCGGACCGCCGGGAGCAAAAAAGTTAGCTCCGCCCCCACCTCCCCGCACCTTACAATGGGGCAGCGGATGCGCCAGAGAAATGTATCCGCTGCACCCGTTGTGCGGCACAACAAACGCTAGCGTCGGAATCTCGGCCCGACGCAATGCGACGGGCCGAATCCGATGCTACTGTGAAAGTAGCCTAATGCTTTTTATTGCAAGAACTAAGTATTTGTTAAATGTATGTGAGAGAACTTAATATTTGTCACAGAAACCTTTGTTTACAATTACAGAAGCCAGACGTTTCCTGTAGTTCTTGACCAAGTTTGCACACACTGCAACAAGGATTTTGACCCCCTCCTCCATACAGATCTTCTCCAGATCTTTTAGGTTTCATGGCTGTCGCTGGGCACTCACTGTAGGTAGGTTAGTGGAGAGAGGAAACACAAGAAGTTTAATTTTTGTCAGATTCAATCTTAGATAGATGGGGGATATAATGTTAGAAACAGCAAACATAAAATCACTGGTATTTTGTGGTAATGCGTGGGGTGATGTCAGGAGATGATAATTGGATGTCATCAGCATAGAGATAGTGCTGAAAAGCAAATCTACTGATGTTTTTTTTCCAACAGGGCGGTGTATAGAGAGAAGAGGAGGGGGCCTAGGACTGAACCCTGATGAACCCGACAGTAAGACTATGTGCCCACGATCAGCAAACACTGTGGGTTGGACCCGGTGTACTTGTGCAGCGTCCAACCTGCATCATTCAACTGTTAAAGCACAGTGAATGGGATTTCAAAAAATCCCATGCCTACTATGCGTCCAGAGATGCCCACGGGTCACCCGCACCTTTCCAGACCGCGGCATGCCAATTTCTCTTGCGGAGGTGCGAGTCTCTACTAGAGAGATTTCACCAGTACAATGTATATAGATGGCAGTGCTTTGGATGCAGCCAACATGCGCTGATCCGGATCGTGGGCACATGCCTTATGGGGAAAAGAGTGAAAAGGAGCTGCCAAAAGATACTACCTCAGAGAGGTAGGAAGAGAACCAAGAGAGATCGTTGTACTTGAGACCAATCGAGCAGAGCTTAGTGGGGTAAAGCTGTGGTGATCTAGTGTCAAATGCTGCAGGGAGATCAGGAGAATGCTGACCATTGAGTTTAGCCTTTAGTAAATCGTTAGACACTTTAGTAAGGAACAGTATTTGTAGATTGTAAGGAACGGAAACTGGATTTTAAAGGGTCAAAAACAGAGTTATCTGAACGACAGCGAATTGGACAAATGAGAACCAAGTGTTCCAGGAATTTAGAGATAGAGGGAAGATGAGACAGTTATTTAGTTACCAACACAGTTATGTTTGAGTGATATTTTATTTAGTAATTCGCGTATTATGCCATGAAGGCTGATAAGAAAGAGAGAGGTTAAATATATTTTAGTTAGGTGAGTGGTGACAGCTGGGAAGAGAGAATAGAGAAGGTGAAAGGGAATTGGGTCAGTCAGAGGTGTAGCTAGGGTTTTGATTTGGGGTGGGGGAACTTCTCAGTGGGCCCCCAACCAGGTAACGTTGATTTAAAAGTGGGTGACGCACCGTAATAGTGGAGGAGAACCTCAGCAGATGACCGCGCTGTTACTGAAGATAATCTCTATATAAAGACCAACATGGATATTACAGTCATATCGTCAGTGGTAAATACCAGCCCTACAGAACATATAAGCGATCACTGCACAGTTACAGATAATGACTAACCACTGATGTTCTCTTTAATGGAATCGTTCACTTTTCATGTCTTTTCCATCTCGCCCAGACCGACATGCAACTTCTCCAGTCAGAACTCGACTGCCGAGATTACAACAGAGACACATTTCATGTCTCATATTTTCAGCACTGTCATCATCTATCCCTAACCTGCACAAACTCCTCATCCTGCTGATACCCCAATGCTGAGCTGCTGCTGTCGTATGTGTCCCTACTACTGCACCTGCTGTGTGGTTCAATGTGCCCTCTAAATTCTAAAGCAACCCTCTAGAATATAGTAATACCGGGTGCAAGTGCCCTAGAAAAGTGCCCACATTTTGTCCCCTAGAAAGTAATAATGCTCTGTGTGCCCCTTTGACAGTCACAGTAACCTGAGTTCCCCTATAACAATAAGCGCCACTTTACATGTAATAATGCCCCAAATCTCCCCCCTGTACAGCTCCCCTACCCCCTGTACAGCTCCCCTTCACACAGTAGGATACTCTCTTATGCACAGTATAATCAGTATAATGTGTGTGTATATATATATATATATATACACACACACACACACACACACACACACACACTCTGACCTCTTAGTATCACCCAGATTGTTTGATGGCTCCAACACTGTATGATGACTGTAATATCCACACTGTATTATGGCACCTAGATAGCCTCCATATAGTATAATTCACCAGATAGTCCTCCGAATAGTATAATGTACTCCCCATAGTCCTCAATATAGTGTAATGCACTCCCCATATGCCTCTATATAGTATAATGTACTCCCCAAAGGCAGATTATATATAGTGTAATGCACTCCCTATAGGCAGACTCTATATAGTGTAATGCACTCCCCATAGGCAGACTCTATACCGGGGTGGGGAATCTCAGGCCCTAGGGCCATTTACAGCCCTCAATGACCTTTTATCAGGCCCCCGAGCAGATTCTCAGGGACCACATTCTTGGGCAGGGAGGTGTATTTTGGTTACAACCAGCTCATTAATTTCTTCTTGCTCTGTTAGCACACACATGCAGTGTTCACTACTGAACACTGAAGGGCATGCAATGAAAGATTACGTCCTGAAACCAGTGGCAGTCAGGATGTACTTTGTGGGCAGAGTTTGTACGGCCCCCGAAGGATGGTATAAATATCCAAATGGTCCTTGGCAGCAAAAAAGATTCCCCACCCCTGCTCTATAGTATAATGCACTCCCCATAGACAGACTCTATATAGTACAATGCAGCCCCCCCAGACAACCTAATATAATGCAGACACATGGGCAGACTCTATAGTATAATTCACTCCCCATAGGCAGACAGATTCAGCACTGATGGTGATAGGGGCCTGTGCTTTAGGGATGAGAAGACAGAGAAAAGTGTCAGTTATTTAGGATTGTTGGGCAGTGAGAAGATGAGAGCGGTGAAGCATGCTTGTTTGGAGAGGTGAATGTATGTATTAAGCATAAACTTGGAATAGATAAAGTCTTCGTCCAATAGGGATTTTCTCTCCAGACATTCTGCGCAACTGGAGAACTGCTGGAGAAAATGTGTTTGCCAAGGCTACCTCCGTCAGTGCCCAGTTATGGGGGTGCAGCTTCATCAAGGGCTCTTTCCCGTGTTTGATTATAGTTTTATTACTATTAAAGAGCAATAGAATATACCTTTAAAGAGAATCTATTCCCAAATTGTAACATTATTCATCTGTTTGTAGACTGAAAATAAACCAAAACTTGGTAATTAAAGGGGTATCCTGGACTGTACAGAAAAAAATGGACCTAAGCACTATCAATCAGGTGATTGCAACCTACCTGCCTGTTGTGCATGGTGCCATTCTTCCCCGGCACTGAGCGATCATATACTGCTCCTGCTGGAGATTCAGCTCCCTCTGCTGACGTGACAGCGGGACTTAAGGTACCGTCACACTAGACGATATCGCTAGCGATCCGTGACGTTGCAGCGTCCTCGCTAGCGATATCGTCCAGTGTGACAGGCAGCAGCGATCAGGCCCCTGCTGTGCTGTCGCTGGTCGGGGAAGAAAGTCCCCCCTTCATCACCCCCTTAGTTAGGGAAAAATTAAAAAAATGTATTTATTTCCATTTTCGGGTTAGGGCTAGGGTTAGGGCTACAGTTTGGGTTGGGGCTAAAGTTAGGGTTCGGGTTGGGGCTAAAGTTACAGTTAGGGTTTAGATTACATTTACGGTTGGGAATAGGGTTGGGATTAGGGTTAGGGGTGTGTCAGGGTTAGAGGTGTGGTTAGGGTTACTGTTGGGATTAGGGTTAGGGGTGTGTTTGGATTAGGGTTTCAGTTATAATTGTGGGATTTCCACTGTTTAGGCACATCAGGGGCTCTCCAAACGCGACATGGCGTCCGATCTCAATTCCAGCCAATTCTGCGTTGAAAAAGTAAAACAGTGCTTCTTCCCTTCCGAGCTCTCCCGTGTGCCCAAACAGGGATTTACCCCAACATATGGGGTATCAGCGTACTCAGGACAAATAGGACAACAACTTTTGGGGTCCAATTTCTCCTGTTATCCTTGGGAAAATACAAAACTGGGGGCTAAAAAATATTTTTTGTGGGAAAAAAAAAGATTTTTTATTTTCACGGCTCTGCGTTACAAACTGTAGTGAAACACTTGGGGGTTCAAAGCTATCACAACACATCTAGAATGAGTTCCTTAGGGGGTCTAGTTTCCAAAATGGTGTCACTTGTGGGAGGTTTCTACTGTTTAGGTACATTAGGGGCTCTGCAAATGCAATGTGACACCTGCAGACCATTCCATCTAAGTCCTCATTCCAAATGGAGCTCCTTCCCTTCCGAGCCCTCCCATGCGCCCAAACAGTGGTTCCCCCCCACATATGGGGTATCAGCGCACTCAGGACAAATTGGACAACAAATTGTGGGGTCCAATTTCTCCTGTTACCCTCGGGAAAATACAAAACTGGGGGCTAAAAAATAATTTTTGTGGGAAAAAAATTTTGTTTTATTTTTACGGCTCTCCATTATAAACTTCTGTGAAGCCCTTGGTGGGTCAAAGCGCTCAGCACACATCTAGATAAGTTCCTAAGGGAGTCTACTTTCCAAAATGGTGTCACTTGTGCGGGGTTTCTACTGTTTAGGTACATTAGGGGCTCTGCAAACGCAATGTGACACCTGCAGACCATTCCATCTAAGTCTGCATTCAAATGGCACTCCTTCCCTTCCGAGCCCTCTCATGTGCCCAAACAGTGGTTCCCCCCACATATGGGATATCATCGCACTCAGGACAAATTGGGCAACAAATTTTGGGGTCCAATTTCTCCTGTTACCCTCGGGAAAATACAAAACTGGGGGCTAAAAAAATTATTTTTGTGGGAAAAAAATTTTGTTTTATTTTTACGGCTCTGCATTATAAACTTCTGTGAAGCACTTGGTGGGTCAAAGTGCTCACCACACCTCTAGATAAGTTCCTTAGGGGGTCTACTTTCCAAAATGGTGTCACTTGTGGGGGGTTTCAATGTTTAGGCACATCAGGGGCTCTCCAAACGAAACATGGCGTCCCATCTCAATTCCAGTCAATTTTGCATTGAAAAGTCAAATGGCGCTCCTTCGCTTCCGAGCTCTGCCATGTGCCCAAACAGTGGTTTACCCCCACATGTGGGGTATTGGCGTACTCAGGACAAATTGTACAACAATGTTTGGGGTCCATTTTCTCCTGTTACCCTTGGTAAAATAAAACAAATTGGAGCTGAATTAAATTTTTTGTGAAAAAAAGTTAAATGTTCACTTTTATTTAAACATTCAAAAAATTCCTGTGAAGCACCAGAAGGGTTAATAAACTTCTTGAATATGGTTTTGAGCACCTTGAGGGGTGTAGTTTTTAGAATGGTGTCACACTTGGGTATTTTCTATCATATAGACCCCTCAAAATGACTTCAAATGAGATGTGGTCCCTAAAAAAAAATGGTGTTGTAGAAATGAGAATTTGCTGGTCAACTTTTAACCCTTATAACTCCCTAACAAAAAAAAATTTTGGTTCCAAAATTGTGCTGATGTAAAGTAGCCATGTGGGAAATGTTACTTATTAAGTATTTTGTGTGACATATCTCTGTGATTTAATTGCATAAAAATTCAAAGTTGGAAAATTGCGAAATTTTCATAATTTTCGCCAAATTTCCGTTTTTTTTCACAAATAAACGCAGGTAATATCAAAGAAATTTTACCACTATCATGAAGTACAATATGTCACGAGAAAACAGTGTCAGAATCACTGGGATCCGTGGAAGCGTTCCAGAGTTATAACCTCATAAAGGGACAGTGGTCAGAATTGTAAAAATTGGCCCGTTCATTAACGTGCAAACCACCCTTGGGGGTAAAGGGGTTAATCATTTCTTTGTGTCAAACTGGATTGGTGTCTTCAATAAACTTATTTATATTTTGAATATAATATGATTGTTTATGTGATTATTTTGGTTTTATTTATTTTTTCAAGTGGTTATTTTTGGTATAGTATTTTGTTGTCTGCTTGAATTTAATTTGATTATATATGTGATAGGTTCTTTTGTTCTCCTATTTTTTTGGTTTGGGGTAAGCTGCAATTACCTGCCTGTTAGTGCTTAGATGCATTATTTGGTTTTGTAGAGTCCCGGATGTTCCCTTTAAGACTTATTTACATACAGAGTTGTGACTCTTTACTATGTCAGCCATTCTGTTACTTTGTTCAATTAACAGTGAAGTGACACTATCTCATACAATAAAGCTATGTTCACACTTGGAAATTTTGAAGCATTTTTTTTTTTTTGCAGCCAAAACCAGCGTTTTTTTTCTACAGATTACATGTGTGATCTGTCTATGGTGCATGTTTAATAGTCAGTTTTATTCACCCAAAGCGCTGCAAAAATGTAGCAACACTTGTTTTTTGCAGCGCTTTTGAACTTTCACTGCTTTCAATGGCTGAAAAACCCACTGATAGAATTGGCATGCTGTAGTGCTACCATATACTTGAATTGTTCATTATACTGAAATTGTACACCACAATGATCATTGTATTCATGTACAGTATTTTGTGGATACAACTAATTGATCGCCACACCTTTCATCTGTAGGCCTGCTGTTTAAAGAGGACCTGCTGGTTATGTGAAAAACATACAAAGTGACAATAAGAAGACCCATACACAATAGATGACTATCGGGTGAATGAGGGTGCTGATTGTTGGGCCTGCAGATATTTTTCCTAACTTCTCCCTACTCGGGCACTCTCTCATGGCCGACTACTTCTGTTTTTTCATTTTTTATCCTGTTTATTTTGCTTGCTTATATGGCACCATTAACTACCACAACGTTTTACACACACCATTATGTTTGTGCCCAATGGGGTTTACAATCTATAAGATCGTTCAGTATGTCTTTGGGGTGTAGGAGGGAATGCATGCAAACATGGGGAGAACATACAGATGTTGTCCATGGTGAGATTTGAACCTAAGAACCCAGTGTTGCAAGGCTACAGTGCTATCAACTGAGCTACTGTGCTCAGTGGCTAGAGGTGTATGATAAAGGATTGGTAGTCTGGAATCGGACTTGGTAGATTCTTTTCTTCCTCGCCAATATTGGCGCAGGCGTACTTTGTCTGCCCTGAGGGCAGAGCAAAGTACTCCAGTGCACAGGCGCTGAGCCTCTCTGATCTTTCCTGGTTCCTGCGCACTGCAGTACTTTGTTCTGCCCTCAAGGCAGACAAAGTAAGCCTGTGCCGGAGCCACAGCGTGAAGACAAGAAGAGGACGTCATCGTAAGAAGATGGGAGGCCCCGGACCGGACCGCGACACCCATCGGACCGGACCGCCCCTGGGTGAGTGTAATCTAACCTCTTTTTCTCATCTTTCAGGATACATCGGGGGCTTATCTACAGCATTCCAGAATGCTGTGGATAAGCCCCTGATGCCGGTGGGCTTAGCTCACCTTCAATTTTGGGGGTGGCAAGTTCCCTTGAATAACTAATGTTAGGCTGCTTCATCGAGTGAAATAATTTTTAACATGGCTTAAAAAATTATCATCCTCGGCAGCACATCTTGCTATGATAAGACGTTCTGCTGAAAACAAGCTTGCTAATCATTATAATCATCACATGCGGAATGCTGTTGGCCTGTTTAAACAGTAAATTAAACAATCATCGATCAGCAAACTTTTACCCGAATAGTGGTTGTTTAATGGCCACTGTCATAGATAAAAATGGTAAAATCCATAAAGACCTCTCCAGAGAGGGGACATATCGCCCTCATTTTGAACATACGGGATTAATTCTAACTGGGAAAGTGAAAAAGAGCTGACACTTCATCCGCCATTGAAGTAGTTCCTCCTGCAGTGAACAGATTAATTTTTTTCCGCTATTCTATGCATTTGGGAAAAAACGCGTCAAAAACGCTGTAAAATCGCGGTAAAAACGCAGAAATGTCCGGTTTTTGTCAGGAAAATTTCTGAAAGAAATCCTGATGTGTGCACATACCCTTATTGGGAAGATTTCTCTTGGTATTTCAGGCAAGATTTTACTTTCATGTTAACAGAACACAAAATCAAAGGAGGTGCTCGCTTCTAGGAGATGGCAACCATGAGGGGGAGGCGGCAGCTGATTCTTTACATCATGAAAGCGGAAGTTATGCTCAGATCTGGCAGGATTTGGTCGGATTCGTCTGCTCACCAGTCAATAAAATAAATTTACCTATTTTTCCCTTAAGTTCACCAGTGTAAGCTATAGGCCAGTGAATCATTGATCTAAACTAAAATTGGGCATAAAATGTACCTCCTCAGGAGTCTGAACTTTACTGCACACAAAGCACTGTTATTTATCAGCCTTTGCTTTAAGGGTATGTGCAGACGTTCAGTAATTGGCAGTGCTTTGGACACAGCACGTGTCTGCTGCGTTCAAAGCGCTGCCAGCTATTGAACGTAGGTGATTCCGCATGTGTCCATTAAACCATGCAGATTCACCGCATACAATACTTTGTATGGTTGAAATTTATCTTGTGGAGGCTCGCGTCTCTGCAAGATATATATGCTGCGGTCTGGAAAGATGCGCCGCATGTCCGTCTCCTCGGGTGAGCTGTGGGCGTCTCTGGGTGCACAGTGGACATGGGATTTCTTGAAATCCTGTCCACTATGCTGTAACATGGACTCTGCGGAAGTACGCAGAGTCCAACCCACAGCGCTTACTGACCGAGTGCACATACCCTAAAATGTTTATCTGTATGATTCAGCTCAAATAAAGGTGGAGAATAGAACTGTTTGTTTAGGAAATCTACAATGAAAGACTTGGCTGCTTAATTTAAAAAAAAAAAAAATCTCTGAGCTCCTAGATTGTGCCTCTCTCTTCAGATAGGAGAAACATCCGCACTCATAGGTGAATGCAAAATGTGCAAAATTTTATTTACAGTGGTCACCACACTTGAAATGTAACAAAAATAGATGATTCTGAAGATCGTAAAAAGCAAGCAACGTTTTGACCCAATCCTGAGTCTTTTTTCAAGCATTGCTATCATGGTTGGCAACCAGTGGTAAGTCCTGGGAAAATTCCTTCAATGCTTTTGGATCGTGCGGCTCGTTGCCAGGAGGCTGAATAGAGGTTCCCCATAGTTTAAAAGCATTGAAGGAATTCCCCAGCACTTACCCCTGGTTGCCTACCACGATATCAATGCTTGAAAAAGACTCAGGATTGGGTCGAAATGTTGCTTGCTTTCTTCTATCTTCAGAATCATCTATTTTTGTTACATTTCTGGTGTGAGATGACCACTGTAAATAAAATTTTGCACATTTTGCATACACCTATGAAGTGCGGCTGTTTCTCCTACTATTTAGTTGGACTTAGTCCTGTTCAGCTAGCACCAAACCTACCTTGCTGAGTGCGCACCTTCTATAATTCATTCTTCAGATATCCACATTTGTTGCTTTTGTAGTGCAGTATGTGAAATTTCTTCTTGGAGGCCAACTTGATATTTCTTTAGAGTCCTCTCTCGGCCGTGTGCTTCCACCCCTCCCTCCCAGACGCTGCCAATCATAGTCTAACTGTCTCAAACACTACCGAGTTATGATTGGCAGAATCTTTGAGGTTGAAGGCATACCCCTGAGAGAGAACTGAAGAAGTGCCCAGTTAGACTGCAATCATAGATTTCACATACTGCCCTCCAATAGAAAACAAAGCGTATCTCTGCAATGAAGTGATGCAGTGCAAAACAGATAAAATGCTGCAGATTCGTGGGAAGCTTAAACATTTTTGCAAGGTATCTCATTCATTTTTTTTTAAATTAATGACAAGTCTTATAGGTTATTTCCATAAAATAATCACTTTAAACAGCTGTTTATATATTTTTGTAATGGCCCTCCATAAACATTAGATTACAGTAAGCCAAGCTGGACAATATCGGCAAGATTAAACCATCATATGAAGGTATGTATGGGTTCCTAGATTGTATTCCCAGACAAATGATCATTTGCTTTTCATCTGGATAAGCTCATTACACTTCCTGTGATAAGACAGGCAAGGAAATGTGCGAGAAGAGAGAAAAAACTTTGATCGACGTGTTTCGACCGCAAGAGCTTTGATAAAGATCGCTCTTGCGATCGAAACGCGTCGCTCTATGTCCCAGTGTGCATTATAGTGCGGTCTAGGAGTTTGTCATATTTTAAATTGTTTAAATGAATTTGAAGATTTTTTTTATCTAAAGGAGCTGGAACACAAAGTTGTTTTTTTTTTTTCTTTCTCTCTTCTCATATTCATATATGTCTCATCAGAACGGAGTTCCGTGCACCTTAAAGCATCGGTGAGCTGGCTTTTCCTTTCTTATTTATGAATGAAATGTGCTACCTCCAGAAAGCTGCAATCACTGGTCAGGAGCTGGGGTATGTTCTGTCCATGAACTGGAGCAGCTCTGCATAGTCGGATACAGTAAATATGACTTTATATAGCAGGGGTACAGTTGATTAGCACAGGAATTTTTATTTTTTTATTTTACTACATCCAGTTGTGGAACTTATTTTTGATAGATCTGTTGATTAACATGTTCTTTGTATGTGGAAGGGTTGTCCCAGAAACATAGAACATCTTAAGTCTTGATATTCTTGTGCTTCTATGGAAAATGACACCATTTACACTTTTACAGTGAGGTGCTGAATGTGTTCATGTGCTCTGAAACATGGAATTGCTTAATCACAAGCTTGGCTTAAAAGAATAAAAATAGTTCAACTCGCTATAGCAAAAAGCAGCGCGTAGCCATTATAATCGAAGTACCTCCCTATATTCAGAATATGTCATGGGTCTTATGTAAAGTGGACCAGAAATCCATGTACTAAGCCTAAATAATAAAAATGTTCAGATTATTTTTTCTCCAGTTATTATTGTTTTTGTAAATAAACACTTCAATATATATACACTGCTCAAAAAAATAAAGGGAACACTTAGGGTATGTGCACACGATGCAGATTTAGTGCAGAAAAATCTGCTGCAGTTCTGCACTAAATCTGCATCTCCTGGCAGAATCTGCAGGTGCGTTTTTTATGCGTTTTTTATGCGTTTTTCATGCGTTTTTGATGCGTTTTTTATGCGTTTTTTGAGCACAAATCTGCACAAAAACGCATGAAAAACGCATCAAAAACGCATGAAAAACGCATCAAAAACGCACCTGCAGATTTCTATTATGGAGGGGTGCAGAAACGCTGCAGAACTGCACAAAAGAAGTGACAGGCACTTCTTTGAAAACTGCAGCGTTTCTGCGCAGATTTTTCTGCACCATGTGCACAGCTTTTTTTTTTTCACATTGATTTACATTGTACTGTGATCACAGTGCAGTTCTGCAGCGTTTCTGCTGCAGAAAAATCTGCAGTTCTGCACTAAATCTGCATCGTGTGCACATACACTTAAACAACAGAATATAACTCCAAGTAAATCAAATTTCTGTGAAATCAAACTGTCCACTTAGGAAGCAACACTGTTTGACAATCAATTTCACATGCTGTTGTGCAAATGGAATAGACAACAGATGGAAATTATTGGCAATTATCAAGACACACTCAATAAATGAGTGGTTCTGCAGGTGGGGACCACAGACCACATCTCAGTAGCAATGCTTTCTGGCTGATGTTTTGGTCACTTTTGAATGTTGGTTGTGCTTTCACACTCGTGGTAGCATGAGATGAACTCTACAAACTACACGAGTGGCTCAGGTAGTGCAGCCCATCCAGGTTGGCACTTCAATGCGAGCTGTGGCAAGAAGGTTTGCTGTGTCTGTCAGCGTAGTGTCTAGAGGCGCTACCAGGAGACAGGTCAGTACACCAGGAGACGTAGAGGGGGCCGTAGGAGGGCAACAACCCAGCAGCAGGACTACTACCTCAGCCTTTGTGCAAGGAGGAACAGGAGGAGCACTGCCAGAGTCCTGGAAAATTATCTCCAGCAGGCCACAAATGTGCATGTGTCTGCACAAATGGTTCAAAACCGACTCCATGAGGATGGTCTGAGTGCCCGACGTCCACAGGTTGGGATTGTTCTCACAGCCCATCACCGTGCAGGACGCTTGGCATTTGCCAAGGAACACCAGGATTGGCAAATTCGCTTTTCACAGATAAAAGCAGGTTCACACTGAGCACATGTGACAGAGTCTGGAGACGCCATGGAGAGCGATCTGCTGCCTGCAACATCCTTCAACATGACCAGTTTGGCAGTGGGTCAGTAATGGTCTGGGGTGGCATTTCTTTGGAGGGCTGCACAGCCTTTCATGTGCTCGCCAGAGGTAGCCTGACTGCCATTAGCTACCGAAATGAGATCCTCAGCCCCGTTGTGAGACCATATGCTGGTGCGGTTGGCACTGGGTTCCTCCTAATGCAGGACAATGCCTGACTTCATGTGGCTGGAGTGTGTGAGCAGTTTCTGCAAGATGAAGTCATTGAAGCTATGGACTGGCCCGCCTGTTCCCCAGACCTGAATGCTATTGAACATATCTGGAACATCATGTCTCGCACCATCCACCAACGTCACGTTACACCACAGATTGTCCAGGAGTTGGCGGATGCTTTACTCCAGGTCTGGGAGGAGATCCCTCAAGAGACCATCTGCTGCCTCATCAGGAGCATGCCCAGGCGTTGTAGGGAGGTCATACAGGCACGTGGAGGCCACACACACTACTGAGCATCATTTCCTTGTCTTGAGGCATTTCCATTGAAGTTGGATCAGCCTGTAACTTCATTTTCCACTTAGATTTTGAGCATCATTCCAACTCCAGACCTCCGTAGGATATTAGTTGTGATTTACATTGATCATTTTTATGTTTTATTGTTCTCAACACATTACACTATGCAATTAGTAAACATTTACAACTGGAATATTTCAGTGATATCTAGGATGTGGGATTTTAGTGTTCCCTTTATTTTTTTGAGCAGTGTAGTTTTTGCATGTACATTGTCTCACACGTACATTGTCTATTAATTGTCTATTAAAATAGAGTAAATATGGTTTTGGAAAATGGTAATGGGCTTGGCTGCTTGAAAAAATAACATATGGTGCTTTTGTGACACCCCAGGAGTCCGGTTGCCACAATGGTATTGCCTTCCTCGGGGAGGGGGGGGGGGGGGGTGATGTCATGCCTGGAAGAAATGAGGGGTCCTCTTAGCAGCTAGCACAAACATACAACACCTTCCTAGCCCCAGACCAGAAGGGGAGCTCTTAACCCGGTTTTCAGGGTAGCTTCCCTATAAGTTCTGGTCTGGAGGCTGGGTTAGGGAGTTTTAGTGTGAGACACTGAGAGGAAAGTAAGCGTGTGAGAAGAGAGAGTGGGAATGGAGCTATAACTGAGCTCTTCCCAGGATTAAGCGCACAAGAAACCGGAGTCCGTGGTTGCACTGATACGAAAGGCCTGGCAACTAGAATCGTAGGGCAGGAGATTGCATGTCTCCTGGCCCATCTGACACCTGGAGGCACCATAGCAAGTCAGGAGCCTGGGACTGCCAGTGAGAAGACCGTGCCTATGAAAGGCTCATGCTGTCAACCATACGGGTTAGGAGACACTAAGAGGAATTTCTGTAAAGCTTCAGGCAGCAAGGGACAGAGAGCACAGCGCAAAAGGAAGGCTTCCGAACCAACCGGAGTATCCCACGGTCCTAGCGGGCGCTCCAATTTCCTCGCACATAGTACTATTATTTAGCTTTTACTAATATACTTTTATTTCCAAAGGTGCCCAGATCCTCTTATATGAGCTTCAGTTCTTGTCATAGGCTTAACACAGGTGTGAGTTTAATATGCTGGTATGTAATGAGTGCTGTTTGTGAAGGGGACTGGCTCGTTTCAGTAGCTAAGCCAGTACCCTTCTATGTCACGTTGCAAAGACAGACAAGGGGCGCAATACTAGCTTTTCAATGAGCCAGACAAAACCTGCCCTCTTCACATTATGGACTAATAACGGAAGCTCTCTATGTCCAGTGCAAGCTACGATCAGACATCATAGTTGATATCTAAAGAGCATCTTTGTAATTGCAAATATATTAGTAGCTTTTATGTATTTTCATAGCTAAACAGGATGAAAAAAGACCTAGGTCCACAAAGTTTAATTTTTCTCCAACAATTGTGTCGTTTGTCACTATATTATCTCTAACCCACAATGTTGTGTGTACTGGTTAAATCATCCAGCCCTCTTTTTCAAAAACTGTTATAGTGTCTGCCATTACTTAATCTTGTGGTTGACATTCCACAGTCTGACTGCTGTAACTATAAAGAACCCTTTCCTATTTAGATGCCGTAATCTCCTTTCTTCCACCCGTAATGAGTGCTCCCTAGTCCTCAGTACGGTCTTTGGAAGGAATAAGTCATGTGCCAGTGTTTTGTACTGACCACACATATTTATACATGTAAATAAAATCCCCTCTGAGGCATCTTTTTTTTTCTAAGCTAAACAAGCCCAACTTTTCCAACCGTATGTAACCCCTTTCTCACGTACAGCACCATGGAATTAATGGTGCTATATAAATAAATAATAATAATAATCTCTTGTAATACTGTAATCTAGTTGCCCATCTTTCAACTGATTCTAATTTCTGAATGTCCTTTTTAAATGTGGAGCCCAAAACTGGATCCCACATAAAGAGGTAACAATACAATGGGGTCGCAGGATTTTATCTCTTTTTATACATCCTAAAATCTTGTTTGCTTTTGAGGCTGCTACTTGACATTTGAGTACTGCTGCTCAGCCTGCTTGTAACCAGA
The DNA here is from genome assembly GCF_032444005.1 of Ranitomeya imitator. Lineage (NCBI taxonomy): Eukaryota > Metazoa > Chordata > Amphibia > Anura > Dendrobatidae > Ranitomeya > Ranitomeya imitator. The sequence continues at coordinate 447,911,237 of NC_091286.1, read as the reverse complement.
ATACTCAAGTCCTTCTCCTGTTCTGTAGTCCAGAGTATATACCCATCTACTATATAATTGTCTAAGGGTCACTTCCGTCTGTCACAGATATTCATTGGTCGCAGCCTCTGTCTGTCATGGAAATCCAAGTCGCTGATTGGTCGCGACAAAACAGCCACGACCGATCAGCGATGGGCACAGTCCGGCAGCAAAATGGTCGCTCCTTCCTCCCCGCAGTCAGTGCCCGCTCCATACTCCCCTCCAGTCAGCCCTCACACAGGATTAATGCCAGCATTAATGGCCCGCGGTGTAATGCACTTCATTAACGCAGCTATTAACCCTGTGTGACCACCTTTTTACTATTGATGCTGCGCATGCAGCATCAATAGTAAAAATATCTATTGTTACAAATAAATAATAATAATAATAAAAAAAAAAACGTTATTCTCACCCTCCGACATCACTCCCTCTCCTCGGCAGTGCAAGCGGCAGGTTCCGGTGGCAAGGATGCTATGCAAGAAGGACCTGCCATGACGTCACGGTCATGTGACCGCGACATCATCACAGGTCCTGCGCTCATACCAACCCTGGGACCGGAAGCTGCCGCGTGCAACGCACACAAGCGCCAGGACTACAAGGGGCCCTCGGAAGGTGAGTATGTTTTTTTTATTTTAATTTTTTTTTAACCTGTTACATAAGTGTCTGGGCAATATACTATGTGGCTGGGCAATATACTACGTGACTGGGCAATGTACTACGTGACTGGGCAATGTACTACGTGACTGGGCAATGTACTACGTGACTGGGCAATGTACTACGTGTCTGGACAATATACTACGTGTCTGGGCAATATACTACGTGACTGGGCAATATACTACGTGACTGGGCAATATATTATGTGGCTGGGCAATATACTACGTGGCTGGGCAATATACTACGTGGCTGAGCAATATACTACGTGGCTGGGCAATATACTACGTGGCTGGACAATATACTACATGGGCTGTGCAATATACTACGTGGACATGCATATTCTAGAATACCAGATGCCTTACAATCGGACCACCATCTAGTTTAATGTATATGCAGCAATAGGATTACTCCATCCTAGGTGCAATACTCTACATTTATATACATTAAGGGTATGTTCACACGTTCAGGATTTCCATCCTTTTTTTTTCAGGACAGTTTTTTTTAAAAAAACTGCAGCTCTTGGCAGAAAACGCAGGTCCTTTTTTTGTCCTTTTTTGATGCGTTTTTGATGCGTTTTTTGATGCGTTTTTTGATGCGTTTTTTTATCCTTTTTTTACTGTGTGTTTCCTAGGAAGCTTTTTAGGGCTAAAATGGCTGAAAATACCTAACCCTACCCCTAACCCTACCCCTAACCCTACCCCTAACCCTACCCCTAACCCTAACCCTACCCCTAACCCTACCCCTAACCCTACCCCTAACCCTACCCCTACCCCTAACCCTACCCCTAACCCTACCCCTAACCCTAACCCTACCCCTAACCCTACCCCTAACCCTACCCCTAACCCTACCCCTAACCCTACCCCTAACCCTACCCCTACCCCTAACCCTAACCCTAACCCTACCCCTAACCCTACCCCTAACCCTAACCCTATTCTAACCTTAGTGAAAAAAAAAAAAAAAATTCTTAATTTTTTTATTGTCCCTACCAATGGGGGTGACAAAGTGGGGGGGGGTGTCATTTACTATTTTTTTATTTTGATCACTGAGATAGGTTATATCTCAGTGATCAAAATGCACTTTGGAGCGAATCTGCCGGCCGGCAGATTCGGCGGGCGCACTGCGCATGCGCCCGCCATTTTGCAAGATGGCGGCGCCCAGGGAGAAGACGGCCGGACGGACACCGGGACGCCGGGTAAGTATAAGGGGGGGGGGGGGGCATCGGAGCACTGGGGGGGGGCATCGGAGCACGGGGGGGGGGCATCGGAGCACGGGGGGGCGGGATCGGAGCACGGGGGGGCAGCCACACTCCGCCCACGCACTTCCGCCCGCTCCCCCGCACTTCCTGCTGCAGCGGTTCTGCACATCAAATCGCAGTAAAACCCGCAGATATATTTTTGATCTGCGGGTTTTACTGCGATTTTGACCTCACAATGGAGGTCTATGGGTGCAGAACCGCTGCGGTTCAGGAAGAAGAATTGACATGCTCCTTCTTTTTTCCGGGAGCTATTCAGCGCGTCTTTTTTTTTTACAATTTCCGGACCATGTGCACAGTGTGTCCTGTTTTCCATAGGGTACAGTGTACTGTACCCTGCATGGAAAACAGCTGCGGAACCGCAGCCGCAAAACCGCCGCGGTTCCGCGGTAAAAAACGCACTGTGTGAACATGGCCTAAATCTCATTTACCAAGTGTTTGCCCATTCAATCATCTTATGCAGATTGTTTTGCAATATTGTAATGTCAATGTCAGATTTTAGTATCCTAGATATTTTGGTGTCGTCAGCAAAGACTTTACTCTCAATCCCATCCACAAGGTTATTAATAACTAGATGGTGGCCCGATTCTAACGCATTGGGTATTCTAGAATATGTATGTATGTACGTCGCAGTGAGTGGGGGTTAAATTCCACGCCAATATCGCTGATTGGTCGCGCCCGGCTGGCCGATCAGCAAAGCATGGTTCAAATCCCGCCCCAATTCGCAGCCGGACTGCGCCTGTCGCTGATTGGTCGCGGCCGGCCAGGCATGACCAATCACCGAAGCGGTGTTTAAATCCCGCGCCAATATTGCTGATTGGTCACGCCCGGCCGCAACCAATCAGCGAAGCGTGGTTCAAATCTCACGCCAATTCGTGGCCAGACTACGCCAGTCGCTGTTTGGTCGCTGGATGTCGGGGGTTGGGGGCACTGGATGTTGGGGGACTGGATGTCTGGGGTTCGGGGCGCAGAATATAGTACAGCCACGTAGTATATAGCACAGCCACGTAGTATATAGCACAGCCACGTAATATATAGCACAGCCACGTAATATATAGCACAGCCACGTAGTATATAGCACAGCCACGTAGCATATAACATAGCCATGTAGCATATAACACAGCCACGTAGCATATAGCACAGCCACGTAGTATATAGCACAGCCACATAGTATATAGCACAGCTACGTAGTATACAGCAGCCATGTAGTATATAGCGCAGTCATGTAGTATATAGCGCAGCCATGTAGTATATAGCACAGCCACGTAGTATATAGCACAGCCACGTAATATATAGCAGCCACATAGTGTGTAGCAAAGCCACAAAGTATATAACACAGCCCACGTAGTATATAACACAGCCCACGTAGTATATAGCACAGCCCACGTAGTATATAACACAGCCCACGGAGTATATAGCACAGTCACATAGTATATAGCACAGCCACGTATACAGCACAGCCCACGTAGTATATAGCACAGCCACGTAATTGCACTGTGTGAAGAGCTGCTACATATCAAGCATATAATGAAAGTTTATATGTATTTTTTAATGATGCTGTTTACAGTATATATCTAAAAGGTATTTCGGTGGGTGAAACAAAGCAGAAGAGATTCTTCCAGTGGTTATCAGATGAAGAATGCCGGTCCTGTTCTATCGCTTATTATACCTATTCCTTCCAGGTTGTCCTTGGTTCTAATTTTAATGAAATCTGATCTCATTCTCACAGAGCTGCCCTAGAAGACGTAGAAGGAGACGTATCTGAGCTTGAGCAGAAGCTTGACAAGGTAAATGTGACTTTATTTTACTAGAACGTGTTGTCATATTTCCATACATGAAGAAAAACAGTTGTGGCTTTTTGCCTCTGTATACAATCCAACTTCTACTTTCGAAGTATTCTTTCTTTTCATGCAGTTACCTCCCATTTTTTTTCAGGCATTCTTATTTCTATTAAAGTGTTTGTATTTTGTAATATTTATCCTATCGACATGTCAGAAGATTTGATCACTTGGTGTGTGGTAAGCAACCTCCATGGATCGCTAAGAGGAAAGGACAGAAGCGATCAAATGACGACCTCAACTTCAGCCCTGAGATTTGCCCAGCTCTTCTCAGAGAGTGTACGGACTCAAACATTTGCTGTGAGTTTGTGTAACCACTCTGAAGAGACATTTTTATTCCAACGTGTCTGCACACCGAGGAACATGGGCAAGGATGCTTCTCAATTCAATTGACTGCCATTAAGATGATAACCCCTTAGTAAAGGACCCAAGGAGGCGGAACCCTCCCAATGATCACCACCCGGGCCGACAACTCTCCTCCATACTCAGTAATGCTCTTTCTTTCAGCTGGGAAGACATGAGAACGCTTTAGCCGATCAGCAGCTGTCGATGGGCTGCAGTGCTTTTGTTATTCCTGCTCTATGTTAATGTCTAGAGACTGACACTGGATATCCAGCACTGAGTATGGAGGAGTAGCACCAGTCCGGAAGGCGAGTATCCTTTTTTTTTTTTTTTCCCCTGGGTTCATTATAAAGGGGCTGTGTCCTAGGGGGCAGACCCTTAATTAGACTCCTGATAGTGTAGTTGGCTGACAATAGAAACCCCGAAACTAGGGAGGAAGAAAGCAGACTGAACTTACAAGGAAAAATACTCTTAGGCCACGTTCATACGTTGAGTATTTGGTTAGTTTTTTACATCAGTATTTGTAAGCTAAAACCAGGAGTGGAACAATCAGAGGAAAAGAAAAATAGAAACATGTGCACCACTTCTGCATTTATCACCCACTCCTGGTTTTGGTTTACAAATACTGAGGTAAAATACCGACCAAATACTGAATGTGTGCATGTGGCTTTAGGCCTTATTTGCTACTGCTATGGTTTCCAGTGCAAACAAACAATATGTGAGAATATTCTCACTTTGTGACCAATTTGAATTTCTTAATAAAAATACATATAATTCTATCCAGTCCTGATTGATAAGGAGGGCATAGTATGGCTGAGACTTTGTATGCGAACTGTTTCTTTAATTTCCTGATTGGTCATCACTGGAGATAGCAGATGTTGGCTGCTCGCTATGCTTCTCAGAGCCAACACCCAATCACACTCATTGCTCACAATGAGTTTTCCAGTTTTCGAGAAGCAGAACATAACTGATGACTGAGCAGAGTCTGTTATCTGCCCTGATAAACATTGTGCTCTCTTCCTCCAGCTGGTGAAGCTCTGCATTGGAATGATCGATACCGGAAAAGCTTTTTGTGCTGCCAACAAACAATTTATGAATGGAATCCGGGACCTGGCCCAATTTTCTAGCAAAGATGAAGTGATTGAAGTAAGCAGCATGTGCTTCTAAGAGAGGTTACAGAGCCCCGTGTCCTTCACACACTGTGCAGATAGAGGTGGGCTGTGCTGTGTGTGTGGATAACGAGGACAGAGGCTTAGTGTCATACAAGGTATTTTGTTTTCTTTGGCTCGTCATATACCGCAGATAGCTGATGGCTTGAAAATTCTTCATTCTGACCCTACTTACACATTTACATGGGAATAAGATGGAGAGGGGAGTAAGCCACTGGCACACATCAAATGGTGGCATATTTTTGATGAACATAAAAGAATATTGAATTTGGCATCTGTCGTAAAAACACTCCATACATATTCGCTGGTTGTCCAGTCCTGCTAAATTCAGTGGATTCTGCCCACATTGATCTAATGTGTATGAACACTTTTACAATAAAACTCCTTTAACCCCTTCCCGATGTGGCCAAATTTTGCATGTTCATTTTTTCCTCCCCTTCTTTCCAGAGCCATATCTTTTCTTTTTCTTTTTCTGTCCAAATAGACATAATGATGCCATAGAATTGCATATAGTGAAAATCACAGTGGTCTTCGAAGCCCGGCCATAGGCAGGGTTTCAAGCGAGATCCTTAATGATAAGCATGGAGATCTTCAACAGATCCACTCCTGTTATAGCAACTCATCGGCGACTCTCAATCACATCACGATCGCACCGATTAACACAGCGAATGATGCGCCCCCGTGCCGGCTTGGTGTTAATGCTCCTGTCAGAGATGGATAGCGGCATTCAAAAGGGTTAACAATCACAGTTGACGCTTTGCGCCACCTGTAATTCTTGGAGGAAGGTCCTGGCTGTAAAACACAGCCATGACCTGGTTATGGGGCAAGCTCATCATGTGAGCTCCCTCCATACATGCGCTGCCGACTTGCAACATCCATCTATGGCAGATGTCGGTAAGTGGTTAAAGGAGTTACCCACAATATGCCACAAATGTCCCACCTTTGGCACATGTTCGGCTACTAGTGATGAGCGAATGTGCTCGGATAACGTGTTATCCGATATATCTTGGGCGTGCGCAAATAATATGTTCAAGTCCCTGCAGCTGCTTGTTTTTCGTCTGCTAGACAGCCGCAACACATGCAGGGTTTGCCTAACAAACGGGCAATCCCCGCATGTGTTGTGGCAGTCTAATGGCCGCTAATCATGCAGCCGCGGGGACTCAAGCATATTATTCCAGCATGCCCAAGATACTCGGATAACACCCAAGCATGCTCGCTCATCACTAGCAGCTACCCCTCATTTTAGTGTGGTTGGGGACTAAGTTGTACTTGCGCATTGGGAGAGGTTGGGGTCATATAGATGGAATGTGCAACGACTATAGTATGTGCACATGTTAAGTATTTAAAGACCTTTCTGCATAAAAAACGTATCTCTTGGCAGGAAAATCACTGCGCATGCGCTTTTGATGCTTTTTTCCCCCATTCATTGAAGTGAGAGGAAATTGCTGCAAAACTCTGAAAGTATTGACATGCTACAGATTAGAAACTGTTAAATCTGCAAGGAAAAAAATAAGCAACATATGCATAAGATTTTAGAGCTCAAATTTGCTTTACTGGAACAGTAAATTGCTGTGCAAAAAAAAACAACACATAACGCAATGTGTGAACATACCCAAAGGCATTGTGGCATGTACAGTCATGACTAGGGTTGAGCGACCTTTACTTTTATAGGATTGGGTCGGGTTTCACGAAACCCGACTTTTTCAAAAGTCGGGTCGAGTGAAATCGGCCGATCCTATAAAAAAGTCGGGGTTGGCCGAAACTCGAAACCCAATGCAGTGCATTGGGTTTTCAATGGTTCCCAGGGTCTGAAGGAGAGGAAACTCTCCTTCAGGCCCTGCGATCCATATTTAAGTGTAAAATAAAGGATAAAAATAAAAAATATCGATTTACTTACCCTCTGACGCGCCCTGGTACTAACCGGGAACCTTCCTTCCTTCGAATCAGAGCTTCCAGGACCTTGCGGTGATGTCGCGGCTTGTGATTGGTCGCGCGACCGCCCATGTGACCGCCGCGCGACCAATCAGAAGCCGTGACGTCACCGCGACGTCACCGAAGGTCCTGGAAGCGCTGATTCTTAGGAAGGAAGGCTGCCGGAAAGAAGCAGGGCGCGTCCGAGGGTGAGTATATTCCTATTAGGTATATACTCACCCTCGGACGCGCCCTGCTTCTTTCCAGCAGCCTTCCTTCCTAAGAATCAGCGCTTCCAGGACCTTCGGTGACATCACGGCTTCTGATTGGTCGCGCGACCAATCACAAGCCGCGACGTCACCGCGACGTCACCGCAAGGTCCTGAAAGCGCTGATTCGAAGGAAGGAAGGTTCCCGGTTAGTACCAGGGCGCGTCAGAGGGTAAATATAGCGATATTTTTTATTTTTATTCTTTATTTTACACTTAAATATGAATTCCGATACCAATTCCCGATATCTTAATCATATTGGGAATCGGTATCGGAATTCCGATTCCAGATTCAGAAGATCGCCGACTTCATGGCTGACCCCACACAGGGGTCGGGTCGGGTTTCATGAAACCCGACTTTGCCAAAAGTCGGTGAATTCTGAAAGTGGCCGACCCATTTCGCTCAACCCTAGTCATGACCAAAAATGTACACCCTTGAAATTGTTCCGGAAAAGGAAGTATTTCTCCTAGAAATTTATTGCAATTACACATGTTTTGTTATACACATGTTTATTTCCTTTTGGGTATTGGAACAACACAAAAAAACTGAGAAAAAAGGAAAATTGGACATAACTTCACACACAACCTGAAAAATGGGTCTGACAAAATTGTTGGCATCCTCAACTTAATATTTGATTGCACAACCTTTGGGTTAAATACCTGCAGTCAATCTCTTCCTATAGCCATCAACAAGCTTCTTACACGTTTAAACTAGAATTTTGGACTACTCTTCTTTTTACAAACTGCTCCAGGTCTCTCATATTTGAAGGATGCCTTCCCTCAACATCAATTTTAAGAGCTCCCCAAGGGTCTTCAATGGGATGTCAATTCAGACTCATTGCAGGCCACTTGAGAACTCTCCAGCTCTTTGTTTCCATCCATTTCTGGGTGCTTCTTGAAGTATGTTTGGGGTCATTGTCATGCTGGAAGACCCATGACTTAGGACACAAACCCAGCTTTCTAGCACTGGACATTACGTTACGACCTAAAATCCTTTGGTAATCTTCAGATTTCATGATTGATTGCACACAGTCAAGGTACCCTATGCCAGAGGCCACTATATTTGACTGTAGGTAATGTGTTTTTTTTTTTTTTTTTTAGCAGGCCTCATTCCGTTTTGGGTAAACTGTAGAATGCTGGGCTTTACCAAAAAGCTCTATCTTGTTTTCATTTGTCCACAAGACGCTGTCCCTGAAGGATTTTGGCTTACTCGTTGACATTTTGGCAAACTGCAGTCTACCGTTTTTATGTCTGTGTCAGTAGTGGGGTCTTCCTGGGTGTCTTTCCATAGCGTTTCATTTCATTAAAATGTTGGCGGATAGTTCGCATTGACACTGATGCACCCTGAGCCTGCAGGACAGTTTGAATTTCTTTGGAACTTTATTGGCACTACTTATCCACCATCCAGACTTTCCTGCATTGCAACCTTTCATCAATTTTTCTCTGCTGTCCACGTCCAGGGAGAGTAGCTACTTTTCCATGGGTTGTAAACTTCTTGATTGTGTTGCGCATCATGGACAAAAGAACATCAAGATCTCTGGAGATGGACTTGTAACCTTGAGTTTGTTGATATTTTTCAATTTCTGTTCTCCACGATTAGTGTGATACACACAATGCAAAGATTGAGTCAACTTCTCCCCTTCTTATGTTATTTCAGGTGTGATTTTTCATATTGCCCGCATCTATTACTTGCCACAGGGGAGTTTGTTTCATGCATGTGATGCTCGTTCAAAGTTGTTTACCCACAATTTTGGAAAGGTGTAAACAATTTTGTTCTGCCATTTTGGGGGTTTTGTGTGAAATTCATATCCAAACATGCATTTAACAAAACATATATTTGCAATAATTTTCTGGGAGAAATACTTCATTTTCAGGAACAATTTCAAGGGTGCCAACACTTTCAGCCGTGACTGTATGTGGAGAAGCCAAAATTTATCTCTTCAAGCTTCAAAAGTCAGAATTGAATTTTCTAACCTTCTGCTGTTCTGATTTTTGTTAATTTAAAGGAATTTTGCTCTGAATAGCTTTCAAACATATGCTGTATGTGTGCATCTAGTATAACTTCTTGGCATGACTTTTAGATTTGTATCTGTCAGCTTGGGATTATGTTTTTTTCTTCTTCTAAAAATAAGGATATTATTGATTTTAGTAACAACATAAAAAATTGCTCTGGATCTTACATTTAGTTCCCAGCCTGCAGGGAACTAAAGAAGTTGTCTAAATATTTCTATTCTATATCCCTTTGCCTTCTAATGAAACAAAGTAGAAATGATTGCTGGTTTAGGTAAAGGATTAGGTATATTATTGTGATAATGTAAATGCCTTCACATATATGTAAATAGTGGACATAGTGAAATGGAGGCAGTCTGTGTCAGCGTGGCTTTATATTTGTTTCACTTTGTGTGTACTGTCTTCTACAGCGCAGCCTTACAAAGTTTTCAGACAGTCTGCAGGAGATGATCAATTATCATAATGTAAGTCAAGATTTTATTTGTTGTTCGTTAACTTTCCTTTTGCAGGTTTTAAATAGGGAGAATGAATCCTTCTTATTAAAGCGTTTCATCATATAGTTACATGTTGAAAGGAATCATTACTATCATAATTTGTTTTTTTTTTTTTAAGTGTTACTTCTTTAAGTTTTGAATGCAAGAAGCAGGGCTGTGGAAGGCGGTAAGCCAAGCATACAACTGCTCGTTTCCCTGACTCCAGCTCCACAGCACTGGTCACTACTGAGCATGTGCATAAATGCAGCACAGAATCATCTCAACTAAAAGCCGAGATCCCCAGATCAGGAACAGATCAGACATTTAGGACATTTCATAGCTTTCCCAAATTATCAGAACATTTACAGCACATCCTGCATTGTACTGCTCTACATATATATGTATATATTTTAGGAGTCGATCCACCAAAATGGACACCGACTCCACATGCTTGGCAAGAAGGATCCATGGCACTTGAACCTTGCTTTTATGTGTATGTGCACACGTTCAGGTTTTTTCGCAATAAAAACGCATTACAAACCACAGACATATGCATCCTATCATTTAGAATGCATTCTGCAATTTTTGTGCACATGATGCGTTTTTTTCCGCAAAAAAAACACATTGCAGTAAAAAAAAAGCAGCATGCTCATTAATTTTGCGGATTTTTCACGTTTTTCCCACTATTCTATGTATTTTGAAAAAACACAAAAAAAAGTGCAAAAAAAAACTCGTCAAAAACACATAAAAGCACGAAAAAAACGCAAAAAAAAAAACGCATGCGGATTTCTGGCAGAAATGTCCGGTTTTTGTCAGGAAATTTCTGCAAGATTTTCCTGACATGTGCACATACCCTATAGCATTGAGACATGCCTTCTGTTGATTTTTTAACACTCATAGGGGACTTTAGTAGGTCACCAGCTGCAGTAGCAATGGCAGCCCATTGGTACCCTGCAGTTTGGCCCCAGAAGGAACTCATTGGCACTAGGGATCAGCGGACCCATGGAAATTCGGGCTGTAGTACCCGATCCAAACCTTAGTTCAAAGTTCAGTTCGGGTACCAAAACTGTACCGGAACTTGAACCAGAACCCCATTTAAAACAATGGAGATCTTAACTTTGGATCTAGAAAAAAACTCTTTCTTTCTCTGTCTTTCTCTCTTTCTTTTTTTCTCTTTTTTCTAACTCTTTCTCTTTTCCATTCTTTTTCCTTCTCTTTTTCTTTCTCTTTCTCTTTTTTTTCTTTTTCTCTTTTTTCTCTCATTTTCTTTTTCTCTCTTTTTTCTTTTTTCTTCTCTTTTTCTTTTTTCTTTCTCTTTTTTTCTCTCCCTCTGTTTTTCTCTTTCTCTTTTTTTTCCTCTTTTTTTTTCTCTGCAGCTGATTTCCCCTGGAACTCCAAACTTTGTCCGCAATATTTATGGTTTTGAACGGCAGTTATTGGTGCAAGCTCTGGTCGTGTCTATTAGCCAGCACCCAATGTGTGCAGCGGGCTTAGGCCACTCCACCCAACATAATATCATAACCTGTGTTGGAAAAGGGGTTACCCTTTGGCATTATTTTGCTTTTATATTTGTGGTAAATTGTAGCTAAAATTTGATTATTATATTAGAGCGAGGGATGATCATTAAAGGGAATGTTCCCATTCAGACAATATTCTGTCCTGGATGCAGTTTGTTATAAAATAACCAACTGCACTCACTGTCCCCAGGTCCGGCTGCAGTCTCGGTCACTGGCATTGACTGCGATGCTGGCACGACGCTGACAGTGCAGCAGCCAATCTGTGAGCTCAGCAGCTCTGAACGGGCGATCCGTCTGGCAAAGCCATTTAGCTCACTGGTTGCAGCTCTGTCGGACACAATGTTAGCGCTGCACCCAATGCTGGTCACTGGGAGCAGCTCCAGAGAGTCCATGCTGGTTCTCGGGATGTTGAGTACAGCGTGGTTTGTAATTTCTTAGCAAACAGCAGCTGGGGTAAAATGATTGCCTGAAAGCACAACCCTTTAAGGCTCTGATCCCACTGTGCTTGTAGTGTATGTTGTTTGTGTACACCGGTTATATCTATATACTAAAGGCACTTGTCTTGAAGGGGTTGAATAGTTCAGAGATTGCAGTAGTTACTAAAAGTGGGATTTTGTGGTTGATTTGGAGAAACCAGTTGCTTATATTAGCTCTATTGAGATATATAAATTGCTCTTGTTTGATTTATTGCAAACAGCAGAAAGTTTGTCAATTTTGGAAAAAAATAATTTTTAAATTGAATAATTTTGTGTGCAGTGTTCACTCATCGTCTAACCCGGACATGTGACTCCAGCCTTATCTATAGCTTTTATGTAAAAAGTCTAGAAAAAATGCAATTTTATATGCTAATTGCTATACATTTTTCCTTTCTAAACAGCTTGACCTTTTTTCCCCAATTTTACTTGCTACTGTCTGATTTGTATGCCAGAGATCTGTCATTGATGAATTTCAGTATTGTTTGCTGGCCTGATTCCTGTACTGAGCAGATAATGTCTGAGGAAACAGGATATCGTCCCAGGAACCAGAGGGAAGGAAACTGTTAGACTTGCTGTGCTTGTATACTCCTACTTGATGAATCTTGTTCTTAAAAGGCTTCTCGTTTTCAGCTGTTTTAGCCCATAGACTTCATATAGTATAAACTACCAAACTGAGCTTTGCTTTGCTCCCTGAGACTAGTGCTGCCTCCCTGAGTCCAGTGCTGCCTCCCTGAGTCCAGTGCTGCCTCCCTGAGTCCAGTGCTGCCTCCCTGAGTCCAGTGCTGCCTCCCTGAGTCCAGTGCTGCCTCCCTGAGTCCAGTGCTGCCTCCCTGAGTCCAGTGCTGCCTCCCTGAGTCCAGTGCTGCCTCCCTGAGTCCAGTGCTGCCTCCCTGAGTCCAGTGCTGCCTCCCTGAGTCCAGTGCTGCCTCCCTGAGTCCAGTGCTGCCTCCCTGAGTCCAGTGCTGCCTCCCTGAGTCCAGTGCTGCCTCCCTGAGTCCAGTGCTGCCTCCCTGAGTCCAGTGCTGCCTCCCTGAGTCCAGTGCTGCCTCCCTGAGTCCAGTGCTGCCTCCCTGAGTCCAGTGCTGCCTCCCTGAGTCCAGTGCTGCCTCCCTGAGTCCAGTGCTGCCTCCCTGAGTCCAGTGCTGCCTCCCCTGACCTGAGCAAGACAGTATGATGGATTTCTATGCAGCTGTCAAGCTCAGGTCAGGAGAGCCACAGCCAGTACGAGGTTTACGATGTGATTCTCGCACGAGAAATACGGCAGTCTGTCTCTGCCCTAATACGTATTTGGTTACTCTATTTGTCTTTTTTATTGTCATTATTTTTTACACATTAGTATACTTTTTTAGTGGCTCATTGACAGAACAAAGAAGACCCATATTAATGTGATTATCAGTGTCTAGGAAGTACAAAATAATGCGATTTAAAAAGTGCGTCTCTTATTTGCCACTTAGAATTGTTTTTTTATGAGGCCTTGTTCTGATGCATGTATGTTTTTTTCCATTCACTTTGTGCCATAAACCATCATGTGACCCCTGCACCCAATCACTGGCCGTGACCGTGATGTTTAAACACTACTACTACTACGCATTACTACTTTATTTTATGGTATTCTACGTGTGGGGGCTTTTTTTTTTAAAAAAAGTGTAGCTGACCGAACAGCCCCTCTAAACAGATCACCTGCTCTTTTCCTATATCGCTTCAGAGCAACAGTTTTGTTATCATTATTTCAGATCCTTTTTGACCAAGCCCAAAGATCAATCAAAACACAGCTCCAGACATTTGTGAAAGAGTAAGTTGTTGCATTTTGCATTTCATCTATGTTTTTTCCCTGCAGTGAAATATTATACGCTGTGAAAAGAAGATAATATGTATGTGTGTGTAAAGAAGCGAGGGTAGAATTATTGTACAGAGGTTCCAAGCCATTATTAAATTGAGAACATGCCTGTCACAAGTTGGCAAAAATCTGGTCATTTTTAGCAATGCTTTTTAATAGAGATTTATAACTCTTTTTTTCCTGGTGTCATCAAAGCTTCTGCATATTGTAACATAAAGGGGTATGTTGAAGTTTAGAATTTATCAGTATCTATTAGATAGGGGATACTGTCCTGAAAACTGCTGGTCCGACCACTGGGACCCCACCAATCTCTAGAACCGAGCCCTGAGCACCCTGTGCGAATGAAGTGATGGTCGATCATGCACACACTCTCTCCATTCATTCTTATGGGAGTGTCGAAGACCAGCTGATGATTTGCTCAGATACCTTATTAATTAATGGAGCAACAGTTCATATGATCGATTACAGCTCCATTCGCAAGGGGCTCTTGGGAGCCTCACTTCTGGGCATTCATGGGGATCCCAGGGGTATCACCCCCCAAGCCAATGTGAAGTTATCTTATGATTAGAGGATAACTTTCAAGCTTGAGACTACCCTTAAGGTACCGTCACACATAACGATATCGTTAACGATATAGTTGCTTTTTGTGACGTAGCAACGATATCGTTAACAAAATCGTTATGCGTGACAGCGACCAACGATCAGGCCCCTGCTAGGAGATCGTTGGTCGCTGGGGAAAGTCCAGGACTTTATTTTGTCGCTGGATCACCCGCTGACATCGCTGAATCGGCGTGTGTGACGCCGATTCAGCGATGTCTTCACTGGTAACCAGGGTAAACATCGGGTTACTAAGCGCAGGGCCGCGCTTAGTAACCCGATGTTTACCCTGGTTACCATTGTAAAAGTAAAAAAAACCACTACATACTTAAATTCCTGTCACGTTCCTCAGCGTCCGCTTCCCTGCGTCCCCCAGTGTCAGCGCCGGCCGGCCGTAAAGCAAAGCACAGCGGTGACGTCACCGCTCTGCTTTCCGGCCAGCGCTTACACAGTGCAGGGAAGCTGACGCTGGGGACGCGACAGGAATGTAAGTATGTATTTTTTTTTTTTTTTTTTTATACAATGGTAACCAGGGTAAACATCGGGTTACTAAGCGCGGCCCTGCGCTTAGTAACCCGATGTTTACCCTGGTTACCCGGGGACTTCAGGATCGTTGGTCGCTGGAGAGCTGTCTGTGTGACAGCTCTCCAGCGACCAAACAGCGACGCTGCAGCGATCGGCATTGTTGTCTAGATCGCTGCAGCGTCGCTTAATGTGACGGTACCTTTATAAGTCTGACTGCAATACAGACAAGTTTTATGGTAACCAGCCATAGTATTTATAATCAATTCTCAAAAGACAGGATTACACCACCGGTAAATTATGGATCAAGTACAGAAAAAAAAGAAAATGTGTAATTAAAATTTAACTTTAATTCCATATATGTTCAAATGTACATACATACATCCAATATGGGTGTATATAGGGTCACAAAGGATTTAAACGTGACCCATTAATTCCTGATAGTGAATAAACGTGGGAGATTAAATATCAATTCAAAGGATTCTTGACTATTGTCCCCAATAACAATTGTGCTAGGATCCCTGATCCTGATAAATGGATAGAGGTACAGTTATTGTGCTTGGTGCCTGTTGGTGCAATAGGAGGCACGATCACTACAAAAATTTTAGGATGATAAATTATTATTTATTGCAGTGCCATCTAATGATGCATAATTAAAAATTTCAGTTATAAGTCTGCCCGCAATTTCAGCAGTGCAAAACTCATCAAATTGAACCTGCATTTAAGCAACCAGAAGTTGAATAGCGCCCTGAGTTGGTACAACATGCGGTGGGGCAGAGTCATGCTGATGCCATTGCGTAATTTTACCCAGGAATTGTTGATAAGGAGCAGAGCAACGCACATGTGATGGGATGATCGCTGCCTGAAAGCCGCTGTTAGTGATATTATCCTGCGGCGGCGGTAGTATATGTATACCACTCAGGATTTCAGGTGCGATCTCTCCCCAACCATGCTATGACGTGGCGTGCTAGGAGCAGGAGTGAGCACATGTTACGTGATTCAAAGCATGAAGCCTCCACTGCAACTGGGTAAGAGCAGATTCACTTGAAAGCAGACTACAGATCCGCTAAAGTGCACTGTGCCTCAATTTCCCATGTCAGTGTGCCTGACTTCCCCACATGTTATTCTAACTACAGGACATGTGCCCCGATGCGCGTTTCGCCGGTATTTTTCTAAGCTAACCAGTAGTGATGAGCGAGCATACTCATTGCTCGGGTTTTTCCGAGCACGCTCGGGTGATCTCCGAGTATTTGTTAGTGTTCGGAGATTTAGTTTTCATCACGGCAGCTGAATGATTTACAGCTATTAGCCAGGCTGAGTACATGTGGGGGTTTCCTGGTTGCTAGGGAATCCCCACATGTAATCAAGCCGGCTAATAGCTGTAAATCATTCAGCTGCGGCAATGAAAACTAAATCTCCGAACACTATCAAATACTCGGAGAGCAACGAGTACACTCGCTCATCACTACTAACCAGCCATAGTGCAGTAAAGGATTGTTTAATGTCCCCAAATATGTAATAATTACATACTAAAGTAGAATACAGCATTTACTACCAAAATAAATATTTCGTTGAATTAAGCATGGCAAGCATAAAAACTGATCTTTCGCTTTACAGAGATCTCAGAAAGTTCAAAGATGCTAAAAAGCAGTTTGATAAAGTTAGCGAGGAAAAAGAAAATGCACTTGCAAAAAATGCCCAGGTACCACGAACTAAGCAACATGAAGTTGAAGAAGCTACAAACATCTTGACAGCAACACGGAAATGTTTCCGGCATATTGCCCTGGATTATGTCTTACAGGTGATGTCTGTTTTACTTAAGTGGTTAAATGCTGACCTGGAAGTTCTTGACATTATCTTTCTGATCTTTATTAACAACTGAGGCATAGACTTTAGTAAGGAGCACATACATAAAAGGCTTTTGTCAGTAGTTCCAGTGACTTATTCCAGAGAAATCCACGTTTTCTTAATATGTAAATGAGGTGGTAAGATTTATGGGCTGGACATAGATCTCCCTGAGTATTTGCTCCCAGAGTTTATTTTAAATGAAAGGGTGTGAGACATGTAATGACTGAATGTCTCCACTTCTGATCTCACTGCAGAGCTGTGTGTGATTATGACTAACACTTCTTCAGCTTACATCTCCTGGCAGCCAGTGTAGTGGGAGAGGAGTACAGCTGAGCTGACATCACTATGAGAGGAGAGCTAGAACTGTGGATATGTTTGTAATGAGACAAAGCTTAGCTCTGTTGTACTGTGTGAATTATAATCATATATGTCACTCCAGTGAGATCAGAGGAGCCGACCTTCAGTCTGTATATTTCTCATGCTGGTAAAGCTTCCTCATGTAAAATAAATTATGGAGGCAGAATTTCAGGGAGGGGGGGGGGGGGGAGGGGGGGTTTTTGGGCTGCTGAGGGCATGGTAAAGTACTGCAGTGCGTAGGCGCCTCTCTGACCTTTCCCAGCTCCTGCGCGCTGCAGTACTTTGGTCTGTCTTCAACAGGGCAGATAAGTACGCCTGCGAAGGAGCGCGATGCCGGGGTGCCATGAAGCAACAAGAGTGTGGCATCCCAAGAAGATGGGGGAGGACCCGGACCTGTGACACCCATCAGACCGGACCGCCCCCTGGGTGAGTATAATAAAGCTTATTTTTCAGGTCGGACTGGGGGCTTATCTACAGCATTATATAATGCTGTAGATAAGCCCTAAAAGGCAGTGGCCGCATGTTATATCGGCCAAAACAGCTGACAGGTACATGACAAAAAGTGGAGGTTGTACTATAACTAACCAGCTAGCTTTGTATTGGCCAATCTAATGGCTTTAATTTTTGCTTTCTAGATCAATGTGCTTCAATCAAAAAGAAGGTCTGAAATTTTAAAATCTGTGAGTATAGAAAGAATCATTATCAACTGCTCTAATAACATCTAAGGATCGTGCATGGTGTTTGATTCCTGCAGCAATGTGGATGAATGGTTTACATGAATGCTGAAATGCTTAGCAAAAAATGTTAGACTAATGCAAAAATTATGAATCCAACTAACTAAGAAAAGTTTTGCGCCTCTCCTCACAGGCTGCGCGCCTCTCCTCACAGGCTGCGCGCCTCTCCTCACAGGCTGCCCGCCTCTCCTCACAGGCTGCACGCCTCTCCTCACAGGCTGCTCGGCTCTCCTCACAGGCTGCTCGGCTCTCCTCACAGGCTGCGCGCCTCTCCTCACAGGCTGCGCGCCTCTCCTCACAGGCTGCGCGCCTCTCCTCACAGGCTGCACGCCTCTCCTCACAGGCTGCGCGCCTCTCCTCACAGGCTGCGCGCCTCTCCTCACAGGCTGCGCGCCTCTCCTGTCCACACAGTGGCTGTTGAAGGAGGAACATGTAACCAGACCTGTCCATCAGTCTCCTTCAATAGAAAAGCAGTTTTCTGATGTGAGGTTTTCAATTGGACAAGACTGATGGACAGGTCTGGTCACATGCACCTACATCAATAGCCATTTTGTGGACAGGTTAGTTGCGCAGTCTTTGAGGAAACCTGCCCTAACAAGAGCAGGAGAGCCTCTCATTCCTATATAGTAGTAGTGCAAACTGTAGGAAAACAAGGAGCGCGAATACGGTCTTATCCCACATTATACATTGTGCAATTTTGATAATAAACTGCTCACCTGGTGGTGAAGAAACAAGGCTTGTATGTCAGCTGCCGCCGATCCACGGGTGGGCTAGCGACTTAATTACAGCTATTATCAAGGAAGATCCTACTGTCTTTGTGGTATTTCCTGAAGAAGAAGTCATGATGACTTCTAAACGTGTAGAATAAACCACCATCATCCTTTAACCATATTTAGCAATCTGAGTTGTATGGCAGCGCTGATATAATCCACTATCTTCCTTGATAATATCTATATAGTAGTAAGTGCCACAAAATTATGTCCCCAACACATCTATTAAAATAAAGTGGCCAACCCCATTACCTTATTCTATAACCAGCAAAAGGCAGCGTAATACAGTGGCCATAGGAGTCAAACGGTTCAAACCTTTTAATGAAACTCAATTGCAAAAATGAATATTAGTGCCAAATACATACTTTTAAGTAACAATAAAAAAGTGTCTCAAAAGGTGGACAACTCCTTTAAGAGCCCAGTTCTGTCAACTAGATTTTCCGTGTTTCCCCTTTTGTGTTTGTCCAATGCTTCTTTCACCTTCCCCCTCCTGTATCTGAGGGTGACAGCTAGTGATAAAAGTAGACCCACCACGACAGAGAGGCATGGTGTGTGCTATGCATCATGCTGCCATGGACATTGATAGTGGGTTCACATGATGAGGGCAGCCTGAAAAGCTGATGTGTTCCACAACTACATTCACCCCCCCTCAGGGAGCAGAAAGCAGACTACAAGTTAGATGATTTCTGTAAGTTTTATCCTGTTTATTTCATACTGTTTTGCATAAGTTGTATGTCTTTTTATTATCATATTTTTATACCTTTTCTTGTAAGCATTGAACCTTTTTCTATTAAAGTATAAACCTTTAATAAGTTGAACCTTGAATGTTCTAAAGAATCCATAGCCTAGAGGTGTGTGAGCCTTATGAGTGATAGACATATTTTGATTAGATTTCTGGGACTCATCGCCCGTGTATTCGATGAGTGGTGGCAGCGCGTATGAGCGGGTGTGTGGCCTGGGTCGGTGTGTGATTTATGCTCCCATTACAGCATAGGACAGAGGTTGAATGCTGGACGGAGAGTGGGGAGATAGATTAACCCTTGCAGGCACAACCCAAAGTCACGTGTGAGAGCAGGCACGTGACGAATAAGTGACACCACGGAGCAGCGATCCGTGAGGTGAGGTTGAGCATATGGTTTGGCTGTTTGGGTTTGGCAGACAGAGAAAGTGATGCAAAAACAAGCTAGGACAGCCACAATTATTATCGAAACCCCTCCTCCTCAGTGGTCTGCCAAACATAATCAAAAAGCAATGTACATCTGATTTCTCAAAAACCTATTTATTAATTTTAGGAAAATTCTTCAGACTGCAAAATTCTATGGAAAAGTGTTTCTTCTGATTTGGCTGAATTGGATTTGCTTGTAGTGGCATAACAATCATAATTGGCAGCACTTTGGCTGGTGTAAATGGCGGACATACTGCTGACACCGTGATGCTGTGTGGGGACAGAACAAATGTATTAATAATCTTTTTGTCCCCATCATTTTTCATAGGTTCGGTAAACAAGGACTAATCAGCTTGTATAGAGTTGTTCAGCGCTCGTTAACAGGTCCAGATTGAATTTGCTTTAATTGTTATTTTGGACATTTTACCCGCCATTAGTATTTTTTAAAGTGGCTACATGGATTAGATGAACGTTGGCCAAAGACTCAACTTTTGGCAGGACCAGTCAGCCATTGATTGTGCATATGTATAAGGGGATTAGTGTGGTGGGAAGAATTTCCTTTTTTTAATTACAATTCTAACTAGATGGGTATTTCCTGAAGGAACTACAGATAGTGCTTTGGAATGATGCCCGGGCTGCCCCTGCAAGACTTTCACATTTGGGTGCCCCTCAGGCACTGGTTTGGTTTGCGGGGTCACTCTGGGGCCGGTTTGGTTTGCAGGGTCACTCTGGGGCCGATTTGGTGGGCGGGGTCACTCTAGGGCCGATTTGGTGGGCGGGGTCACTCTGGGGCCGATTTGGTGGGCGGGGTCACTCTGGGGCCGATTTGGTGGGCGGGGTCACTCTGGGGCCGATTTGGTGGGCGTGGTCACTCTGGGTCCGATTTGGTGGGCGGAGTCACTCTGGGTCCGATTTGGTGGGCGGGGTCACTCTGGGTCCGATTTGGTGGGCGAGGTCACTCTGGGTCCGATTTGGTGGGCGGGGTCACTCTGGGTCCGATTTGGTGGGCGGGGCCACTCTGGGTCCGATTTGGTGGGCGGGGCCACTCTGGGTCCGATTTGGTGGGCGGGGCCCCTCGGCCTCCGATTTGGTGGGCGGGGGCCCTCGGCCTCCGATTTGGTGGGCGGGGGCCCTCGGCCTCCGATTTGGTGGGCGGGGTCCCTCGGCCTCCGATTTGGTGGGCGGGGCCCCTCGGCCTCCGATTTGGTGGGCGGGGCCCCTCGGCCTCCGATTTGGTGGGCGGGGCCACTCGGGGTCTGATTTGGTGGGCGGGGCCACTCGGCCTCCGATTTGGTGGGCTGGACACCTCAGGTAACAATTTGGTGGGTCGGTCACTTTAAGAGCTGATATTATCTGGCAAAACTGTGTCCTGGTGGGGTCATGTAGAGTTCGTAGGCGTTGGCATAGTAACTGGGTCTGACTTCGCATATCAATGAGCTAATCAGCCAGGTGGCAGTTGGCAGTTATTTTTAAATTGCCTCAGAAATCAGCCATTATACCTTATTGGAACAATTTCCCCATTGAAATGCATTGAGACGAAATTTTCAAACGCCAATTGCGCCAAAACTACAAATCCTATCGACACGAAAAATACTTAGCACACCTCCCAGAAACGCTGGCTTCGAAATGACACATCACTGGAGTCTGTGCGTGCAGCGGTTCGGGCCGCATTAATTGCGGACTGAATAATAATAAGAAGAAGAAGTTGACTACGGTGGAATAACAATATAGTGCTTTTTACAAAGCACTATAATTACCACCATTGATCACTGCAGATCTGTATTGACATGTCCGTTTATAAAACATGTATGGCGTAAATTGAATATTGGATTAGATTAGAGCATCAGTGTACAGGACTAGTCCACAAGTTGTCATTTATTGGCCTTCCGCCCATCATGAAGCTGATTTCTGAAATGATTAATACTCCCAGCTAAAATACTGACTCTCCGAGATCTTCACATTTGCTTTTTCTGATTCAGGGGGAATATTGATCGGTGGTCATTCCTCTTGTCTGCAGCATAGGTCTGAGCTAGCGTGTCTCCGTAGTTGTCGGTATGAGCTGCTGCAGGGCTGCTTCCAGCTGCTGGTGTTTTTTTTTTCTTTTTCCTTTGTAATAGAGAGATCTATAGCCTGTTTTCTGCTGTTTGCCTTTTCAATAAAATATAAGAGCTGGGAGAACATTTATTAGATGGAAGTTGTAGATCTTTTAAAACGCATTATTTTTCCCTTTGTGTTAGACAGGAGAATGGGTTTGTACCAGATTTTGCTGACTCACTGAATGCACGGTCCTCACTGTGCAGGCTGAGTGTAGTTTCCATTAATGTGATACTCGAGAAGACAGGATATGTATGGATATAGATAGATAGATAGATAGATATAGATATATCTATAGCAATGCCACAATCTGCATGCTCGCTTGCACTCTACGTCTGCTTTCTCCTGCATCAGTCCTTTCTTTGTCTGTCCACAGATGCTGTCTTTTATGTATGCCCATCTGGCTTTCTTCCACCAAGGATATGACCTTTTCAGTGAACTGGAGCCTTACATGAAGGATTTGGGAGTACAGGTAAATATTTTCGTTTTCTCTCTCCTTTGTTATAGGCATAAGACTAATCTGCTCAGTGTGTTGGGCGCGATACCTTATTAATGGTTTTATTTTTATATATGAATGTAATAGAGTTCTCGCCACCATCTCTGGGCAGATACCCTACCACTGTGCTTTTTAAAAAAAAAAATTTTATTTTTATTTTTTGTATGGAGTCACGCTGAGATTTCATCAGATTTTTTGAAATGGCTATCCCCAAAGGATATGGGGACAACTTTCTGCTTGTTGCTCGGCCTGTGCTTCATTGTCTATGGGACTGCCAGATGTGACTGATATACTCGACTTTATCAAGCAGTTCTATAGACAGTGAATGAAATCAAGCATGCGCACCTTCGCTCCATTCCAGAGTCGGCCCTGTTT
Organism: Ranitomeya imitator; assembly: GCF_032444005.1. NCBI lineage: Eukaryota > Metazoa > Chordata > Amphibia > Anura > Dendrobatidae > Ranitomeya > Ranitomeya imitator. The sequence continues at coordinate 447,888,515 of NC_091286.1, read as the reverse complement.
TCAGGGTTGTAAAGCCCCATTCAGTGACTCGCTGGTGTTCCTAGTGGATGGACCCCCAGTGATCAGTGAATTATTCCCCATACTATTCTAAAGCTAGGGCATAACCTGCTACTTTGGGAATACCTCTTTAATATTTCAGTAGGGAAAAATGATAGAGGCCACCATTGTTCTGCAGAGAAATACTTTGCCTGACACCGAGTCCCCATAGAGCCGCCATGTTGTCAGGGGACTCAACAACTCTGTATTTAGTTTTGTGTGCAGAAAAGGGAGCAGAAGTAGAACTTATGTTACCTTCCTAGAATTCTCCCCTTTAATCGTCACCATATAATCAAAAGGAAAATGGTTTCAGACAAGGAGCTGACATATCCACGTACAAAACAAAAGCTCTTTACTCCACAACAACAAAAAGTTTTTAAGACACCCCTTTCACCAAACATAAATACCAAAATGTAAAAAAAAAAATTTACATTTGGAAAAGCCACGTGGATAATTCCCAGAACTAACAAAATATCTATCCCATAGCATGAACTACTAAACAAAACACTAAGAAATGGGAGCGTCGCTGCATTTTTGTCATGCCAATTCCCCCTAAAAATGGAAAAACAAGAGATCTGAAAGTCTTATGGAACCCAAATTGGTAGTAAAGAAAATACAGCTTGCCCCCTGGAAAACAAGCCCTTACATAATTGTCTGAAAAAAAAATGTCTCTCAGAATATGGCAACTGAAGTCAAGTTTTTTGTATTTATTTTTTGTGATTTTGTTGCTTAGAAAAAAAAAAATTGTCATTTTCCATAACCATACTGGAGGTCTGGATACACATGATGAGAGCATTATACTGCCTCTGTACAAATCCCTAGTTAGACCGCACATGGAGTACTGTGTCCAGTTTTGGGCACCGGTGCTCAGGAAGGATATAATGGAACTAGAGAGAGTACAAAGGAGGGCAACAAAATTAATAAAGGGGATGGGAGAACTACAATACCCAGATAGATTAGCGAAATTAGGATTATTTAGTCTAGAAAAAAGACGACTGAGGGGCGATCTAATAACCATGTATAAGTATATAAGGGGACAATACAAATATCTCGCTGAGGATCTGTTTATACCAAGGAAGGTGACGGGCACAAGGGGGCATTCTTTGCGTCTGGAGGAGAGAAGGTTTTTCCACCAACATAGAAGAGGATTCTTTACTGTTAGGGCAGTGAGAATCTGGAATTGCTTGCCTGAGGAGGTGGTGATGGCGAACTCAGTCGAGGGGTTCAAGAGAGGCCTGGATGTCTTCCTGGAGCAGAACAATATTGTATCATACAATTATTAGGTTCTGTAGAAGGACGTAGATCTGGGGATTTATTATGATGGAATATAGGCTGAACTGGATGGACAAATGTCTTTTTTCGGCCTTACTAACTATGTTACTATGTTACTGACCCGTAGATGGTTAATATTTCATTTTTACCGCAAAGTGATTAGCGTAAAAACAAAACTCAAAAAAACAGTGCTGACTTTGTTTTATTTCACCTGACTTTTTTTTCGCCCCCAGTTTTTCAGCAGATTATATGGTAAAATTAATCTTCTTATTAAAAACAACAAACTGGTCCTACAAAAAAAAGCCTTCATATGGCTCTCAGTGGATAAATAATAAAGATATGGCTCTTGGCAGAAGCGGAGGAAATGACAAAAGGGAAAAAATGAAAAATTTCTCAGGCTTTAAGGGGTTAAACGTTTGAAAGGTGGTCCTGCAGAAAATCTATATTTTCTGGTGTACTGTTACCCCTACTTTACATTAGGCTACATCTCGGACCTGTCTACATGCACAGTAGCCTCTTGCTCCATTTATAGGCTGATAGTCACTGATTTGTGTGTAGTGTCCTAAAATATCGCCTTATATTGTTCTATGTTCTGGTTTGTCCAGGGGTTGTTCTAAAAACACAATCTTCTGACGATTGTTTAATTGTCAGATGAAAATGAATTTACTGGAACATCTCGCAGTCGCATCTGCATTGCACACTCCATAATAAGAGGTCTCTTTTTGCCTCTGTTCTACTTTATTTTACAGCTGGATAATCTTGTGGTCGATGCTGCTAAAGAAAAGCGAGACATGGAGCTTAAACACTCAACAATTCAGCAAAAGGTAGGTGTAAAGAATAGGAAGCTGTAGAAGATATGCAAAAGGGTGATTGTCTTCTCCTTGTGTTGGATCTCCAATTAAGGTCGCTTCATTGAATCATTTATCAGGATCTAGCGCACGCCGCAAAGCTCTGAATGCAAAGATCTTTCCAGTAGGCGGGAAATTTACTCTCCATAAGGAAAGTACCGAACATTTCCGGAATGTAAATAAAAGTACTCCTCGTCAGAACACAACAATGGAGTCCGTCTGGTTATAGATCTCACAGAGCATTTTGGCTGTCATTAAAGAGAACCTGCCAGCAGCATTTTACTAAGTAAAGTACAGACAGGGTCATATTGGCGCTGTCATACTGATTAAAATGATACCGCGGGTGAAGAAATCCGTTTTATAGATTTTCTTTAACCTTTGTTTGATGTTTCCTTGTACAACCCCTGGCAAAAATTATGGAATCACCGGTAGAAAAAACAGATCACAGAAATGGCACAGAACTAATTTCAAGTGTCAACTTTCTGGCTTTAAGAAACACTGAAAGAAATCAAGAACAGAAAATGTGGTAGTCAGTAATGGTTACTTTTTTAACCAAGCGTATGGGAAAAATTATGGAATCACTCAATTCTGAGAAAAAAATTATGGAATCATGAAAAACAAACACAAAAACACTCCAAAACATCACTAGTATTTTGTTGCACCACCTCTGGTTTTTATTACAGCTTGCAGTCTCTGAGGCATGGAGTTAATGAGTGTCCAACAGTACTCTTCATCAATCTGGCTCCAACTTTCTCTGATTGCTGTTGCCAGATCTGCTTTGCAGGTTGGAGCCTTGTCATGGACCATTTTCTTCAACTTCCACCAAAGATTTTCAATTGGATTGAGATCCGGACTATTTGCAGGCCATGACATTGACCTTATGTGTCTATTTTCAAGGAATGTTTGCACAGCTTTTGCGCTATGGTAGGATGCATTATCTTAAAAAATGATTTCATCATCCCCAATCATCCTATCACTTGATGGGATAAGAACAGTGTCCAAAATATCAACATAAACTTGTGCATTTATTGAAGATGTACTGACAGCCATCTCCCCAGTGCCTTTACCTGACATGCAGTCCCATATCATCAATGACTGTGGAAATTTGCATGTTCTCTTCAGGCAGTCATCTATATAAATCTCAAACGGCACCAAAAGTTCCAGCATCATCTTCTTGCCCAATGCAGATTGGCAATTCATCACTGAATATGACTTTCATCCAGTCATCCACAGTCCACGATTGCTTTTCCTTAGCCCATTGTAACCTTGTTTTTTTCTGTTTAGGTGTTAATGATGGCTTTCGTTTAGCTTTTCTTTATGTAACTCCTATTTCCTTTAGGCGGTTTCTTCCAGTTCGGTCACAGACGTTGACTCCAGTTTCCACACATTCGTTCCTCATTTGTTTTGTTGTGCATTTCCTGTTTTGGAGACATATTGCTTGAAGTTTCCGGTCTTGATGCTTTGATGTCTTCCTTGGTCTACCAGTATGTTTGCCTTTAACAACGTTCCCATGTTGTTTGTATTTGCTCCAGATTTTAGACACAGCAGACTGTGAACAACCAACATCTTTTGCAACATTGTGTGATGATTTACCCTCTTTTAAGAGTTTGATAATCCACTCCTTTGTTTCAATTGACGTCTCTCGTGTTGGAGCCATAATTCATGTCAGTCCACTGGGTGCAACAGCTCTCCAAGGTGTGATCACTCCTTTTTAGATGCAGACTAACAAGCAGATCTAATTTGATGCAGGTGTTATTTTTGGGTATGAAAATTTACAGGGTGATTCCATAATTTTTTCCTAATAATTGAGTGACTCCATAATTTTTACCCTGTGCTTGGTTAAAAAAAAGTAACCATTACTGACTACCACATTTTTTGTTCTTGATTTCTTTTAGTGTTTCTTAAAGCCAGAAAGTTGCCATTTGAAATGACTTTAGTTTTGTGCCGTGTCTGTGATCTGCTTTTTTTCTACAAAATTAAACAACTGAATGAACATCGTCCGAGGCCGGTGATTCCATAATTTTTGCCAGGGGTTGTATTCATATCTTCATGCATCAGGGCAAGACCGTGGACGGGGTCTTCAGCAATATAATTTTTAGCCCTATTTACATACATTTAAGTAAAAAAAAAAAGGCCCCAAAAGTGGACAGCTCTTTAAGCCAGAAAATAAAGTCTGAGGTGGATTTCCGCCGCAATACACTCAAGTTTTCTTTAAGCTTTCTAAAGCTAAGCACCACTCAGTTTTAGAAAACGTTTTGGGCCAGTGTTAAAAAGCAAGTAGTCTCAAAATACCACTTACAAATTTTGTTACTTTTTGAAATGTTTTTGGGCATAGTGGGGATGATAAATTCCTCTCCCCTGTGGTAGATCGGCTCACTCTGCTGCTTAGGTAGACACGGGAACACTGCGGCTTGAAAGATGCCATTAGTTTATTAAGTAAGGCATAAACTAAGGGTTAAGCACAAAATAAACACGGCCCTCTGGGCAAAACAGCAAAACAAAACAGTAGCACTATGTGTAGTCCTTGCATTAGTGGGGCTCAGCCCACTCAGGGTTAGCATTGTTCTTTAACAAAAATCCCATGTACACAAACACTTTCCTGGAGTCCTTTCTCTCCAGACACTCAACACACCCAGACTCTCTCTGGAGCCCAGGTATTTAAGCTCAGACCATGTGACTCCTCACCCATGTGACTGATCACATGATTGTGACATCACACAGGTCCTGTCAGCACACGGTGGTGCCATCTCTGCAGGTGGAGATAAGTTGGAAATTCTCCCACCCGCTCTAATGTCCACATAAAACAAGGCCATTTATGCAGCATAAGCTTCACTTTAGTATGCTGGAGGAAGATACTCTGGCTTTATTTCACTGACGCCATTAAGTGTAGTGACATGTATTTCCCCTGCAGTACTTTACCAGTGACTTTGTCACACCCCATAGAGATTGTTCACAAGCTTTGAGTGGAAATGGTGAGTCGTAAAATTGATGTTGCCCATAATGCAACATACAACTTATGAAAAAAAAAATTCTTCCAAGTAAGTTGTTATCCTGAGGTAGTAAGTCGTTGAACATTTTATGTCAATGCCTCCATTTGCTCCACATATGCTGTGTGGCGCCACATAGTGTACTCAATGTCCTCACTGTTCTGCCTCCTCTCAGGGATTATCTGCTGATGACTCCAATTTGGAATGCAATGTTGATGCAGAAAATGGCATAGTTATGGAGGGATACCTGTTTAAACGAGCCAGCAACGCTTTCAAAACCTGGAACAGGTAATAACATGAGCACAAGGTGCAGGCCAACAGGCTGGTCTTTTCATGCTGATGAATCTCCAACTGAGGAAAGACTTTGTAGGTACCGTTCAGACACGGGCTGAAAGCCGTCATCAGCGGAGAACGTTTTTATTTTTTTTATTTTTTTATGGCTTTAGCTGCAATCTTTGATTTCTGATTTCATGTCATGCTGCTGCTCTTATTTTGCATTTCACACCTTCTCCTCCTTTTTAGTATGTTTTAATCCTGCCCCATTTTTTCACATGACAGGAAAAAGCCCGACCACACCAGGTATCAACCAGCCTCTTCTCCCCCCTCCATGTGTTCCATGTGGCACGTACCTGTGAACCCTGTACTTAGACCACCTGCAATGGATGGATCTCATACTAGAAAAATAGATTTGATAATTTACGGCCCATTATTCTTATTTTTTCCTTTAAAATTCAGCGACTCAGAGTGATTATTAAGTGTACTGGTTACCTTATGTACTGTATTTGTGTGGTGTTGTGCCTCTGGGTATTCCTCTACACTATTTAGCAGAATTCTCACCACTATTTCACGGACTTGAGCACAAAAGACACCAACGTACAGCTACGAAAATGACACTTGATTATAGTTTGCCACAGAATATTGCATAAATAACTTCCAAACCAGTTTCTTAAGTATTCCTTTCTTGGAAGCTCTTGTAAAATAGTCTCCATTGCATGTTGTCTTCCCCACAGGGTTGCCTATTCTGCTTGTGCTTGCAGCAAATACTTCATCGGGAAACTGTCAGCATATTTATGCTATTTAATTTCAGAGCAGCAAGATGCAGGACAGAGACCCTGATTCCAGCAATATGTTGCTTACAGGGCTGCTTGGTGTAGTTTTGATAATCAGTGTTTTATCAGTAGGAGATTATCACTATAAGACTAGTTGTCTTGTGTTTCCTAGTCAACTGCTCTGTGTAACCCCACCCCCGCCTGATCATCAGCATTCTGTCATTATAGACCTACCCAAAAAAGTGAATACACCAGAAAGAATATGAAATAAAACATATAATTTTATTAAGTCATGATATTAAAAACGTATATAAAATAGGGAAAACCAAAGAGCAAGAGCAGAAATCACAGCACAGGAAGATATCATAACTGGGAATACTGACCAAATGACATAATTAGACATAATAAGAATCTCATATAAATAGTGCAGACATCTAATAGACAAACATGTCTATAAGTAAAGTGCATAGAAAAATAAGATGAGGGGATATACTGTGTATACTCGTGTATAAACTGAGATTTTCAGCACATTTTTTGTGCTGAAAACGCCCCCCTCAGCTTATACACGAGTCATTGTCCTGAAAGCCAGCGGGGGAGGGGAGCGGTGGAGCAGCGGCAGGAGCCGGCGGCTGTGACATCATACTCACCCTCCTTGCGCCGTCGCTGAACGTCCCTGCATCTCCGTTTTCCCGGTGCTGCAGTGCTTCCTGTGCTGAGCGGTCACGTGGTACCGCTCATTAAGGTAATGAATACGCATGTGTCTCCACTCCCATAGGCGTGGAGCGCGTATTCATTACCTTAATGAGCGGTACCATGTGACCGCTCAGCACAGGAAGCACTGCAGCAGCGGGACAACAGAGATGCAGGGACGTTCAGCGACCGCGCGAGGAGGGTGAGTATGACGGGGGGAGCCGAGCCGAGCAATGCATACAAGGATGGGACGGGGGAGCCCAGCCATGCGTACTAGATGGGACGGGGGGAGTCATGCATACTACAGGTGTAGCCACTAGTGATGAGCGAAATATACTCGTTACTCGAGATTTCTCAAGCATGCTCTGGTGTCCTCCGAGTATTTGTAAGTGCTCGGAGATTTCGTTTTCATCGCCGCAGCTGAATGATTTACATCTGTTAGCCAGAATAAGTACATGTGGGGGTTGCCTGGTTGCTAGGGAATCCCTACATTTAATCAAGCTGGCTAAGAGATGTAAATCATTCAGCTGCTGCAATGAAAATTTAATCTCTGAGTACTTACAAATACTCGGAGGACCCCCGAGCATGCTCGGAAAAACCCAAGTAATGAGTATATTTCGCTCATCACTAGTAGCCACGCATACCAGGACAGGGATGAGGGGACAATGCATACCCGGCTTATACTTGAGTCAATAAGCTTACCCAGTTTTCTGTGACAAAATTAGGTGCCTCGGCTTATACTCTGGTCGGCTTATACTCGAGTATATACGGTAATAATGTATACCGGCAGTCAGTTACCCATGGCTCCTGTGACTCCAACGTACTTTTCGCCCAGTGGCTTTCTCAAAGAGTATGAAGGGGAAGTGTATAGAATATATATTTATATGTCACACAGACCAATCAAAGCTAATAGTTCCTAGAGACCGGTGATGTGGCATGAGAAGATAATTTATTGTCAATAAAGTAGAAAAAGCATAGGACCATAATTATAATATCATATCAAAGATCAATAAAAATGAACTTGGCCATAAAAAATGTAAACAGTTCATCTGTAAAGATATATGCATTGCACCAGAAGCGACATGTAGTGCACCCGGCGGGGAACGACTAGGATGGATGGAGAGGTGTGGGTTCCACAGTGGCACGCACGCCGCGAACATGCACTCCCGGAACCGGAAGTGACATGCCGCGATGATATGCTCGGCAATACACTTTGTACACAAAAGCGGCTAATCATTAGTGGGTGGCGTTATACGGAGCTCAGCATTCAGAGAACCGCTAGATCTGCAGTAGAGAAAACAGTGATTTTATCAAAATTGCATCAAGCAACCCATTAAGTGACACATCGCTGGAATCAGGGTCTCTGTGCCTACATCATTCTGCTCTCAGACTACATAGCAAAAACATGCTGACATATTTCCTTTAACTTTTATGTTACTAATATACAGTTACTTGACATCTTGCATTACATTGCATCCACTTGTTCATTTATTACAAAGTTTGCACTGTTATAAATGTTATGATCTGTTATTAGCAGCCATTGGTCCACTATACATAATTCTATAATTTTCCTGGACTGCTGGAACAATCCAAATATATATATATATCATATAGAAAACATGATAAAAACATGTTTTTTATTTTACTTTATACAGTTTCCAAAGTATTTTTAAGGGGGACCCGTCACCTGGAAAATGCCGACCCGGGAAGTTGTTGGGGAGGGGGTGGGGAAGAGCAGATTGATGTATTGTTTTGTGAGAAAAAATTCAGATTCTATATCTGTCTTTTAATCATTTAATCCCCTGCACGTTCTGAGATTTTGGGTCCAGTGGGCGGTCTTATCACTGAAAGGACCGCCCACTGGACTGAAAATCTCAGAACGTGCAGGGGATTAAATAAGTAAAACACAGGTTATACTGCATCTTTTCTCGCACATCTATAGCTCAATCTGCTCTATAATGTAGTGCCTGCAGATTGTATGGCATTTTCATGGGGTATTTGCGTGCTGGAGTTTGGTTTCCTCTTTTCTCCTGTGTCACTCTTTCCCTTGCAGCCTGCTCTTTTCCGTGCATGTTGATGCTTTCCATTTCCGCTCTTTTGCTTTAGTATTTCCTTTTTTACTTCCAATGGACACGTATTGGAAAACCGCCAGATTGTCGCCTTTAGTGCTTTTGGGTCTAATGCCAAAATGTTGTAATTACCCATTTCTAATCAGAGTCTCTGTTTATAACAAACATTTTGTCTGTTGTCGTGTATTACTTTACTTATCCTGTATTTACATACATTGTGTAATGGTGAATTGTTGGTTCCATTTCTGCTTTTACTTTGCACAAACCAAATTGATCCAGATTTTGTCTTAAATTCTTTCTCATCTGCTGAACTAAGATCTGGTTAACCACCAGCAAAATATCGAAACAAAAAATGAGAGATTTAATAGACTGGATTGCTCATTTTTCAATTGCCCTAATAGCTATTAATTTCCCATTTATAGGGGGAACTAAGAAGGGATTCTAAAAGCTTTCATTTTTCCATGTTGGCCCTCCCAGTTGGGTGACAGCGGGGTTATATTAAAGGGAACCTGTCAGCAGGATTTCACCCCCAAACTATTTATATATGCATGTAGTTATTTCAAAGACAAGCCCAGCAATACCTTTACATGGTCAGTCCATTCCTCTGTTACTGAGAAATTGGCATGCAAATGAGGCTGTAGATCTGAAGCCTCTGTCACTCCAGCTCTATTACTTGCCCAGCTCTGCTTCCTCCTGGTTGACGATTGGCTTCTTTGCCTGAACTCACGTATAGCATAGAGGATGTCAGTCAAGCAGGAGAACTCTGCATTGGCGGGGGAATAGAGCTGGTGTGACGGAGGGCTTCAGATCTACAGCCTAATTTGCATATCTATCCAAACCCCAATTTCTCCTTAACAGAGAAACAAACTGGATATGTATCATTATTGCTGCACTTGTGTTTGAAAGAGCTACATGCACTTATAAATAGTTAGGCGGGGATTGAAATCCTCACAAAGCCCCATTACAGGTTAGATCTTAATTCTAAAGCTGGAGGGAAATAACGCACCAATTACAATAGGTTGATGGGGCAGGTGTGTGACCCCCTCTGTACAACGCTGCAGAATATGTTTGCCTTATAGAAGCAACGTAAATAAATGGGGACGGCTGAATTCTAATCCCCAGTTAGCTGAGCATGCACTGAACACCCCCATGGTCCTTGAGTTATCTCCAGACACGTTTCCTTAGTGGTTGCTGTAAAGCAAATCTGCAAACTGATGTTTGTAGGTCAGAACAGAAGCTGAGGCAGTATGACTACCCCCGAAATCCTTAGGACAAAATCTACAATCTTAAAACTAAAGTAAATCAGAAAAGGACTATTTTCAATATCTGGCTTTTATTTGTGCATAGAGCAAGAGGAGCGGAGTAAATGGATGGAAGTTTTTGTGAGAAAATATTCAGTGTAAGCGCTTGCTTACACGTTCGTATAACTCGGCTAAGAGCTATCCAATTTTTCATAGGAGAGCACTCAGCCCAGCATGCTGCAAGTGCATTCAATATAAGTTGATGGGTGCGTGTAAAGCATAGGATTGCACTCGGATGTCATCCGAGTGCAGTCTAATTTACACGAACATAGACAATGGAGAAGATGGAGAAATTTAGTTCTCCATCTTCTCCATACCTCTGAAGCAATTCTCTCATGCAAGAGAATCGGATGACACTGGGCTCACACTCAGGTCAGCATAATCAGTCCTAACTGGTGTAATTTAATTCTCTGCTCTCCCAGAGGTTTTGGGTCAAGTGGGCGGTCCTATTAGTGACTGACAGCTTTCCTTATACAAGAGTGCATGCAGAGGTAGCTGTCAGTCACTGATAGGACCAAGCATCCCAGAAAAAGCAGAGGTTTTAATGATTAAAACTCCGATTATACTGATTTCTTTTCTCTCAAAACTATATATCTATCCGCTGAGCTCTCTGCTCTATAACATGGAGCCTGCAGATTAAACTGCATTTTCATGGTGACAGGTTCCCTTTAAATCCGCAATCTGTAACAAATCATATCTACCCTCCAGATATCACTAAAGTAGATACCGTACTTATTGAGAACAAACATAACATGTAATCCTCTGCTGGATATACATTTTTTTTCCAAAATGGATTTAGATTTTGATTAACCTCTCTTCAATAACAACCACATTAAGGGTAAGTTCAAGGGCGTTTTTGCTGCGTTTTTTTTATGCTAATTTTCAGCAGTTTTTTACAGTAGGGGCGGCACGGTGGCTCAGTGGTTAGCAATGCAGCCTTGCAGCGCTGGGGTCCTGGGTTCAAATCCCATCAAGGGCAACATCTGCAAGGAGTTTGTATGTTCTCTTCGTGTCTGCGTGGGTTTCCTCGGGGTTCTCCGGTTTCCTCCCACATACCAAAGACAAAAATGCTGCAAATACGCAGGTTGACGTGTTTTGCTGCAGAAAAGTCAGGGAGAGCCGGATGTGACGTCGCACTCGGCTCTGCTATATCTAGATGGCAGACTGCATGATGTGTCCATACAGTCTGTTGTCACACTCACGCCCTGACTGGTGGGCGTGAGCCAGGGGGTTTGTGGCCCCACTGTGCCACGAACCAGACTACCCTGGAAGGGGCATGACTAAGACCGCTGCCTTGGTGTTCTCTGGAGCCTCTGATGGTGAGGTCAGACTTGTTTGGCAGCAGCTGCCAGGTGCTACTCCAGGGTGGTGTCTGGCTGTGGCTGCTGATCCCACTGGGAGAACGGAGCACTAGGACAGGTGCGGACATCAGGCAGGACTAGCAGAAGAGCACGGCTGAAACTCAGCTCAGACAAGTAGGCTGGCATGGTTAAGACACAGGGCTGGCAGGAACAGCAGAGACACAGGGCTGGCAGGAACGGCAGAGACACAGGGCTGGCAGGAACGGCAGAGACACAGGGCTTGCAGGAATGGCAGAGACACAGGGCTGACAGGAACGGCAGAGACACAGGGCAGGTTGGTGTGGTGTATGAAGGAACAGGTAGAGACCTGTTCACACAGCAGATGCTAGTACCGGAACAGACAAGAAAGAGTGGTGTATGACTGAACAGGTTTGGGCCTGTTCACACAAGAGGTGCAGGTACGGATGCAAGCAGGAAGGAACAGGTTGGGACCTGTTCACACAGGAGATGCAGGTACGGAAACAAGTAGGATGGAAAGAAGTATGAAGGAATAGGTTGGGACCTGTTCACACCGGAAGAGAACCGCAAGGCTGCGGATAGGAGCGGTAGAGCAGCAAGAGATAGAGCAGCAACAGAAGCTAAGTAGAGCGGAACCAAAAGGAATGCGGAGAGGAGCTGCAGCAAGAGATTCCTGCAGCAACAGGAGCGGAGCAGAGTAAAACGGAGCAGAACCGCAAGAGTGCGGAGCAGAGGTAAAGCTGCAAGAGAGCGGAGCACAGGCAAAGTCACAAGAGCCGTAAGAGTGCAGAGCATAAGCAAACAGAGAGGACACAAGGAAAGACACAGCAGGGAAAGAAGCCACAAACAAGGAGACAGAGGTAGGACAAACTTCAGACAAGGTAAATGAACAAGACAAAGTGCAAGAACAAAGACACAGGGACCAGGATATACAGCCTCCTGGAGGGCAGACAGACAAGATCAAGGCAAAGCTAGGAGTAGAACCTCCAGAGATGGAGGAACACAGAGCAAGGCCTTGCAGCTCAGAAGATAAACATTAATTGAGTTAACACATTGCACAGGCCCAGTCCGCAGGGTGGAGCTGCCCTAAATACTGGAGGCCTCTTGGTAATTGGTCAGGAACAGATTAGACAGGTGTACCCTGATTCCATAAGAACCAGAGAGTTCTGGCGCCGCCCCCCTATGCATACAGCCAGGAAGCATGCAGAGAGCAGAGGCACAGAATATGGAGCTGGCAACAAACAGAAACCACATGACCTGGAGCAGTGGGTAAGATAGTGTGAGAGATGAGAGGCCATGCCGTGATGCCAGCAGAGTTGTTACACCTGTCATCCAGAAGAGCTGACCCGAACCCCATTCACTTGAATGGGGGGGTCCGACAATACAGTGTTTGACACGCTGTCATATGCATGACAGCGCGGCAAACACCGCTTCTGAACGGCGTGGAAATCATCCCCGCCGGTCAGATAGCTGCATTTCCCACGCTGTCAAAAAACAGCGGGGAGCGCTCAGCTGTGATTGGAGGTATAAACTTTACCTCTGGTCACTGGTGTCAGCTGATGGGACTACTGCTCCCATCATTCGACACCTGCCACCGCTAATTACAGTGACAGCAGCGGTGGCGCATGGGAGTTTTCTTCTGCCACTCCTGCGCTATAAATAAATAAAAAAAAAAAAAAAAAAAACAGCGTGGGTTCCCCCCTATTTTTGATAATCAGCCAGACAAAACAGTCCAATATAACGCGTGTCCCGCGCATTATCTGGGGGAGATGATTTCCACGCCGTTCAGAAGCGGTGTTTGCCGCGCTGTCATCTGGGGGAGATAAAGCTTACAACCGGGAGAGCTGCTAATGCGACCGATCCCGGCTGTAAGCTCCTGGGGAATGAATGAGACACAGCGGGCGCAGGCTCAGTAACTAGCGGTGACGTCACCGAGCCTGCGCTCTCTGACCTGAGGTGACCTCTGCACCAAGGGAAAATGCCAGGGAAGAGGATACCTCAGGTAATGTATCGATCTAGTCTATCAATCTATCCTATTTATTCATTCTATCTACAGGAAGTTTTTTTTTTCCCTCTGGGGGCACTCAACTTTATTGGCATGCACAAAGAAAAAAAAAACGCACCAAAAACGCGACAAAAAATCCACGAAAAAACGCACCTAAACCTGCGTTTTTGGCGCCGCTTCTTTCCTGCCAAGATGCTCAGGTTTTGCTGCAGAACAAAAACGCAGCAAAAACGCCCTGTGTGAACTTAGCCTAAATGCCCCCATCAGCTCTATAGTGTAAAATTCAAGGGTTATCCTGTGATTAAATGATCTTATTCTTTTGGCGTGGGGAGGTATAAGTTAGCATTTGCTGTGCTCCCCCCTTGCTGTTCCTGCTGTGTTTCTTGATAAGCTGAAGTTGTGGTATCATGACTACACCACATGTGAGCACTGCAGCTAATCACTGGGCTCAGCTGTGCATCGACATGATCACCCATCCCATTGGCTGCAGCGGTCACATATAGTTTAGTCGTGACGTCCCTTCTTCAGCCTGTCAACAAAGACTGGTGGCAGCGGCTGAAACACATTGGTAGAGGACTAATTGCTCAGTCTAGTGGCTTTTCTTATTTTTGTTAAGTTATTGGTCAGACAACTTCTGATTCTAAGCTATTCTGCTATTGTCTGGTTGGTGGTTAACAGTGTACGATCATGTTCTACTAATTGTTTGTATTAACGTTCCTGTAGTACTTCTTATGGATGTATAACGTGGCTCATTCACATTTTTTTCCCACTTCCGTATGTGCAGGCGCTGGTTTTCAATACAGAATAATCAACTTGTATATCAGAAGAAATTTAAGGTAAGCGATAATTAATGTCGTAAAGTTTTTAAAAAGCCTACTTAAAGAGCAATACTGTTCTCTGCTCCTATGGATTTTCTCCACATTAAAGGGAACCTGTCACCCCCAAAATCGATGGTGAGGTAAGCTCACCGTCATCAGGGGCTTATCTTATTAAGCTGCCGATGTTACCTGAAAGAGGAGAAAGAGACATTAGATTATACTCACCCAGGGGTGGTCCCACTGCGGTCTGGTCAAATGGGTGTCTCAGGTTCGCTCCGGCGCCTCCTATCTTCATTCCATGACGTCCTCTTCTGGTCTTCACGCTGTGGCTCCGGCGCAGGTGTACTTTGTCTGCCCTGTTGAGGGCAGAGGAAAGTACTGCAGTGCGCAGGCGCCGGAAAGGTCAGAGAGGCCCAACACCTGCGCACTGCAGTACTTTGCTCTGCCCTCAACAGGACAGACAAAGTACGCCTGCGCCGGAGCCGCGGTGTGAAGACCAGGAGAGGACGTCATAAAATGAAGATGGGAGGCGCTGTTCCGGACCTGAGACACCCATCAGAGCAGGACCGCCCCTGGTGAGTATAATCTAATGTCTTTTTCTCCTCTTTCAGGTTACATCGGGGGCTTATCTATAGCATTCCAGAATGCTGTAGGTAAGCCCCTGATGACGGTGAGCTTACCTCACCATCGATTTTGGGGGTGACAGGTTCCCTTTAATTTACATTAAAACTACATTCTCAGGCCTAGCTCCATATTTTTCCTCTTTCTCCACAGGATAATCCCACGGTTGTTGTAGAGGACCTGCGTCTGTGCACAGTGAAACACTGTGAAGATATTGAGAGACGCTTCTGCTTTGAGGTGGTTTCTCCTACTAAGTAAGTGTTCTGTATATGAGGATTTACAAACACTCACTGCAGAACCCTGAGGATGTGTAAACCTCTAAGGCTTCTGGGAGATGTAACTTTTATTTAAAGAGTTACTGCTGTTTTTAATTTAATAAATTAATAGTCCACATAAACATGAGAAATGTTATAATAAATTTTGGTCACGATTTATCAGAACAGATTCAGCAGAATTCTGGTGTACATTGCTTTGAAAAGTCAAAATTTTTCGGTGCATGTGCAATAGAAGATCCTCCCCCTTCCCTCCCTTCATGTGTAGGAAGTTGTTTTCCCAATGTATACTCTTGATATTCTGTAACACTGAAGATACCAGGGGAGCCGAGGTAAGAAGAGATTTCTCACACTGCTGTTTACACTGTCATTAATTTAATACTGAGATACCAGCAATGCTGAGGTAAGAAGAGGCTGCTCACACAGCTGTCCACCCTGTCTTCCTGATCTAATATGAAACACCATGGCGATGAGGTAAGAAGAGGCTTATCGCACTACTGATCACCCCATCTGTCTGATCGAATACTGGAGATATCAGGGGTTCTGAAGTAAGAGTAGGCTAACCACAGAGCTGCTGTCCACCATGGCTCTCTGATTAAATACTGAAAATAACTGGGGCCTCTCCCATGGATGTCCACCCCGTCTTTCTGATCTAATACTGAAATACCAGCAATGCTGAGGTAAGAAGAGGCTGCTCACACAGCTGTCCACCCTGTTTCCCTGATTTAATATGAAACACCATGGTGATGAGGTAAGAGGCTTCTCACACTACTGATCACCCCATCTGTCTGATCTAATACTGGAGATATCAGGGGTTCTGAAGTAAGAGTAGGCTAACCATAGAGCTGCTGTCCACCATGGCTCTCTGATTAAATACTGAAAATAACTGGGGCCTCTCCCATGGATGTCCACCCCGTCTTTCTGATCTAATACTGAAATACCAGCAATGCTGAGGTAAGAAGAGGCTGCTCACACAGCTGTCCACCCTGTTTCCCTGATTTAATATGAAACACCATGGTGATGAGGTAAGAGGCTTCTCACACTACTGATCACCCCATCTGTCTGATCTAATACTGGAGATATCAGGGGTTCTGAAGTAAGAGTAGGCTAACCACAGAGCTGCTATCCACCATGGATTTCTGATTAAATACTGAAATACCAGCAATGCTGAGGTAAAAAGAGACTGCTTGCACTGCTGTCCACCCCATTTAGGCTACTTTCACACTGGCATTTTTTTTAATACGTCGCAATGCGTCGTTTAGGGGAAAAAACACATCCTGCAAAGTTGTCTGCAGGATGCGTTTTTGCCCCATAGAGTAACATTACCGACGCATTGCGACGTATTGACACACGTCGCAACCGTCGTGCGACGGTTGCGCCGTGTTGTGGCGGACCGCCGAGAGCAAAAAACGTTAAATGTAATGTTTTTTGCTGCCGACGGACCGCTTTTTCCGACCGCGCATGCGCAGACGGAACTCCGCCCCCACCTCCCCGCACCTCACAATGGGGCAGTGGATGCGCCAGAGAAATGTATCCGCTGCACCCGTTGTGCAGCGCATCCAACGCTAGCGTCGGAATCTCGGCCTGACGCACTGCGACGGGCCGAATCTGACGCTAGTGTGAAAGTAGCCTTACCTGATCTAATACTTGAGATGCCAGTGTTTTTTGAGGTAAAAAGATGCTGCTCACACTGCTTTCCACCCTGTCTTTTTGAGTGACGATACATGGTATAGATTATCTCAAGGTCACAACAGTAGAGCTTTCTACTGCACATGCTCCCTTACACCTTTCCTAACGTTCTCACTTTAAATAGTGTCGCCCTACCATGTATTCATCTTTGGTCGTGCTATTAAACAATATTGTTATTTTTTTCCTTAGTGCTTGCAAATGTCTACTGTGCATTGTTGAGAAGTCAAAATGTAGTAATAAAATTATTCAAAAATAATGTGTAGAACAGAATGTAATTTACTTGTGCTTTATCCTGGATTACAGGAGCTGTATTCTGCAGGCCGATTCTGAGAAGCTGCGCCAAGCATGGATCAAAGCTGTTCAGACCAGTATTGCTACAGCTTACCGGGAGAAAGGGGAAGAAGCAGAGGTCCGTTGTTATTTGTGTGTTCTGGATATGCACATATATGTACAGGCCCTTATAACTTATTCAGTTAGATTTTCTTTATTGAATTCAGTGTTTTACTTATTTTTTGGTTTAGAAAATGGACAAGAAACCTACCTTGTCAACCACTAGCCCAGTGTCCGAAGCAAAAGAGAAGCTGGTTAAAGGGGAGAGTGCTCTGCAGCGAGTGCAATGTATCCCTGGTAATACAAAGTGCTGTGACTGTGGCTTACCCGAGCCTCGCTGGGCCAGTATCAATCTTGGCATCACGTTATGCATTGAATGCTCAGGAATTCACAGGTAGGCAGTTGTTACTGCTCCCACATCTCTAACTTGGTTGTTGATTTCATGCGAATAAATAACACTGGACTGTTCATAGATCATCTGTCATTTTTCTAAAATATTTTAGAATGCAAAATTATTACGTGTTGAATAACCATATAAACACCAAAATTATATATATCTTTGTACAGTGTCAGCCTGTAGATAGAAAAATATTAAAATTTAAGACTTATCCGTGGTTGATTTAATGGCTAACTGAAAAGATGGAAACAAATAGCAAGTTTTTGAGACTACGCAGGTTCCTTCATCAGGTATTGAAACTATTCTATGCCTGGTAGTCTCAAAAGCTTGCGATTTGTTACCATCTTTTCAGTTACTCATTAAAAGATATCATCCATTGATGACTCTAATAATAATAATTTTCATATAAAAAACAATTTTCATATAAAAAATATTTTTCATTGCATATGTTTTTTTTTTTTCCATTTAATTGGAAATAAATAAACAAGAGGTTTCCTTCGTTCGGAGGGTTATGTTCAGAGCTGTGTTTTGACTAATCTGTGGGGATATTGGGACCGGGACCCATATGCATAATATATTAAAATATCCCCAAAAAACGGCAGCACTCCTGCAGTAAGTGAAATAATTAGGTGTTTTTATTAGTGCGTATCCAATGTCAACATTTTATGTCTTCATGAAAACTTTCTCAAGCAGTTACAGGAGGAGCTGAAACGTTGGATAAGCAGTGATAAAAGCATATTATTTTTTTTTTTTTAATTTGGAGGAGTGCTACCGTTTTTGGATATTATCTATAATCGACCTGGTTGAGGATTTGGATTTGCATTTAATGACTATGTTGGTGCTGCTACTATTCTCTATATAATCGTGTAAGGGGTACTTCCGTCTGTTTGTCTGTAATGGAAATCCCGCGTCACTGATTTTTCCCGGCTTAGTCCGGCCGCGAATTGGCCCCTACCTACTCTCCTCAAGTCAGTGCCCCCTCCCTACTCCCCTCCAGTCAGCCCCAGTTTGTCGCCCTATCCCGGACTAACTTTTTACTATTGATGCTGCCTATGCAGCATCAATAGTAAAAAGATATAATGTTAAAAATAATTTAAAAAAAAAATTGTGCTATTCTCCGACGTCCACCGATGCACCGATCCGACGTCCACCGATGCACGCGATGCTGCCGCCAGCTTCCGTTCCCAGAGATGCCTAGCGAAATTACCCAGATGACTTAGCGGTCTTGCGAGACCGCTAAGTCATCTGGGTAATTTCACAAGGCATCACTAAGAGCGGAAGCTGGCAGCCGTGCGTCGGGACAGCTTCGGTGGACGACGGAGGGTGAGTATATAACTTTTTTATTTTAATTATTTTTTTTAACAGGGACTGCTATGTACTGCATGGGCTGTGTTATATACTGCGTGGGCTGTGTTATATGCTGCGTGGGCTGTGTTATGCTGCGTGGGCTGTGTTATATACTGCGTGGGCTGTGTTATATACTATGTGGGCTGTGTTATATTCTATGGGCTGTGTTATATACTATGTGGGCTGTGCTATTGTCATGGTTAGAAAGGTTATGTCTTGTACTCTCAAGGGTTAATGTTCTTAGCCTCTCTTTCAAGATGGGAGGGCTATTTATACTCGCTCCTAACCTGGTATCCTTGTCAGCTATAGGTTTTCTGCAGTCTGTATGCTTGACTTCTGCAGTGTGTGCTGGCTTACTTTTGTCTTGCTGTTACCTGCTTTATTCGCTTTCCTGGATTACTGATCCCTGGCTTGGCTTCTGACTATTCTCTGACTCTCCCTGTTCATATCTTGTAATCTGCTGGCTTTGATCTCGGCTTGTTACACTATTCTTTTATGCTTGTTCCTTCTCTGTTTCCCCGGCGTCTGGCTCTGCCCCCTGGCCGCCTCCCACTCTGTCACATGATCTAAGGTCCTTCTGCTTTACCTGGTCACTCTGTCTCATGTGAAAGGTCCTGTTGGTGTAAATGTAAGTTACCCGGTTTCTGGTTCAGCTCCGTTGCTGCTGGGTGCAGTTTCCCCTGCAGCATTTATACCCGGGTATCGTGACAGCTATATATTACGTTGGCTGTGTTATATACTGCCTGGCTGCTATATACTACGTGGGCAGTGTTATATACTGTGTGGGCTGTGCTATGTACTGCGTGGGCTGTGCTATATACTGCATGGGCTGTGTTATATACTGCGTGGGCTGTGTTATACTGCGTGGGCTGTGTTATATACTGCGTGGGCTGTGTTATATACTGCGTGGGCTGTGTTATATACTGCGTGGGCTGTGTTATATACTGCGTGGGCTGTGTTATATACTGCGTGGGCTGTGTTATAGACTGCGTGGGCTGTGCTATATACTACGTGGCTGTGCTATATACTACGTGGCTGTGCTATATACTACGTGGCTGTGCTATATACTACGTGGCTGTGCTATATACTACGTGGCTCTGCTATATACTACGTGGCTCTGCTATATACTACGTGGCTCTGCTATATACTATGTGGCTCTGCTATATACTATGTGGCTCTGCTATATACTATGTGGCTCTGCTATATACTATGTGGCTGTGCTAAACGCTACATACATACATACATACATACATATTCTAGAATACCCGATGCGCTAGAATCTGGCCTCCATCTAGTTATAAATGTGTATGTACCTTTTTTTATGAATTTGGGTGCTTTCTAATTAACCTCTTCCCGACCTTTGACGCCACGTAGGCGTCATGAATGTCGGTGCCAATCCGACCCATGACGCCTATGTGGCGTCATGGAAAGATCGCGTCCCTGCAGATCGGGTGAAAGGGTTAACTCCTATTTCACCCGATCTGCAGGGACAGGGGGAGTGGTAGTTTAGCCCGGGGGGGGGGGGGGGGGGGGGGGTGGCTTCACCCCCCCCCCCCCCCCCCCCCCCCCCCCCCGTGGCTACGATCGCTCTGATTGGCTGTTGAAAGTGAAACTGCCAATCAGAGCGATTTGTAATATTTCACCTATTATAACTGGTGAAATATTACAATCCAGCCATGGCCGATGCTGCAATATCATCGGCCATGGCTGGAAACACTAATGTGCCCCCACCCCACCCCACCGATCGCCCCCCCAGCCCTCCGATCTGTCCGGTACACTGCTCCGGCTCCCCTCCGTCCTGTGCTCCGCTCCCCCCGTGCTCTTGTCCGCTCCCCCCGTGCTCCAATCACCCTCCCCGTGCTCCAATCACCCCCCCTGCACTCCGATCCACACCCTCCGTGCTCCGTTCCAGCCCCCCCGTGCTCCGTTCCAGCCCCCCCGTGCTCCGTTCCACCCCTCCCGCGCTCCGATTCACCCCCCCATGCTCCGATCCCCCCCCCCCCCCCCCGTGTTACCCCCCCCTCTGTCATACTTACCGATCCTGCCGGGCTCCGTCCATCTTCTCCCCGGGCGCCGCCATCTTCAAAAATGGCGGGCGCATGCGCAGTGCGCCCGCCGAATCTGCCAGCCGGCAGATTCGTTCCAAAGTGCATTTTGATCACTGAGATATGATCTATCTCAGTGATCAAAATAAAAAAAATAATAGATAACCCCCCCCTTTGTCACCCCCATAGGTAGGGACAATAAAAAAATAAAGAATTTTTTTTTTTCCACTAATGTTAGAATAGGGTTAGGGGTAGGGTTAGGGTTAGGGGTAGGGTTAGGGTTAGGGTTAGGGTTAGGGCTAGGGTTAGGGTTTCGGTATGTGCACACGTATTCTGGTCCTCTGCGGATTTATCAAATCCGCAGCGCTAAACCGCTGCGGATTTATGGCATATTTACCGCGTTTTTTCTGCGTATTTCACTGCGGTTTTACAACTGCGATTTTCTATTTGAGCAGTTGTATAACCGCTGCGGAATCCACACAAAGAAGTGACATGCTGCGGAATGTAAACCGCTGCGTTTCCGTGCAGTTTTTCCGCAGCATGTGTACAGCGATTTTTGTTTCCCATATGTTTACATTGAACTGTAAACTCATGGGAAACTGCTGCGTTTTCCGCAGCGTGTGCACATACCTTTAGAATTAGGCTATGTGCACACGGTGCGGATTTGGCTGCGGATCCGCAGCAGTGTTCCATCAGGTTTACAGTACCATGTAAACATATGGAAACCAAATCCGCTGTGCCCATGGTTCGGAAAATACCGCGCGGAAACGCTGCGTTGTATTTTCCGCAGCATGTCAATTCTTTGTGCGGATTCCGCAGCGTTTTACACCTGTTCCTCAATAGGAATCCGCAGGTGAAATCCGCACAAAAAACACTGGAAATCCGCGGAAAATCTGCAGGTAAAACGCAGTGCCTTTTACCCGCGGATTTTTCAAAAATGATGCTGAAAAATCTCACACGAATCCGCAACGTGGGCACATAGCCTTAGGGTTAGGGTTGGAATTAGGGTTGTGATTAGGGTTATGGCTACAGTTGGGATTAGAGTTAGGGGTGTGGGGGGGTTAGTGTTGGAGGTAGAATTGAGGGGTTACCACTGTTTAGGCACATCAGGGGTCTCCAAACGCAACATGGCGCCACCATTGATTCCAGCCAATCTTGTATTCAAAAAGTCAAATGGTGCTCCCTCATTTCCGAGCCGTGTGCCCAAACAGTGGTTTACCCCCACATATGGGGTACCAGCATACTCAGGATAAACTGCGCAACAATTACTGGGGTCCAATTTCTCCTGATACCCTTGTGAAAATAAAAA
Organism: Ranitomeya imitator; assembly: GCF_032444005.1. Taxonomy (NCBI): domain Eukaryota; kingdom Metazoa; phylum Chordata; class Amphibia; order Anura; family Dendrobatidae; genus Ranitomeya; species Ranitomeya imitator. The sequence continues at coordinate 447,866,111 of NC_091286.1, read as the reverse complement.
AATGCTTGCTAAAACATCATTTTTGAGGAAAGAAAAATTATTTTTTATTTTCACGGCTCTGCGTTGTAAATGTCTGTGAAGCACTTGGGGGTTCAAAGTGCTCACCACATCTCTAGATAAGTTCCTTGGGGGGTCTAGTATCTAAAATGGGGTCACTTGTGGGGGGTTTCTACTGTTTAGGCACACCAGGGGCTCTGCAAACGCAACGTGACGCCCGCAGACCATTCCATCAAAGTCTGTATTTCAAAAGTCACTACTTCCCTTCTGAGCCCCGACGTGTGACCAAACAGTGGTTTACCCCCACACATGGGGTATCAGCGTACTCAGGAGAAACTGAACAACAACTTTTCTGGGCTAAATAATTATTTTTGAGGAAAGAAAACGTATTTATTATTTTCACGGCTCTGCATTATAAACTTCTATGAAGCACTTGGGGGTTCAAAGTGCTCACCACACATCTAGATAAGTTCCTTTCGGGGTCTAGTTTCCAAAATGGGGTCACTTGTAGGGGGGTTTCTACTGTTTAGCCACATCAGGGGCTCTGCAAACGCAACGTGACGCCCGCAGAGCATTCCATCAAAGTCTGCATTTCAAAACGTCACTACTTCAATTCTGAGCCCCGGCATGTGCCCAAACAGTAGTTTACCCCCACATCTGGGGTATCACCGTACTCAGGAGAAACTGGACAGCAAATATTGGGGTGAAATTTCTCCTGTTACCCTTGGGAAAAGTAAAAAATTCTGGGCTAAATAATTATTTTTGAGGAAAGAAAACGTATTTATTATTTTCACGGCTCTGCATTATAAACTTCTGTGAAGCACTTGGGGGTTCAAAGTGCTCACCACACATCTAGATAAGTTCCTTTCGGGGTCTAGTTTCCAAAATGGGGTCACTTGTGGGGGGTTTCTACTGTTAAGCCACATCAGGGGCTCTGCAAACGCAACGTGACGCCCACAGAGCATTCCATCAAAGTCTGCATTTCAAAACGTCACTACTTCACTTCCGAGCCCCGGCATGTGCCCAAACAGTGGTTTACCCCCACATATGGGGTATCAGCGTACTCAGGAGAAACTGGACAACAACTTTTGGGGTCAAATTTCTCTTGATACCCTTGGGAAAATAAAAAATTGCAGGCTAAAAGATCATTTTTGAGAAAATAATTTTTTTTTTTTATTTTCATGGCTCTGCGTTATAAACTTCTGTGAAGCACTTGGGGGTTCAAAGTCCTCACCACACATCTAGATTAGTTCCTTTGGTGGACTAGTTTCCAAAATGGGGTCATTTCTGGGGGATCTCTAATGTTTAGGCACACAGGGGCTCTCCAAACGTGACATGGTGTCCGCTAATGATTGTAGCTAATTTTCCATTTAAAAAGCCAAATGGCGTGCCTTCCCTGCCGTGCGCCGAAACAGTGGTTTACCCCCACATATGAGTTATCAGCGTACTCAGGACAAATTGGACAACAACTTTCGTGGTTCAGTTTCTCCTTTTACCATTGGGAAAATAAAAAAATTGTTGCTAAAAGATAATTTTTGTGACTAAAAAGTTAAATGTTCATTTTTTCCTTCCATGTTGCTTCTGCTGCTGTGAAGCACCTGAAGGGTTAATACACTTCTTGAATGTGGTTTTGAGTACCTTGAGGGGTGCAGTTTTTAGAAAGGTGTCACTTTGGGGTATTTTCAGCCATATAGACCCCTCAAACTGACTTCAAATGTGAGGTGGTCCCTAAAAAAAAATGGTTTTGTAAATTTCGTTGTAAAAATGAGAAATCGCTGGTCAAATTTTAACCCTTATAACTTCCTAGCAAAAAAAAATTTTGTTTCCAAAATTGTGCTGATGTAAAGTAAACATGTGGGAAATGTTATTTATTAACTATTTTGTGTCACATAACTCTCTGGTTAAACAGAATAAAAATTCAAAATGTGAAAATTGCGAAATTTTCAAAATTTTCGCCAAATTTCCGTTTTTATCACAAATAAACGCAGAATTTATTGACCTAAATTTACCACTAACATGAAGCCCAATATGTCGCGAAAAAACAATCTCAGAACCGCTAGTATCCGTTGAAGCGTTCCTGAGTTATTACCTCATAAAGGGACACTGGTCAGAATTGCAAAAAACGGCAAGGTCTTTAAGGTCAAAATAGGCTGGGTCATGAAGGGGTTAAGTGTTTTAAGTTGAAGGAGTCTGTCCGAAGCATCAAGACTCCTGAACCATCTACATGGGCATGCAGGTAATTGAATGTTAAATAAAATGCTACATTTATATCTGTTATCCAATGTCTTATTCCATAGAAATACACGTTATAAGATCTATGAGCCGGGTGTAGATCTCCTGGAGAATCTGACTCAGAGCTGCTTTTAAATGAAAGGGGACATTACCAGTATGAAACATGCAATTTTCTCTGATTTCAATTAACATAGTACAGCTGATCTGAGCACACTTTAAGCGGAGAGCTAGAGCTGCACTTGTGTTTCAAATGAAACAAAGCTCTGCTGTACTGTTCCTGCACACTGTCCTCCTGTGAGATGGAAGCTATTGAATTGTTAGTTATAATCACATACAGCTCTGCAGTGAGATCAGCAGAGCAGTCTGTCAGTCATTACATGTCTCACACTGATAACTCCTCCTTTTCAATAACATAAGCTCTGGATGCAGATTCTCAGGGAGATCTATGACCTTACCAGGGATCTTAACAGCTCATTTACATTAACAAAGACATGGATTTCTATGGAATAAGACATTAGACCGCATATATCAAGGTATTATTTTATTCAGCTTTCTATGACCTACAGTACATGCACGTATAGATGGCTTAGGAGGGTTGATCCTAATGATAAATTCCCTTTAAAAGATGATCTTCCTTTACTAAACTTGCTAATTATTAAAGAAAATTGAAAAAAAACAGTGCCAGAATAGCTGTTTTCTGTTCAGAGCACTTTCCAATAACAGAGATAAAAATTATTATAAATGAGTATTTACCAATAAAAAAAACTACAAGTGGTCCTGCAAAAAGAACAAGTCCTTACACTTCTGTCTACAGAGATCTTAAGGTTATGATTTAAGGGCTGTGGAGTCGGAGTCGTGGAGTTGGTATAAAATGGACTGACTAAAATATATAATAGATTGGTTAAAGTTTAGAATGTGCTGTAAATGTTTTCAGAACAATTTGGGAAAGTTATGAAATGTCCTATAAATGTCTGATCTGTTCCTGATGTAAGGATCTCGGCTTTTATCTGAGATGAATCTGTGCTGCACTTTATGTGCAGGCTCAGTAGTGAGGCAGTGCTGTGGGGTCTGAGGTTTAGTGGAGATGAATCTGTGCTGCACTTTATGTACATGCTTAGTAGTGAGGCAATGCTGTGGGGTCGGAGGTTTAGGTGAGATGAATCTGTGCTGCACTTTATGTACATGCTCAGTAGTGAGGCAGTGCTGTGGGGTCTGAGGTTTAGTGGAGATGAATCTGTGCTGCACTTTATGTACATGCTCAGTAGTGAGGCAGTGCTGTGGGGTCGGAGGTTTAGTGGAGATGTATCTGTGCTGCACTTTATGTACATGCTCAGTAGTGAGGCAGTGCTGTGGGGTCAGAGGTTTAGTGGAGATGAATCTGTGCTGCACTTTATGTACATGCTCAGTAGTGAGGCAGTGCTGTGGGGTCGGAGGTTTAGTGGAGATGAATCTGTGCTGCACTTTATGTACATGCTCAGTAGTGAGGCAGTGCTATGGGGTCGGAGGTTTAGTGGAGATGTATCTGTGCTGCACTTTATGTACATGCTCAGTAGTGAGGCAGTGCTGTGCGGTCAGAGGTTTAGTGGAGATGAATCTGTGCTGCACTTTATGTACATGCTCAGTAGTGAGGCAGTGCGGTGGGGTCGGAGGTTTAGTTGAGATGAATCTGTGCTGCACTTTATGTACATGCTCAGTAGTGAGGCAGTGCTGTGGGGTCGGAGGTTTAGTGGAGATGAATCTGTGCTGCACTTTATGTACATGCTCAGTAGTGAGGCAGTGCTGTGGGGTCGGAGGTTTAGTGGAGATGAATCTGTGCTGCACTTTATGTACATGCTCAGTAGTGAGGCAATGCTGTGGGGTCGGAGGTTTAGGTGAGATGAATCTGTGCTGCACTTTATGTACATGCTCAGTAGTGAGGCAATGCTGTGGGGTCGGAGGTTTAGGTGAGATGAATCTGTGCTGCACTTTATGTACAGGCTCATTAGTGAGGCAGTGCTGTGGGGTCGGAGGTTTAGTGGAGATGAATCTGTGCTGCACTTTATGTACATGCTCAGTAGTGAGGCAGTGCTGTGGGGTCGGAGGTTTAGTGGAGATGAATCTGTGCTGCACTTTATGTACATGCTCAGTAGTGAGGCAATGCTGTGGGGTCGGAGGTTTAGGTGAGATGAATCTGTGCTGCACTTTATGTACATGCTCAGTAGTGAGGCAATGCTGTGGGGTCGGAGGTTTAGGTGAGATGAATCTGTGCTGCACTTTATGTACATGCTCAGTAGTGAGGCAATGCTGTGGGGTCGGAGGTTTAGGTGAGATGAATCTGTGCTGCACTTTATGTACAGGCTCATTAGTGAGGCAATGCTGTGGGGTCGGAGGTTTAGTGGAGATGAATCTGTGCTGCACTTTATGTACATGCTCAGTAATGAGGCATGTATGAGGGAGTCTGAGTTGAAGTTTTGGCTTACCGACTCCACAGACCTGGTTATGAGACTCTCATAACAGACACAAAATTTTATTTTGTGAAACAATGTACGTAAGCGATAAAGCAAACTATAAATTTAGTAGTCCTACTGAATCACACAATAAAATGAACATAGCTTATGAAGCACAATTAATGACATTAAATAAAATCCTTAAAAACAGTGGCAAAATTGCTGGGTTTTTCTCCACCCACAATGTCACAAAACGTATTTAATACCATATGGCCCCAATTCATGAAATACATTTTGCTAATATTCTGGTTTAAATGGCTTTGAAAAGTTGCAAAATTTTGGGGTAGCTTGGAATTTGCACAAAACCTTAGCTACTTTTCATGACAATCTGTGGCATTACTTACTCCAGAAATCTTACTCCGATCAGGGACTGGAGTTAGATTTCTGGCATAGCGCACCTCCTCATGAATCAGAAGCATATGACTCCACCACAACTATTAAGAACAGCAAAAAATTGTCCGTTTTGATGAATCGTGGCCTATATGTACCCCAATAATGGTGTAAAAATAACAAGGTCTTGTACAACTACACTAAAACATTTTTTTTTAAAGTTATTACTACTTGGAAGCAAAATCAGAAAAAAATTACCCATCGCTGAGGTTGATTTTTTGAGGGTGTCGTGTGGAGTGAATATGCGTGCCCGTGCTATGTGCATATGATGGAGAACAGTGTACGTCTACGTGCTGTGACACTTGCCAATATTTTTGAGTTGCTAATTTTACAAGAATGAAGTGATGTGAAAGGTTTCTGAATTCTAATGTGACTGTTAAAGAGGAACAATAGTATAGTATGCTAATTTTTTGGCATGACCATGTGTATTGCCTTTATAATCATTGTTTTTTTTTTTTACACAACAGGAGTCTTGGTGTGCATTTTTCTAAAGTGCGATCCTTAACTTTGGACACATGGGAGCCTGAACTACTAAAGGTACTTATTTTAATCTCTTTATAGCAGACGGCTGAACCATACAATCCGGTAGTCTGCAGATCTATTTAACTTTATTATGATAATTTTTTTAGGTTTGATCTGGGCAGATGTCACTGTACAGGGGAGAGGGATGAAATGGGTTGGGACCATCACCTAATGTCAATGATGGTCCTGTGACCGCGTTTATAATAGATTTGTTACCTGTCATTGGAATCCTGTCTTTGATTACTAAGATATATCTCCTTTAAAGCAAGATTTATACATTAGGTAGTACCAGCCTATTGTGAGGCCCAGTGCACAGTATGAAAACTACAAACGTGAATATTTCAGGAGTTCAAAATACAGATGTCCTAAAAAATATCAAAATTCTTTAGAGCAATATAAGCAAAATTTCATTTTCGTTCCCTTTTAAAGCATTGAATGTGCCTTTTTTATACATTGTGACAGGGATCTAAGGGGTAACGTTTCTTCTTATGGAAAGTGCTAAGCCTGGCATGTCAGTCTGGAGACTTATAAGCCATGCATGCTCCTCTGGGAAATGAAATATACAAATTGTCTCTTCAGAGAGAAAGAGGACTAAAACTTTAGCACCACCTATTGGAATCCTAAAAGTTAATATCAATCCTTTAAAAATCCTTGCAATATGACTTGAGATAAATGGCAAACCAAAATCTCAATTTACAGTTACACTGTTTTGAGGTGTTGCCTCTTGTCATTGCAAAGTATGAGATTTGATTTGGCTAGGTGACACTCCAACAAGGAGAAATGTTACCCCTTAGACTCCAGTCCAGAGGGTCTTAGCTAGCCAAATTAGTTCTCATACTTTGCACTGACGATAGGCAACACCCTGAAACACCATGTCTGCAAATTGAGATCCTGGTTTGGCATTTATCGCAAGTCCTATTGCAAGGCTTGTTAAAGAGTCGATATTGACTTTTAGGATCACTGCTTCCAACAGGTGGCACTAGAGTTACATAGTAACATAGTTAGTAAGGTCGAAAAAAGACATTTGTCCATCCAGTTCAGCCTATATTCCATCATAATAAATCCCCAGATCTACGTCCTTCTACAGAACCTAATAATTGTATGATACAATATTGTTCTGCTCCAGGAAGACATCCAGGCCTCTCTTGAACCCCTCGACTGAGTTCGCCATCACCACCTCCTCAGGCAAGCAATTCCAGATTCTCACCGCCCTAACAGTAAAGAATCCTCTTCTATGTTGGTGGAAAAACCTTCTATCCTCCAGACGCAAAGAATGCCCCCTTGTGCCCGTCACCTTCCTTGGTATAAACAGATCCTCAGCGAGATATTTGTATTGTCCCCTTATATACTTATACATGGTTATTAGATCGCCCCTCAGTCGTCTTTTTTCTAGACTAAATAATCCTAATTTTGCTAATCTATCTGGGTATTGTAGTTCTCCCATCCCCTTTATTAATTTTGTTGCCCTCCTTTGTACTCTCTCTAGTTCCATTATATCCTTCCTGAGCACTGGTGCACAAAACCGGTTCTAGTCCTCTTCCTCTCTGAAGAGAAAATTTGCATACGATGTGATGCTAATGCATTTGTAAAGATTGTGTATATTGCATTTACAGTGAACTTTATATTTAATGTACTCTAATTTTCCCCTTATTTACATAGCTGATGTGTGAATTAGGGAATGATGTAATAAATAGTATATATGAAGCACGTGTTGATGCCATGGGAATAAAAAAGCCTCAAAATGGATGTCAGCGGTAAGTTCCAATATAATAAGTGTCTCTGATGTCTTTTTTGTTTCCTTATAATATCTATATTATTTGGGGTATTTTACTGTTGAAATAGAAATAGGGTAAAAGTATGACCTTGCCAACATAACCATTATTAAGAATTTCTATATGATTGTTTTCTCACCAGTCGAGGTTTGAATTTGCTGAAGGAATTTCCCACAACATGGACAACCCTTTTTTTTTATGTAGTCCTGCTTTAAAAATAAAATATAGTCCCGTCCCACACTGACTCCATTCCAAGGATGTCAGCTTGCGGACTCTTGGAGCGTGCTTGACATTGTAATGTCACGAGACCCCTGTAGCCAATCAGTGTCTGCAGCGCTTTCACTTCTGCTTGTCTGAAGGGGGGAATGTGCATCAGCCCAATAGTTGACTCTTATTGGCAACAGAGCTCACGTGACATAACAATGTCACACAACACCTGACAACAATGGAATGGCTCGAGTATGGGAGGTAAGTGCTGTATACACTGTGTGCAGAATTATTAGGCAAGTTGTATTTTGATCACATGATATTTTTTATACATGTTGTCCTACTACAAGCTGTTCAGGCTTGAGAGCCAACTACCAATTAAGTAAATCAGGTGATGTGCATCTCTGTAATGAGGTGGGGTGTTGTCCAATGACATCAAAACCCTATATAAGTTGTGCTTAATTATTAGGCAACTTCCTTTCCTTTGGCAAAATGGGTCAGAAGAGAGATTTGACGGGCTCTGAAAAGTCAAAAATTGTGAGATGTTTTGCAGAGGGATGCAGCAGTTTCGCCAAACTTTTGAAGCGTGATCACCGACCAATGAAGCGTTTCATGACAAATAGCCAACAGGGTCGCAAGAAGCGTGTTGGGCAAAAAAGGTGCAAAATAACTGCCCATGAATTGAGGAAAATCAAGCGTGAAGCTGCCAAGATGCCATTTGCCACCAGTTTTGTCATATTTCAGAGCTGCAACGTTACTGAAGTAACAAAAAGCACAAGGTGTTTGATACACAGGGACATGGCCAAGGTAAGGAAGGCTGAAAAACGACCACCTTTAAACAAGAACCATAAGATAAAACGTCAAGACTGGGCCAAGAAATATCTTAAGACTGACTTTTCAAAGGTTTTATGGACTGATGAAATGAGAGTGACTCTTGATGGGCCAGAGGCTGGGTCAGTAAAGGGCAGAGAGCTCCACTCCGACTCAGACGCCAGCAAGGTGGAGGTGGGGTACTGGTATGGGCTGGTATAATCAAAGATGACCTTGTTGTACCTTTTCGGGTTGAGGATGGAGTGAGGCTCAACTCCCAGACCTACTGCCAGTTTCTGGAAGACAACTTCTTCAAGCAGTGGTACAGGAAGAAGTTGGTATCGTTCAGGAAAAACATGATTTTCATGCAGGATAATGCTCCATCACATGCCTCCAACTACTCCACATGTCACCACTACTCCACATGCCTCTAACTACTCCGTGGCTGGCCTGTAAAGGTCTCAAAGAAGAAAAAATGACACGGCCCCCTTGTTCACCTGATCTGAACCCCAAAGAGAACCTGTGGTCCCTCATAAAATGTGAAATCTACAGGGAGGGAAAACAGAACACCTCTAGGAACTGTGTCTGGGAGGCTGTGGTGGCTGCTGCACGCAATGTTGATCGTAAACAGATCAAGCAACTGACAGAATCTATGGATGGAAGGCAGTTGAGTGTCATCATAAAGAAAGGTGGCTATATTGGTCATTAATTTTTGGGGGTTTTGTTTTGCATGTCAGAAATGTTTATTTCTAAATTTTGTGCAGTTATATTGGTTTATCTGGTGAAAATAAACAAGTGAGATGGGAATATATTTGATTTTCTTTATCGCTTCATTGGGGGACACAGATAACCGTGGGTGTATGTTGCTGCTGGAGGCTGATACTATGCAAAAAAGGAAAAAGAGTAGCTCCTCCCTGGCAGTATACACCCACTGACAGGCACCAAGCACCTCAGTTTGTGCTTAGTGTCTATAGGAGGCGGACCTGGATTTTGAGATCCGCAGCTAACCTTTGTTTCCTAACAGGTTTGTTGTTTTTTAGTAACTTTCTTCTTAGTTTTTCAGATACAACAATCCAGGGAATCAGGGTATTATTTTCACTCTGCCTTCCCAAGAGAGGCGGCTGAGCGAGCAGTGTGGTGTCACCCACATCGCATCTCTCAGGCCGCTGGCAGGACTTTATCCCCTGTCACCTTCACAGGTGCTCCAGGGTCTAAATGGTGGCTGTCCTGGCCAAATGTCCCCCTCACCCCTCTCCTCGGAGAGTGCTGAGAGGAAGACGGTGGCCACCAGCAGTGACCTCCCCCTTCATTAAGGGGGTTGATACCATCTTGTGGATGACGAATCTGTGATCCATCGACCCTCCCTACCATGGGCCCCTGGACGATCCTTATGACATGTGGAGCCGGAATACAAGAAAGGTAAAAGATCATCGACCCCATGGTCTCCGCAGCGTCCGGAGAGTTTTTTTAATTGCGTGCCCGCGGCAAGTTCTCTAGCACACCCCTTACTGGGTATCCCAGCGCGCCTCTTTTTCTTTAGTTTGCGGTCACTTCCCCTCTTCCCCCGGAGTCTTACTTTCACTTTTGTCGCTCCGGCTGGCCACACCCCCTTTTTGGCCGCATTTTCTCTGTGCCATGTCTCTGGCCACTCACCGGCCGCCCCCTCATATGTGGCACGCCCCCTCTTGCATCGGCTCTATCAGGAGCATTTGGCCTCCTCCTTCATCGGCCAATCTCTTAGGCACGCCCCCTTATTCAACGCAGAGACTTCCTGCTTTTCCTCCATCTTGGAAACTGCAGCTCAGTGCGCATTGCTTCCTATCTGGAGGGAGGAATGTCAGTTTGAGGGACACCGATAACTCTGCTGTCCGCGGTACCGGTAGGCTTTTTTCTGCGCTATCTCAGCACCTCCCTTCAGTATCTCCCTTATACTGCAGCAGGTTCTCCCAAGTTTATTATTCTTAGTATAAGCCCATCAGAATCTACTTATGTCCAACTCTCTTGGGGCCTCTCGTTCCAAACCTACCATAACTCATTACGCTTGCGCACGCTGCAAGAAGAAGTGGTCAGCAGGCCAGTCGTCGCCTTTCTGCCAGTCCTGCAGTCCTCCAACCATGTCTGCCCCTCAGGAAACCTCCGATGCCCAGGGTGAGTGCACTCCCCCTCCTCCAGAGTGGGCCGTTGCCATGTCCCAGTCAGTCTCTGACCTGACTAAGGTATCACAGTCTCTGGTCCAGGTGCTTGAACGACTTCCACAGCTGTCTGCAGCCACCAGTGCTCCGAACATCTCTCATGGCGATTCGCACGCACCTGATACCGACCCTCAAAGAGACAGACTAGCCAGCTGTTCTAGAAAGAGGACTCGGTCTGGCTCTTCATCCAGCTCTCCGGGTCCCTCCGCAGCGCCCAAGCTGCTGTCCTCTTCCCAATTCCCCTCTTCGGAGGAGGACCTTGGGTCGGATATAGATTCCCAGTCCGGGTCTGACTCTGATTCAGACCAGACTTCTAGTATGCAGGCTATCGTTGATAGTCTCATCTCGGCTATCTCTCAAACCCTCAAACTTAAGCAGGACGAGGCTCCTTCCCAGGATCCTTCCATTTCCTTTAAGCGAGTAAAACATCCCTCTCTCTCCTTTCCCAACCACGAGGAGTTTGAGTCTACCCTGTCTAAACACTGGGAGCATCCCGAAAAGCGTTTTTCGGGAAGAAAACACCTGGACGTTCTATATCCTTTTAGTGCCGATCTTCTTTCCAGGTGGGCAGAGTCCCCTAAAGTGGACCCGCCGGTTTCTCGTCTTTCTTCTAAGACAGTTCTTTCCTTACCGGACGGTGCGTCTCTTAAGGATGCGACGGACAGACAGATTGAGGCAGTAGCCAAATCAGCCTTTGAGGCAACGGGCGCTTCCCTCTGCCCCAGTTTCGCATCCACCTGGGTGGCGAAGGCCATCTCTGCCTGGGCCAAGATTCTTCGCTCGGGCATTTTAGCTTTGGCTTCCCCAGACGAGCTAGCCGAACTTGCAGACCAGATTAACCACGCTGGCAAATACCTTGGATGCAGCAGCTTGTGCGGCCAGAGCAAGTAGCAACATCGTGGCTATTAGCCGCATCCTTTGGCTGAAGGCGTGGAGCGCAGATACCACTTCCAAAAAGTCCCTCAACAACGTAGCCTTCCAGGGTTCCAGGCTGCTTGGAGCTCAGCTAGACCTGGTAATTTCGGACGCAACTGGAGGCAAAAGCACCTCTCTTCCTCCGTCTAGGCCCAAACACTTTTTCAACAGAAAGGGCCCTCGGCCCTTTCGGCATTTTCGCCCATTTGCAACCTCAGATCCCTCATCGCAACAGGAGCGCCCCGCGGCCTCAGGCAAATGAAGGAAACCTTCTTACAAGCCAGCCCCCAGCTGGAGACCTAAGAGCCAACCTTCAAGGTCCTCTGGGTCCCGTTCCAACAGATACCGTTCTAAGTGATGGGTCGCTTTCCAGGGTGGGAGGCAGGCTTCTTTCTTTCAAGGACGCCTGGCTATTGGTGGTCAGCAATGCCTGGGTCAGAGAGATCGTCACCTCCGGCTACAAGATCAAATTTTCTTCCCTCCCAGAAAGTTTCTACTTTCTCTCTCATCCACCGAAACAGGCATCCCAGTTACCCGGTTTTCTTTAGGCCGTGTCTTCCCTGGTTGCCGCCGGAGTAGTTGTTCCCGTTCCTTCCAACGAACAGTTGTCCATGTACTTCGGGACTACGAAGAGGTTCAAGTAGAAGGACGGTTCTCTTGGTCCGATTCTGGATATAAAACTACTGAACCGCCACGTCCGTCTCCGCAACTTCAGGATGGAATCCTTACGGTCAGTGATCGCCGCCATGGAACCCGGGGAGTTTCTCTGCTCGGTGGACATTCAAGATGCGTACCTTCATGTTCCCATTTGTTAACGGCACCAGAGATTCCTTCGGTTTGCAATCCAGGATGACCACTACCAATTCACGGCCCTTCCTTTCGGCCTGGCGTCTGCTCCCAGAGTTTTCACCAAGATCATGGCGATGGTCATGGCCATCCTTCATTCCAGGGGGATTCTAATTATCCCTTAACTGGACGACCTGTTGATCAAGGGATCATCCCATCGAGACTGTGCTCGAAGTCTCCAAATCTCTCTGGACACTCTGACTCGTCTCGGCTGGATCATCAACCGAGACAAGTAATCTCTGATTCCTTCCCAGCGCCTGTCCTTCCTGGGCATGAAATTCAACACGATCTTGGCTCGGGCCTTTCTCCCAAAGGACAAGTTCACTGTTCTCTGCAAAGCAGTCCGATCTCTAAAATACCCAGCTCCCCGCTTACTACGGTTCTGTATGGGAGTCCTGGGAAAGATGGTAGCCTCCATGGAGGCCGTACCCTTCGACTAGTTCTTCACTCGCCCTCTCCAGCTGTTTCTTCTGTCCGCCTGGAACAGGTCCGCGACCTCTTTGGACCGTCCTGTTCGTCTTCCTCTCCAAGCACAGCAGTACCTAACCTGGTGGACTCTGTCCTCTTCAGTCCTGAGAGGGAGGTTCTTCATTCCCCTTCGGTGGCAGGTCATCACCACCGATGCCAACCTGCTCGGATGGGGAGCAGACTTTCAACAACACACAGCGCAGGGCCGCTAGACCACCCAGGAGGCTCTTCTTCCCATTAATCTCCTGGAGATCAGAGCAATCTTCCTTGCCCTATGCCATTGGCAGTCTCTCCTGACCAGTCGTCCCGTCCGCATTCAGTCGGACAACACCACGGCCGTGGCGTACTCTAACCACCAGGGCGGGACTCGCAGCAGTCAGATGATGGCGGAAACGGCAAAAATTCTAAGGTGAGCGGAATGCCACGTTCCGGCCATATCAGCTGTTCTCATCCTGGGGGTCGAAAATTGGGCAGCCGATTTTCCTCAGCCGCCAGAGTCTGGCAGCAGGCGAGTGGTCTCTCCATTCCTCAGTCTTTGATCAAATTGGTCATCGCTGGGGCACTCCAGATGTCGACCTTATGTATCTGATGTAACCAGATCCCGGGACCCTCTGGCCATCGGCCACTACGCTCTGGTAATGCCGTGGTCCCAGTTTCAGATTCTTTACCTGTTCCCCATCCTCTTCCCTTGATCCTAAGGGTAGTAAAGAAGATAAAGTTGGAGGGAATTCCAGTTATCCTGATAGCGCCAGACTGGCCAAGACGCCCTTGGTATGCGGAACTCGTGAACATGCTCACCGATACCCCTTGGAGACTCCCAGACCGCCCAGACCTTCTCTCACAGGGCCTGCTCTTCCACAAGAGTTCTCAGTCTCTGAGATTAATGGCATGGCCATTGAGGCCGCGGTCCTGAGGGAGTCCTGTTTTTCTCAACAGGTCATACAAACCATGATCAGAGCCAGAAAGCCGGCTTCTTCTCGCATTTACCACAGTTACTGGAAGGCCTTTTTCCGGTGGTGTGAAACAAACCAGGTTTTTCCTATGTCATTTTCCCTTCCGGACTTTCTTGGCTTCCTTCAGTCAGGTCTCGATTCGGGACTGTCCCTCAGTACCCTAAAGGGCCAAGTCTCCGCTTTGTCCATTCTTTTCCAAAGGGACTTGTCTTCCATTTCTCAGGTAAAGACCTTTCTCCAGGGAGTTGCGCATCATCCTTTCCGTTCCCCTTTGGAACCTTGGGATCTCAACCTGGTTCTCAGTGCTCTTCAGGCCGCTCCCTTCGAACCTCTTCAGGATGTTTCTTTTTCCCTTCCCTCATCGCTATCGCATCAATCAGGAGGGTCTCCGAGTTGGTAGCCTTTTCCTGCCGTTCCCCGTTTCTGGTTCTTCATCAGGACAAGGTAGTTCTCAGACCTGTCCCTGCGTTCCTTCCCAAGGTGGTATCTTCTTTCCACATCAATGAGGACATCATCCTTCCCTCATTTTGCCCTTCCCCGGTTCATCCCCTGGAGAAGTCTCTTCACAAACTGGATGTGGTCAGGGCCATTTGGTCTATCTAGAACTGCCCCCTTTTGCCAATCCGATTCTCTGTTTGTCATCTCTGAGGGTCACCGGAAAGGCCTTCAAGCGTCCAAATCCACAATCTCTCGCTGGATTCGCTCAGCGATAACGGAATCCTACCGTATTCATGAGACACGGCCCCCTCCCGGGCTGCGGGCCCACTCCACCAGAGCTGTCGGAGCTTCTTGGGCTGTTCATCACCAGGCCTCCGCCTTGCAGGTTTGCAAGGCCGCAACCTAGTCGTCTTTGCACACTTTTACGAGGTTCTATAGGGTCCATACACAGGCCTCGTCTGATACAGATTTTGGTAGGAAGGTACTACAGGCGGCGGTTGCACACCGGCCGACCTGAGCCCTTCTCTTAGTCTTTTTGTTACCCACCCTTCTCTGGGACTGCTTTTGGACGTCCCACGGTTATCTCTGTCCCCCAATGAAGCGCTACAGAAAGAGGGATTTTTTGGTACTTACCGTAAAATCTCTTTCTTGGAGCCTTCATTGGGGGACACAGCACCCTCCCTGCTTGTTTGTTCTTGTACCGTGTTTGGGGCCTGAGTGCCCTGGTTTAGTTGGTGCTTATACATTCTGAGTTCTGTCGCTTCTCCTACTGCTTTTTACACCAACTGAGGTGCTTGGTGAATGTCTGTGGGTGTATACTGCCAGGGAGGAGCTACTCTTTTTCCTTTTTTGCATAGTGTCAGCCTCCTAGCAGCAGCAGCAGCATACACCCACGGATATCTGTGTCCCCCAATGAAGGTTCCAAGAAAGAGATTTTGCGGTAAGTACCAAAAAATCCCTCTTTTATTAAGTTGCCTAATAATTCTGCACAGTAATAGTTACTTGCACAAACAGATATCCTCCTAAGATAGCCAAATCTAAAAAAAAAACACTACAACTTCCAAAAATATTAAGCTTTGATATTTGAGTCTTTTGGGTTGTGTTACGGAACCACTCAGCACCCAGAATATGTTGTGCAGTTATATGTATGTATAATAGGTTCCATGTGAGATGCATGTCCCTAATGCATCAGCCCACAGGCTGCGCGCCTGGGCAGAGGGAACACGATATTCCCCTTTTGTCTGCCCCTCACCTTTGTAATTCCCACAGTAAATATTGGCCTCTGTATCTGTGTGATATATTCTGTGTCCTGTGAGTAAAGTGTTGTCAGACTGGAAATACGTGGAGAAGCAGTGATCTTTTATATGCGCCCATGTAACCAAGCAATTCCAGCCAGCGTCCTTCATTCAGACTCCAGCCAAAGCAGAGTGGACCTCCTGAAACACGGGGTGGTACTGAAAGAGGTACCCCAGCTTGGTAGACCCCCATTACAGGTTGATTGAGAAAATAGTTGTTGATCAATAATAAAGATAATTCTCTAAAATACAATTTGCCTAATAATTCTGCACACGGTGTATGTTGTTTGTATTTTACAAGGGGGATGACTACATTTGAAAATGGGTTTCCAGGTAGTGGACAACCCTTTTAAGAATATTTTTTATTCTTTAATTCTCATTAATTCCATTAAATACAAGATATATTGAATTTGCTTGACTATTGTCCCTTACTTTTATGAAGAGCACTACATATCTACCTGCTTTTCTTATAGTAGATCAGTGGTCCCCAACCTTTTGACCTAGAGAGCCACATTCAGCTCTGAGAGGGGGTCACGAGCAACATCCTGCTCCTGTCTCCCTCAATGTAGTGTCAACCAAAGCCCCCATTACGAGTATAATAACCAAAGCTTTTCCACAGAAATCACTCCAAATAAGTGCACTGAGATCCAAGGGTTACCAAAATGCTCCAATTCAATCTTTCTCCCATCAAGGACTCCCAATACACTATCGCATTCAGGTTCAAGAACTGGCTCTAACAGTTAATATCATCCCCCATACTTAAAACATCTCTAAACCCCTAAAACCAATATATGTGCATCTAGATCTGCTCTTCTGTGCAGGGCTACTCAAAAATTCACCATTTTGAAATGTGCTTTTCATGCCTGTTTGCTAGACCTGGAGCTAATGCACCAAGCTGGCAGACAGACGCGAGCCACAGTTCATGGGACCGCGAGCCACATGTGGCTCCCGAGCTTACAGGTTGGGGACCCCTGTAGTAGATCCTCAGGAGACACGCATGTGAATTAGATCTTATTCCTAAAGGCGACATTGCCTCTTCCCACAGTGGGATGTAAAAGTCAAACCCATAATGTCTGTGTTGTTTGTGCTTTTAGTCAGTAGAGTTGTGATGGGTTTTTGAGTAACTTATGAAGAAGACTCTTGTAATGGCAACCTTCTGTCTTACACTATGAAAGGCAGGAGAAAGAGGCCTACATCAAAGCAAAGTATGTGGAGAAGAAATTTGTGGATAATAGTGTTGAATCCAAGCTAATGGCCAGGAAGAAAATGTTATCCCGGAAGAGCAGTGATAACCGCCTGAGCTCCAGTGATAAAAGCTTTGGTGTAGAAGAGCTCAGCAGAGCCGCATCCAGAGCCTCAGGTAAGCCCCAGTGCAATGTGCACACTGACTACATCAAGTGCTACTATCTTTGGAGTTAAAATGACTTTTTTTTAATTTTTATTCCGCGTTATATAACCTCCCATATATGTGGAATTAGACAGAAAATTATAAAAACAGATTTTTCATAATTGAGAAATGGAATTTTACTAAGTTTTTAATGATGCACTAATAAATACATATTGTGGTTAAAGAAACTGAATATTCACTTAGCATGCTAATACAATCCCTTTTACATAACTGTAGTTATCATTTAGGAGAACATAGGCTAAAACACTGATTGTTTCATTGTCTAGAATTTGTTGGAGGGCTGATGAACATCGCACACGTATAAATGTGCTCACTTTTACTATTGCATAAACTGACCCTCAACCTTAAGTAACTTTTAAAAATAACTTAAAGGGTGCATTGTCGTGTACTGGTCCAATATGAATAACCTATCCTTAGTACGAGTAATTTATAGGGTAGGACATCAATATGCGAGTTCTGGAGAACCCCTTGTATGGGCTTTACACTTCCAAACCTTTGGGACCCACATGATTCTGAGAATGCTTTACATTCAGGTGAATGGACCTGTGCAGCCGAGCCAGCAAGAATTAGAAAGGGACTCTATGCCATGCTAGTGCTGTGACTTATTTATTTTCAGAAACTGTTGGCGTCTGATAGGTTGAAGCTCCACAAACACAAAGAGATGGCATAGCTTAATGATATGACTTCACTCTATGGGATAGGAGTATCCCTTTATCACTTTAAAGTGGTTTTTGAGTTATTTGGGAAAATCTAACGTATTTTTAAGACTATTAGACACACTTTTTTTCCTCCCAAAATGTGGAGGAAAATGGAAGGTGCGTCTTACAGTCCGGATGTACCGGCTGTGGTGTGGAGGTAGGGGAATGGCATCGGCGGAGCAGCGGGTCTAAAGAGAAATGAGTAGTCTCTGCATTCCACGCCTAGGGGCGTGGAGGGCAATGAATATTCATTTCTCTTTAGCATCCTGATCCCAGTCCTGGTATGCATGGTCCCATCCTTATTCTGGTATGATTTGGCTCCCAACCCCGCTCCTGGTATGCATGGCCCCATCTGAAAACATAAAAAGACCAAACCATTACACTTACCTTCCCGGCGCTCCCTCGCAGTGTCCAGCTTCATTGCGAGTAGCTGCTTTATGCTTGTAAGCAGCGCATGGCAGGGACGCCATATGCTACTCACAAGCAGAGCACAGCTGCCAAAATACTCACTGCTCTGCACGCCAGGACTGTGCGCGCAGAGAGCAGTGAGTATTCATTGCTCTTCAGTATCGCGCACAGTGACAGTTGGAGCCTAGCTGGAGCCTTCCTGCAGCTGCCGGGCGGTCATGTGTGCCGCTACTTAAGAGAAATTAATATTCACCTCTCTGGGCGTGGAGATAGGTGAATATTCATTTCTCTTAAGTAGCGGCACACGTGACCTCCGGCCGCAGCAGGAAGGCGGCGGCTGACACTGTGCGTTTTACTGAAGAGTAGTGAATACTCACTGCTCTCTGTAAACTTCTTAACATTAGCTCTGATAATTATTTTTTCTATATAAGATGTGGCTTGATATTATTCAATTTCTTCCTCTAATCAAAAGTGTGAGCAAAGGCAGCTTCTTTTTATGAGGAAAATAGTGCTTTTCTTTTGCGACGCTGGGCACAATTTACCTGATTCAGTATATGTAAAAACAACATATCTGCTTAATGCTAAATATTAGCTCACACCATTAATCCACACTGGAGAGACGCACAGTGTCTGGTCCAAAAAAAAGGTGATTTTTGGTACTCTCCATTAAATCTTTCTCATGGCCTTCATTGGGGGACACAATAAACCATGGGACACCCAGTAAATCATAGGTGAAGTCTGGTGCAACCTCAAAAAAAACCTGTGTTCCCCAGTTAAGGCTACGAGAAAGAGATTTTTTTCCTCTGGCATTTTATTGAGTTGGGAGACAGCAGAAACCATAGGACATCGCAAAGAAGTCCCTGGTTTAGGAAACATAATGACATTGTTGCAATAGGTAGAGTAGCAATCCGTTGGGCTACCATGTGAACAACTACGGGCTGCAGCGATTTTCAGCCAAGACCTGCATCTACTGGTAATCGGTAAAATGTTGAAAAAATGTTGAAGACGAAATAGCAGACTTAAGGAGCTGAAGAACAGATGCTGAACTTGTCTGCTTGCGCAATATGCCCTCCTCAGTGAACTACTAGGAAGTACTGTGACCCCATGAGCCACACGGTGCCAGATGGAGAGGGGAGTGCGCAGTAGAATGAAACTGATATGGGCAGGCCAAGGGGGGAGAGTTGCGCCGCAAAGGACCATACTCGCCATGGTCCAGGCAGGCATGTTACAGGGGTCGCCACAGTGGAATAGATTTGCTGAGGGCTGATGAGGGAAACATTGCGAGAAGGAAACATGGCCCTAGGGGAAGATGCTAGCGCAATGCAGGCCTAGATGGAGGGACATACTTAATTGTTCTGAAAATGCTTGGTTCTGTGCGCACTGGACCCATCATCATCTCTAAGGAAAATGCTATGCTCTGGGGAATAAGCAAGGGGGGGACTAAGGCAAAATACTTGCCACGGGGTTACCTGATTGTTGACTGCATCAGATACTATGGGCAATCCCAATGAGATACAGATTAAACACTACAGGCTGTTCTTTCCGTTTGTGGGGTGAACAGAGTGGCACATCCCGCTCTGTTATCCAACCTTAAGGGCAAAAGAGAGCAAGGTTAGCACTGTGCAGGAAAACCTATAGGTAGGAATAGGTGTAGATATACAACCCCTGGCAAAAATGATGGAATCACCTGCCTTGGAGGATGTTCGTTCAATTGTTTAATTTTGTAGAAAAAAAAAACAGATCACAGACATGGCACAAAACTACAGTCATTTCAAATGGCAACTTTCTGGCTTTAAGAAACACTAAAAGAAATCAAGAACAAAAAATGTGGTAGTCAGTAATGGTTACTTTTTTAACCAAGCATAGGGGAAAAATTATGGAATCACTCAATTCTGAGGAAAAAATTATGGAATCATCAAAACAAAATAAACAAAAAACACTCCAAAACATCACTAGTATTTTGTTGCACCATCTCTAGCTTTTATAACAGCTTGCAGTCTCTGAGGCATGGACTTAATGAGTGTCAAGCAGTACTCTTCATCAATCTGGCTCCAACTTTCTCTGATTGCTGTTGCCAGTTCAGCTTTGCAGGTTGGAGCCTTGTCATGGACCATTTTCTTCAACTTCCACCAAAGATTTTCAATTGGATTGAGATCTGGACTATTTGCAGGTCATGACATTGACCTTACATGTCTTTTTTTCAAGGAATGTTTTCACAGTTTTTGCTCTATGGCAGAATGCATTATCATCTTGAAAAATGATTTCATCATCCCTAAACATCCTTTCAATTGATAGGATAAGAAATGTGTCCAAAATATCAACATAAACTTGTGCATTTATTGAAGATGTAATGAGGCCATCTGCCCAGTGCCTTTACCTGACATGCAGTCCCTTATCATCAATGACTGTGGAAATTTGCATGTTCTCTTCAGGCAGTCATCTTTATAAATCTCATTGGAACGGCACCAAACAAAAGTTCCAGCATCATCACCTTGCCCAATGCAGATTGGCAATTCATCACTGAATATGACTTTCATTCAGTCATCCACAATCCATGATTGCTTTTCCTTAGCCGATTGTAACCTTGTTTTTTTCTGTTTTGGTGTTAATGATGACTTTCGATTAGCTTTTCTGTGTGTAACTCCCATTTCCTTTAGGCATTTTTTTTACAGTTCGGTCACAGATGTTGACTCCAGTTTCCACCCATTTGTTCCTCATTTGTTTTGTTGTGCATTTCCTGTTTTGGAGACATATTGCTTTAAGTTTCCTGTCTTGACGCTTTGATGTCTTCCTTGGTTTACCAGTATGTTTGCCTTTAACAACCATACCATGTTGTTTGTATTTGCTCCAGATTTTAGACACAGCAGACTTTGAATAGCCAGCATCTTTTGGAACATTGCATGATGATTTACCCTCTTATAAGAGGTTGATAATCCTTGCCTTTGTTTCAATTGACAGCTCTCGTGTTGGAGCCATGATTCATGTCAGTCCACTTGGTGCAACAGCTCTGCAAGGTGTGATCACTCCTTTTTAGATGCAGACTAACAACCATATCTAATTTGATTCAGGTGTTAGTTTTGGGAATGAAAATTTACAGGTTGATTCTTTTCCTCAGAATTGAGTGACTCCATAATTTTTCCCCTATGCTTGGTTAAAAAAGTAACCATTACTGACTACCACATTTTTTGTTCTTGATTTCTTTGTGTTTCTTTAAAGCCAGAAAGTTGCCATTTGAAATTACTTTAGTTTTGTGCCATTTCTGTGATCAGCTTTGTTTCCACAAAATTAAACAACTGATTAAACATCCTCCGAGGCCGGTGATTCCATAATTTTTGCCATGGGTTGTATATACAGTACTTACAAAAAGTTAAGGATATTTGGCTTTCAGGTGAAATTTATGG
Organism: Ranitomeya imitator; assembly: GCF_032444005.1. NCBI lineage: Eukaryota > Metazoa > Chordata > Amphibia > Anura > Dendrobatidae > Ranitomeya > Ranitomeya imitator. The sequence continues at coordinate 447,844,673 of NC_091286.1, read as the reverse complement.
TAAATGTAAAAAGTTTACATTACACTGATATTTTATCATTAAAGTAGGACCTTTTAAGTAGACGCATGCAATGGTGATTTCCTCATCTCAAACAATTTATTGAAACAAAAGTCAACAACAGTGGTGGGCATACCCCAACAAAAATGTCAGTGTCTCAGTAACTTGTGATGTGACCTTGTGCTTCAATTACCGTACAGCTTGACTACGGCACTCATGCTGTGCACAAGTTGAGTTATTGTCTGCTGAGGCAAGGCATCTCACTCTTCTTGAAGTGCGGCCCTTAAGTCATTGAGATTCTTGGGTACAGACTTACGAGCCTCTACGTGTTGAATCAGCTGATCTCATAGGTTTTCTATGGGATTCAGGTCATTTGAGTTATCCGACTCTCCAGCTGCAGTTTCCTAATGATGCAGCATCGATGAGCTGGAGGCTTGTCATCCATGAAAATTAAATTTGGCCTGTGTTTATGCACAATGACTGGATTAATGATATTATTCAAGTAGTAGGGGCTTGACACTGTGGCATTCACAAAGTGTAGGGGAGTTCTGTATTTACTAGGCACACCTTCCAACACTGTAACACCACCACCACCAAAGGCTCTTCTGGTGACAACCAGTGGCTGATGCATGGTGCTATCCTTGACGTCTCCAACATCATTTCTGATTAGCATGAATTGACTTTTATCAGTGAACAGCACTTAAGACCCACTGCTCCCTCGTCCAGCATAGATGCTCCCTGGCTCATGCAAGATGATGATGTCTTTGGTGGTCTGGTCAGTTACCCTTGCAGGTCGTCTAGCACACAGACCACACTGATGAAAACAGTTGAGTAGACTTTAAATTTGTCTGGATTTGTGTGACATTCATCATCAGGATCCGAAGGGCATAGTGCACAAGCAAGCTGTCATCCGTTTGGGATGTGACCATAGGACGTCCACTTCTATGCCTGTCTCTTTGTATCTCTGTTTCATCCTGCTGATGACACTCTGTGACCTTCTAAGCTCGGTGGGCACTTCCGTCTGAGAACATCCTGCTTGAAGCCTCTCAGTGGTGATGTACTGTTGATGAATTGTAAGGTCTCGTCTTGGTCTCATGATGTCAAAATTGAAGAGCATGATGTGGAGGACTGTTTGAATACTAATTGTAAATGAACCCTGAAATTTATTCGGCGATTCATGGATTAAACACCTGTTGTGAATTTTGTCATTAAGCTCCTTGTTAGAGAACAGCAAGTTGTGCAGAGAGTACTGAAACATTGAACACTTGGACATGTGCGTTCAGGCGTTTAGAGAAGGTCACATTAAGTTAACCTGAAAAGGTTAGAGTACATTTTAGGATCATCCTGAAATTTCACCCAAAAGCCTAATATCCCTAACTGTGTGTATGTACATATGACATACAGTACCAAAATCTTTGTGTTGCTTTAGTCTAATACAGGTGAGGGACTAAGGTTAATTTGTGTCACTGTTTGTAATTGTAGGCCTACTAATAAGATTCAGTTGATTTGCACTATTCTACAGCTTCAGCACATCTGTGGTTAGCAGGCAATGTGTTGCAGTTGTAGCTTTTTATATATAATTTCTCTTTATTAGTAGATGCTTGTTGGTCATATTCATAGTGCCATTTAACCATCATTTTGCGCTGGTAGATGTTAATGTTTTCAGTAGAGATATTGCATGGGACTGTATGTTGCATTCTAGGAGATTGCATACTTGTATATGTATTAGTACTGCTTTTATTGGACGTCTAGTTGGCATTCTCTTTGGCACTGCTATAATGGAATACAGTATGATCTGATAATTAATTTTCACAGTCTCTCTTTTGCCAGATAGCTGTCTGGTTTACTTGACCTCTTTCCTCTTTTACTGCCTGCTTTATGCTTTGCTAACCTCTATGTGGCCAGCGGTTGCCGTTAGCAGTGACGAAGCAAGGCGGGAGTCTCTCTTCTGTCCTGATGAGCTAGACTCGCTCTTCTCCTACTTTGATACTTCCTCAAAGCTCCGTAGTAGTAAGTAACCTCTCTTATACAGTGTGTAGTCTTGGCTGCTTAGGTTCTTTCCAGTTTCCTTCATTTGCTGCTTCTTGTAAATATAAATCTTTATTTTCTTTTATTTTTCATGAAAATCTCCATTTCTATTCCCTTAAGTATTCGAAAACTGTCTCCACTTTTTTATCACGTTGAGGAGATTACTGCACTAATATTATACATACAATTACAATTGTTTCTTCCCACTAGTATGGTTTGATAATGTAGAAGGGGGTACATAGTGGTCAGTATATAGTGATGACCTTCATAATTATAATGGAACAGTAATCAAAGCTATTTTGTTTTGGGGTTTTTTGGCGGGTGGGGGTTGTAGTTTTGTTTTTTCTTTTCTGTATGGTAGCTCAGATTCACTAGTATTTGGAAATATATTAATTGATTAATTTACAGAAAAACCATTGTATATACAGCGAGAAAGTGTTAAGAGAAGCCCTGTAATAAAAAACAAAGTTGCTGAATTTTTTTATGCATTATGTGGAAGTTATATTTAAAATTACTTATTTAAAACTATCTTATGACAAGAATGTATCAGAAAATGTCCCGTTGTATTAATCAAATTTTATAATTTTTTTGACTTCCAATGTCCTTTTATATTTAAAAAAAATCTGAGAATATTACAGGTATTACTACTCGAGGTAGGCCTCGGTTGACACTTCCTGTTCGGTGGAGATAATTTCTCAGCAGTAATTTTATCATCATTATAGACTTGATTTCAATAAAAAGGTAACACCTCTATTAGGCCTCATTAAAGAAGTTGTCCACTACTAGGACAGCCCTTTTCATGCCCCGCACTTGGCCCCAATCAAATAATAAAGCTTGTACTCGCCTCCCGTGTCTGCACCGTTCCAGCATTGTCTGCACTCGTGTTCCTGCGGCTCTCATACGGTTGTTATCACACGACCCCAGCACCCAATCAGCTCTGGCGTCACTGGCCCCACCTTCGTACGGTTAAGTAATTAACAGGAAGTGAGAGCTGTCCATGTTTTAACATAAAACTTGACTAAATGAATTGTAACAAATGCTGTCATCTTTAGAAAACAGTCAGTAACAACTGTTGCTTTTGTACATATCATTTTGTATTTTAATGAATTTAAATAAGGGCAGAGTCAGACAGCCGTATAAATGGGGGCAAGGTCAGAACGCAGTACATGGACTGGCCAGCGGCTCTCCCAATTCGAGAGTGACGGCTGCATGTCTTTCTGTGCAGTTGTCATGCTCAGGTCAGGAGAGCCGCTGGCCAGTCCCTGCACTATTGAAATTCATTAAAATATGAAACGGTATGTAAGAAAGCAACAGTTGTACTGACAGTGATCTAAAGATGACAGCATTTGTCCTAAAAAAAAACATTTAAATGGCAATATAGGGAGTTTGGATGTTTCTCCCTTTTTTCCTGGGTTGCTATACTTAGGAGACTGGCTCATAATTAAAGGGCAACTGTCAGTAGGATCAACCCTCCTAAGCTGTGCATATGGGCATGTAGCCCATAGGTAGCTGAATAAAATGATACCGTGGTATATGTGATCCATTGTGCTATTCCAGAGAAATCAATGTTTTTCTTACAGTTGAAACCAGAAGTTTACATACTCTATAAAAAGACACATACACTATCGTTCAAAAGTTTAGGGTCACCCAGATAATTTTGTGTTTTCCATGAGAACTCATACTTTTAGTAATCAAATTAGCTGCCAAATGAATTGAAAATCTAGTCCAGACATTGACAAGGTTCGAAATAAAGATGTTTATTTGAAATAATAATTTTCTCTTTCAAACTATGTTTTCATCAAAGAATGCTCCCTTTGCAGCAATTACAGCATTGCAGACCTTAAGCATTCTAGCAGTTAATTTGCTGAGGTGATCTGGAGAAATTTCACCCCATGCTTCCAGAAGTCCCCCCCACAAGTTGGTTTGGCTTGATGGGCTCTTTTTGCATACCATACGGTCAAGCTGCTCCCACAACAGCTCAATGGGGTTGAGATCTGGTGACTACGCTGGCCAATCATTACAGATAGAATACCAGCTGCCTGCTTCCTCTCTAAATATTTCTTGCATAATTTGGAGGTGTTCTTTGGGTCATTGTCCTGTTGTAGGATGAAATTGGCTCCAATCAAGCGCTGTCTACCGGGTATGGCATGACGTTGCAAAATGGAGTGATAACTTTCCTTACTCAAAATCCCTTTTTATTCGGACTCCCATGACAGCACACGAGAGAGGGGATCCGCCCTTAAGGAACAGGAAACCTACAGATACAAAAGGGCGGCACCTCTCCCCATGCATCAGTTGGTTTCCTGTTCCTGAAGGGACTGGATGCCTATAGATACTACAGGAGTCCAGGCCGGCCGGACCGATTCTGGTGGCGAGAGGGTCTCCCACTTCGGCCGGTGCGGGTACCTGAAGTAGTCACGGTGGCCCTGGCAGGGCGGCACGGCGGTGACTAGGCAGCGAGGAGCGGTCGCCAGGGGGTGTCCGGTCTCCGGGGCCAGCGTCTGGTAAGTCGCCCTTCCCGTGGGCTGTGGGTCTCTCTGGAGCAGGGGGGAGCGCGGCGGCATCTGGGGGGGCGCCGATCGGATCGTAGCTGGCCGGCCTCGGCGTTCCACGAGAGCTGCAGCGCTGACAGGAAGCGCTGTAAGCTGTGGTGACGTTGGGGGGCGGAGCCGGCGACGTCTTCCGGATCGGTGAGCTCCTGCGCATGCGCGGGGGCTCCAAGATGGCGGCGCCCACCGGAGATCAATATCGGAACCCAAGCCTCAACTATCCAAAGAACAAATGATGTTCAGTGGATTGGAGCAAAAGAAGCGCAGAGTGTTTCCTTTAAATGAGAAAATACAAGATCTTATTAATAGGGAATGGAGGAAACCTGAGAGAAAAGGCTCCTTACCACCTGCGCAAAAACGCCGATACCCTTTTGATGACCCAGCAGTAGGTAACTGGGAGAAAGCACCCAAGCTGGATGCAGCAATTGCCAAGGTAGCTAAACGATCTTCTCTCCCATTTGAAGATATGGGAACACTTAAAGACCCCCTGGATAGGAAAGTGGATACCTTCCTGAAGGGAACCTGGGAGATGGCAGCTGGCTCCTTAAGACCTGCGGTAGCTTCAACCTGCACGGCAAGGTCAATGATGGTCTGGCTGGACCAGTTGGAGACCCAATTAAAACAAGGGTCCTCTAGAGAGTCCATTCTCTCAGCATTACCTGTAATCCAGGAGGGGGCGGCTTTTTTATCAGACGCCTCAATTGACTCCGTAAAGTTGGCAGCTAGAGCAGCAGGACTTTCTAATGCTGCAAGGAGAGCCCTATGGCTGAAATGCTGGCCGGGGGATATGCAGGCAAAAGCGAAGCTCTGCGCTATCCCTTGTAAAGGCGAATATTTATTTGGGCCTACCCTGGATGAACTCCTGGAGAAAGCAGGAGATGATAAGAAAAAGTTTCCCAACCTGTTCAATCCATACCGTCGTCCCTTCAACAAAAGAAGGTTCAACCGGGGAGGAAAGCGAGCCTTTTCACCAGGGAGAGATCGTCCCAGATGGGAGGATAGGCGAAAGCGAGGTACAGGTCTCATGTTTCGCCGTAACCAGACGGAAAATAAAAAACAAGACCAATGACTGGCAATTCCAGTGGGAGGGAGACTATTGCATTTCTCGGCAGAGTGGTCGAAAATCACAAACAGCGTTTGGATAAAAGACACTGTTTCCCATGGTCTCAAGCTGGAATTTGTTCATATTCCACAGGACAAATTTAGGTTAACACCCTGGCGCTCATCTCCCACTGAACAATTCGCCCTAGAAGAGGAAGTGAGGACTCTTTGTTCCAAAAATGTTTTGGTAGAAGTGCCGTATTCTCAGGCAGGGGAAGGGTTTTACTCTCCCCTGTTCCTAATCCAGAAGCCTGATAAATCTTACAGGACCATTATAAATCTTAAGGGTCTCAATAAGTTTTTGGTGAAACATACTTTCAAAATGGAGTCCATCAATTCGGCAATAAAAATGCTTTTCAACAACTGTTTCATGGTAGTAGTGGATTTGAAAGATGCCTACTATCATGTACCCATTCATGCTGATTTCCAACGATACCTGAGGGTAGCGATACTAATGGGGGGTAGGATTCGACATTTTCAATTCAGAGCGCTCCCCTTTGGGATCACCTCGGCACCTAGGGTGTTTACTAAAATAATTGCGGAAGTTATGGCGCATTTAAGAGAGTCAAATATCCTTATAGTCCCCTACTTAGACGATTTCCTCATTGTAGGTAACTCGGTAGATCATTGTCTGTCACAATGGGAGATTGCTAAAACCAAACTAGAACGGTTGGGTTGGATCATAAACTTTGAAAAATCTAAATTACAGCCCCTAAATGTTCAAAAATTCCTGGGGTTAATGTTGAATTCAGTGACACAGCAGTGTCTCCTCCCTATAGAGAAAATGGACCAAATTCAGAGTTTTGTATTAAGAGCAATCAATACACCTTCCATGACACTTAGGCAAGCAATGTCTCTACTTGGGTCACTCACATCTTGCATCCCAGCAGTTAAGTGGGCTCAGTTCCACACCAGGTCCCTACAAAATGAAGTCCTGTTCCATGACAGAGCCTTAGGAGGCGCATTGAATGGAAAATTGACATTGAGGCTGATAACATTGAATTCCCTTAGATGGTGGCTAGATAAACAAAATTTATCAGCAGGGGTTCCCTGGATGATAGATGTCACCCACGTGATAACCACGGATGCCAGCTCTTCAGGGTGGGGAGCCTATATGGGGGACATGGTGGTCCAGGGACAGTGGGAACCCTTCACAACATTTTCATCAAATCAAAGAGAGTTGTTGGCGGTTGAACTGGCTGTTAAAAAATTCCTCGTATATCTGCAGGGCCAGCACGTCAGAATTCTGTCGGACAACAGAGTGGCGGTCGCTTACATAAACCGGCAAGGGGGAACTCGTTCCGAAACTTTAATGCGGATCACGGATCGGTTGTTCCAGGTGGCAGAGCTCAATTTTCTATCTTTGACAGCTCTTCACATCAAAGGAAAAGAAAATGTGGCAGCAGATTTCCTCAGCCGAAATGTGTTAAAACAGGGAGAGTGGTCTCTCAACGAGGACATTTTCAATCTTGTCGTCCGCAGATGGGGTCAACCAGTGGTGGATCTATTCGCCACCAGAAACAACAGAAAAGTAAAACTTTTTTGCTCCCTAAATCCCAGGGAGAATCCCCTGGCGGTAGACGCGTTTCTCATAAAATGGGATTTTCCACTAGCCTATGCTTTCCCACCACTGAACCTGATACCTCTAGTGGTGAGGAAAATCAGGGAGGATCGAGCGAAAGTCATCCTTATCGCCCCCTTTTGGCCCAGAAGAACCTGGTTTGCCTGGCTCAAGACAATGTCTGTAGCGGTCCCCTGGGTACTGCCAGAGATCCCGAACTTGCTTTCGCAGGGACCGATCTCCCATCCACAAGTGACGGGGCTCCATTTGACGGCATGGTGTTTGAACGGTCACTATTAGTGGGAAAAGGCTTCTCTCCAAACTTGGTGGAGACGCTCCTAAAGAGTAGAAAGCAAATAACTACGAAAATCTACTCTAGGACTTGGAGAAAGTTCTTGTCTTGTTCAAAGTTTAATATCCAAGACGGGGTGCCAGTACAACAAATCCTAGAGTTCCTACAGAAGGGGTTCGAGTTGAAACTCTCTCCTAGTACCCTTAGGGTACAGGTCTCAGCTTTAGGTGCCCTGTTTTCCTGTAATATAGCGAATAACTACTGGATAGCGAGGTTTATGAAGGCAGTTAGTAGATCTACACCACTGCATAAAGACAGAACAGTTCCATGGGATTTAAATTTAGTTCTGTCCTCTCTAACTAAACCCCCCTTTGAACCTCTGCAGGAGGCCTCGATCAAAATGTTGACACTTAAGACAGCCTTCCTGATCGCCATAACCTCAGCTCGCAGGATAGGGGATATACAGGCACTTTCCAGAGCTCCTCCATACACTGAAATCTTGTCAGACAGAGTAGTCCTTAGACCAGACCCAGCATATCTGCCAAAGGTGGCGACACAGTTCCATAGATCACAGGAGATAGTTTTGCCGTCCTTTATTCCTAATCCCTCTAATCCTAAAGAGCAGGAGCTTCATACGTTAGACGTCAGGAGATCTCTTCTTCAGTATATTTCAGCTACTGATAATTGGAAGAAGGATGGGGCACTGCTTCTTTCCTTCCAAGGTCCAAAGAAAGGATTTAGAGTATCGAAATATTTACTGGCTAAATGGATTAGGGAAACTATCTCTCTAGCTTATACAGCAGGTGGGGGGCCAGCTCCGCAGAACCTAAAAGCACATTCCACCCGGGCCATGGCGTCATCCTGGGCAGAAAGATCTGGAGTGTCAGTGGAGCAGATATGTAAGGCGGCCACATGGTCATCCCCTTCCACTTTCTTTAAACACTATCGGTTGGATTTGGGGTCCTCCTCTGATCTTTCCTTTGGGTTAAGGGTGCTACAATCTATAGTCCCTCCCTAAGGTAGCTTACATCTCTGTAAATCTCTCGTGTGCTGTCATGGGAGTCCGAATAAAGCATTAAGCTACTTACTGGTAGCGGCATTTTTCGGAGGCCCATGACAGCACCCTTAGTTCCCTCCCTATTCACGTGGGGGTAGCACTTCCTGATATGTATATAGCTAATATGTAAATCTCACGTATGGTGTCTTATTACAATAATGGGTTATTTTGTTTCAAATGTATATAATGTATATATTGTATATTTGTGTACCACTAACCGCGGCAGTCCTCTCAGGCTCTGAAATACAACTGATGCATGGGGAGAGGTGCCGCCCTTTTGTATCTGTAGGTTTCCTGTTCCTTAAGGGCGGATCCCCTCTCTCGTGTGCTGTCATGGGCCTCCGAAAAATGCCGCTACCAGTAAGTAGCTTAATGCTTTCCATGTACAAATCTACCACTTTACCAGCCCCAAAGCTACCTCAGACCATCACATTACCTCCACCATGCTTGACAGATGACATCAGGCACTCTTCCAGCATCTTTTCAGTTCTGCATCTCACAAATGTTCTTCTGTGTGATCCAAACACCTCATACTTGGATTCGTCTGTCCATAACACTTTTTTCTAATCTTCCTCTGTCCAATGTCTGTGTTCTTTTGCCCATATTAATCTTTTTCTTTTATTAGCCATTCTCAGATATGGCTTTTTCTTTGCCACTCTGCCCTGAAGGCCAGCATCCCAGAGTCGCCTCTTCACTGTAGACGTTGACACTGGCGTTTTGCGTGTACTAGTTAATGAAATTGCCAATTGAGGACCTGTGAGGCATTGATTTGATCAAACTACAGACTCTAATGTACTTGTCTTGTTGCTCAGTTGTGCAGCAGGGCCTTCCACTTCTCTTTCTACTCTGGTTAGAGCCTGTTTGTTCTCTCCTCAGAAGGGAGTAGTACACACCGTTGTAGGAAATCTTCAGTTTCTTGGCAATTTCTCGCATGGAATAGCCTTCATTTCTAAGAACAAGAACAGACTGTCGAGTTTCACATAAAAGTCCTTTTTTTGGGGCCATTTTGAGAGTTTAATGAAACCAACAAATATAATGCTCCAGATTCTCAACTAGCTCAAAGGAAGGTCAGGTTTATAGGTTCTCTAATCAGCCATACTGTTTTCAGCTGTGCTAACATACTTGCACAAGAGTTTTCAAGGGTATTTTAACCATCTATTAGCCTTTTTACACAGCAAACACAAAGTACCATAAGAACACTGGAGTGATGGTTGTTGGAAACGGGTCTCCATACACCTATGACGATATTGCATTACAAACCAGACTTTTGCAGCTAGAATAGTCATTTGCCACATTAACAATGTATAGAGTATATTTCTGAATCATTTAATGTTAGCTTCTTTGTATGCATGTCTGACGTGAAATCAGAATAAACCTTTTCCCATTTAGGTCAGTTAGGACTACCATAATTATTATTTGCCAAATGCCAGACTAATGAGAGAGAAAATGTTTTAACGCATTTTTATTACTTACTGCAAAGTCAAAAGTTTACATACATTTTATTAATATTTGGTACCAATACCCTTAAACTGAATAACTTGGGTCAATCTTCTGGGAGATCCTTCCACAAGCTTCTCACAATAGTTGATCGAAATTTGGGCCCATTCATCCTGACAAAAGAGGTGTAACTGATCCAGTTTTGTAGGTCGCCTTACTCTTACCTGCCTTTTCAGCTTTGCTCATAAATTTTCAATAGAATTGAGATCAGGGCTTTGTGATGGCCACTCCAAAAATATTGACTTTCCTTAAGCCACTTTGTTACCATTTTGGCAGTATGCTTCCACCCAAGCTTTAACTTCCTTGCTGATATCTTGAGATGTTGCTTCAGTATTGCCACATAATCTTTTCTCATGATGCCATCTATTTTGTGAAGTACAGCAGTCCCTCCTTCAGCAAAACAACCCCACAACATGATGTTTCCCCTGTGTTTCCCAGTTGGGATGGTATTCGTAGGCATCCAAGCTTCTCCCTTTTTGCTCTAATTAATTCAGATGTTTCCAAAAACTTATCAGAAGCTTCCAAACTTGACATCCTCATATGGGCAGTCCAGAATTGTTTAAAGGCGTCTTTGGGGTATATTCCTGATGAAGGGACCAGATAGACCTTGAAATGCGTTGAATAAACCACCAGAGCACGGACTAAATCCACAAACTATTTTGCATAACGTCTCTCAGAATTGTTTAAAGGCATAGTAATCTTAGTGTATGTAAACTTTTGACTTTGCAGTAATAAAAATGCCTTAAAACATTCTCTCTCTCTCTTTCTCATTAGTCTGGCATTTGGTAAATAATAATAGTTATGGTAATTTTAATTTACCTAAAATAGGAAAAGTTTATTCCGATTTCATGTCCAATATTAAGAAAAACATGCATTTGTGTCTTTTTTATGAGCTGTTCCAGGCCATGGGCGGGATACTGATCTGCATGAGAATCTGCCTCCAGAGCTTATTTTACATGAAAGGGAGTTACCAGTGTGATGGCCGCTCTCTGCTCTCCTGAGTTTCCTGCAGTGCTGTGTGTGATTATAACTGACACATCTGCAGGTTCCTCTCAGCTCCAACCTCCAGCTCACAGGTAGATAGGGTTGTAATATTGTTGCAAGCAGAGCTCTGTCTTGCAAACATTTTTTGCTTCTCTCAAAGTTCAGTTCTACTGTTCTGTTACTTACATGTCTCACATTGGTAACGCCCCCTTTTATTTAAAGGACTAAAAGCCCTGGAGGCAGATTCTCCTGCAGATCAGCGTCTGGCTGATAGCCTGGCACAGCTCATTTACATAGAAGAAAAACATGTATTTCGCTGGTATAAAACATCAGATCACACATATCAGGGTGTCAATTTATTCAGCTTCCTGTAACCCACATGCCAATATAGATGGTTTAGGAGGGTTAATCCTACTGACAGATTCCCTTTAAAAGACCTGACAGTAGGTCCATGCTGCCCGAAGCATGTCCAACTTGGATCATAGATGGCTGAGTTTTTGCATTTGTGTATGTTTTACTCTGAAACGCTATGGCATATCGGTTAAAACCATAATTGGCTGACAGGTCTCTCCAGTATGAGTATATAGGGAGAGAACCGGTAGTATAGAAAAGAAAATATATCTTCAGTTTGCCCTAGGCAGCAAATCTAAAACCGTGAGCTTCCAATTATGGACACTGCACAGACAAAGTCTTGTGTCGGTAACAAGAGATCCAAGTAAAGTGCAGGTGTCCGACATCTTATCCAAAATGTATTAGTATAAAGTAAAAAAGGAAAGCAGAAAAATTCCAATGAACTTGCCTACACTGATGGCAGCTAGAATCTGTTAGGTTCCCGTAGAATCCGGTTAACAAGTTAAACTAACCAGATAGCTTAAAATTTTGTCTGCTTATATCATTTACTTCATGAATGACTTGCTTTTACTATATGAATGGGGTTTACAAAATCCTAAAGAGTTTGTGTTAATTTGTACTGCTTTTGATCTTAATTGATAACACATATCATTTGTATTTTTAGTGAAAAGCAATGACAGTGGAATACAGTTTAGTGCTGATGGCAGTCGGGAGCTCCTATCATCTGCAGGGTCTTCCAACAGTTTATACGATGCAGGTTAGTGTCACTCTGTGCTTTACACACACACACACACACACACACACACAGCTCCAAAAATAGAGAGAACACTTAAACAGAATATAACTCCAAGTAAATCAAATTTCTGTGAAATCAAACTGTCCACTTAGGAATCAGCACTGTTTGACAATCCATTTCACATGCTGTTGTGCAAATGGAATAGACAACAGATGGAAATGATTGAATGATTGCCAATTATCAAGACACACTCAATAAAGGAGTGGTTCTGCAGGTGGGGACCACAGACCACATCTCAGTACCAATGCTTTCTGGCTGATGTTTGGGTCACTTTTGAATGTTGGTTGTGCTTTCACACTCGTGGTAGCATGAGCTCAGGTAGTGCAGATCATCCAGGATGGCACATCAATGCGAGCTGTGGCAAGAAGGTTTGCTGTGTCTGTGAGCGTAGTGTCCAGAGGCTGGAGGCGCTACCAGGATACAGGCCAGTACACCAGGAGATGTGGAGGGGTCCGTAGGAGGGCAACAACCCAGCAGCAGGACTGCTATTTCAGCCTTTGTGCAAGGAGGAGCACTGCCAGAGCCCTGAAAAATTACCTCCAGCAGGCCACAAATGTGCCTGTATGTGCACAAATGATTAGAAACCGACTCCATGAGGATGGTCTGAGTGTCCGATGTCCACAGATGGTGGTTGTGCTCACAGCCCAACACCGTGCAGGACGCTTGGCATTTGCCACAGAATGCCAGGATTGGCAAATTCGCCACTGGCGCCCTGTGCTCTTCACAGATGAAAGCAGGTTCACACTGATCACATGTGACAGACGTGACAGAGTCTGGAGATGCCGTGGAGAGCAATCTGCTGCCTGCAACATCCATCAGCATGACCGGTTTGGCAGTGGGTCAGTAATGGTGTGGGGTGGCTTTTCTTTGGAGGGCCGCACAGCACTCCATGTGCTCGCCAGAGGTAGCCTGACTGCCATTAGGTACCGAGATGACATCTTCAGACCCCTTTGTGAGACCATATGCTGGTGCGGTTGGCCCTGGGTTCCTCCTAATGCAGGACAATGCCAGACCTCATGTGACTGGAGAGTGTCAGAAGTTCCTGTAATATGAAGGCATTGAAGCTATGGGCTGACCCGCACGTTCCCCAGACCTGAATCCGATATATATATACACACACACACACACACACACACACACACACACACACACACACACACACACACACACACACACACACACACCCACCCAGCCATAGCAATAGGATTACTTCGGATTTATATATATATATGCATAATGCCTTATCCGAGCACATTCGCTCATCACTAATTATTATATATAAAAAAATAGTACTGTTAGTGAACCACATGTGATTGGAGGCTTAGTTTATCTTTTACACAGTAAAAAGCAGTAAATTATAAACTAGACTGTATTTTTTTTGTAAAGACAGTGCTTCCTTTTCCCATATTCCAGAGATGGAAAAGAAACATGAAAAGAGGGATTCTGCTGTGTTTCCAGACACTCCAAGCACTAAAGAAATCCCAGGGCTGCAGCTGTATCGTGCAGCTTTTCAGCAAAACCTTCCTGCAATGTCTGAGGCTTTGGCTCATGGAGCAGAAGTCAACTGGGTTAACAAAAAAGAAAGCAATTCTACACCTCTAATAAAGGCCGTACATGGGGTAAATATAGAGATTATAGTTTACACGCTTGGCTCTGCTTAGAGTGGAATGAAATGACAATGCTTTTCATTTTTTAACACCACATCGCACTAATATGGCTTTCCCTTTTCTTTCATTTTTTGTTTTTATTATGTAAATAAGTATTTTATGTTCATTTCAATCTCAGCAGGATTTTTGCCCCCCTCCACCAAACAATTTATATTTACATGTAGCTTTTTCAAAGTTACAAGTGCAAAGAAATATCAGAAATACCTTTTATATGGCCTGTTCGTTCCTTGTTAGTGATTGATATGCAAATGAAAAGCTGTTGTAGATGTGAAGCCTCTGTCACTCCAGCTCTATTCACCACCCAGCACCACCTTCTGCTTGACTGACAGCCTTATACTGTGTGACTTGAGGCAAAGGAGCTGTCAGTCAAGCAGAAGTAGGCAGCACTGGGCAAGAAATAGAGCTGGAGTGACTGAGTCATTCATATTTTTACCATAGTCCTTCAGCTTTGTTTGCGTATCATTTCAAATGCTGATTTCTCAGTAACAGGAACATATCGGCCATGTAAAGTTTTGCTCGACTTGTGTTTGAAGCTGCTACATGCCCATATAAATAGTTTGGGGCGGGGTGCTATCTTCCTGACAGATTCCCTTTAAAATTTTTCTCTTATACATCCTCATAAAATGTCTTCTTAGGGCTCTCTAGTGACCTGCGAATTTCTTCTCCAAAATGGGGCCAATGTTAACCATCGTGATGTCAAAGGAAGGGGACCATTACATCATGCAACTGTGCTTGGTCATACAGGGTGAGGATCAGAGCTGTAACTTTGGGGTCTCCTGTGTGGAATGTTTCATGCTTTTCATTGAAATTGCCCGATATTGTACCCTAGTAAGAGATAAACCCTGTTTAAATGGGACTTCCTCGCGGCGTGCATGTCTACAAAAATGTCATTCCCCCCTCTCTAATTCACCAGGACCTTTAATAAAAATATTATCTCCTGTCTATCAGAACTTCACTGTAAATTCTGAATTTAGTTACTGTAGAATTATTGGTTCATAAATTTAGTATTTAACCCATTCCCGACATGTACATCACTTGAGGGATCTCATTACATGCACCGTGTTAAGTAGGGTTTCATAGAAGGTAGCTAAAATGTACGATGCGCCACAGTGCAGAATTATTGCAGTATATTGTTCCGAATACAAGCGCTCTATGGGGCTAATTAAAAAAAATGCGAAAAAGGAAAACAAATAGAAAAAACACAGAAAATAATAAAAAATAAAATTACCCCCTCTCTTAATCCATTTAAAAAAAATAACAAATATATTGAGTATCACCAAATTCACAAAAGTCACAATGGCGAACGTCGCTGGACAAAAGAATGAGACTGACAGAATTGTCTTTTTTTTTCCGTTATCATGCCTTCCAATAAAAATAGAATAAAAAGTGACCGAAACTTCACATGTGCCTAAAAATTGTACCATTAAGGCCATGTTCACACAGTGCGTTTTTTACCGCGGAACCGCGGCGGTTTTGCCGCTGCGGTTCCGCGGCTGTTTTCCATGCAGGGTACAGTACACTGTACCCTATGGAAAACAGGACACACTGTGCACATGGTCCGGAAATTGTAAAAAAAAAGACGCGCTGAATAGCTCCCGGAAAAAAGAAGGAGCATGTCAATTCTTTTTCCGGAGCCGCAGCGGTTCTGCACCCATAGACCTCCATTGTGAGGTCCAAACCGCAGTAAAACCCGCAGATCAAAAATATATCTGCGGGTTTTACTGCGGTTTGATGTGCAGAACCGCTGCAGCAGGAAGTGCGGGGAGCGGGCGGAAGTGCGTGGGCGGAGTGTGGCTGCCCCCCCCGTGCTCCGATCCCGCCCCCCCGTGCTCCGATGCCCCCCCCCAGTGCTCCGATGCCCCCCCCCAGTGCTCTGATGCCCCCCCCGTGCCCTAATCTCCCCCCCTTATACTCACCCGGCGTCCCGGTGTCCGTCCGGCCGTCTTCTCCCTGGGCGCCGCCATCTTGCAAAATGGCGGGCGCATGCGCAGTGCGCCCGCCGAATCTGCCGGCCGGCAGATATGGCGGGCGCATGCGCAGTGCGCCCGCCGAATCTGCCGGCCGGCAGATTCGTTCCAAAGTGCATTTTGATCACTGAGATATAACCTATCTCAGTGATCAAAATAAAAAAATAGTAAATGACACCCCCCCCCCTTTGTCACCCCCATAGGTAGGGACAATAAAAAAAATAAAGAATTTTTTTTTTTTTTTTTTTTCACTAAGGTTAGAATAGGGGTAGGGGTAGGGTTAGGGGTAGGGTTAGGGGTAGGGTTAGGGGTAGGGTTAGGGGTAGGGTTAGGGTTAGGGGTAGGGTTAGGGGTAGGGTTAGGGTTAGGGGTAGGGTTAGGGGTAGGGTTAGGGTATTTTCAGCCATTTTAACCCTAAAAAAATTCCTAGAAAACACACAGACTCTGGCTAGAAAACTGCATCAAAAAAACGCATCAAAAAACGCATCAAAAAACGCATCAAAAACGGACCAAAAAAGGACCAAAAAAAGGACCTGCGTTTTCTGCCAAGAGCTGCAGTTTTTTAAAAAAACAGTCAGGAAAAAAAAAGGATGGAAATCCTGAACGTGTGAACATACCCTAAAAACTACAGCTGGGCTAACAAAAAAGAGGAAATGAAAAAAAGTGCAAGAACCCTAGCAAGAACAGTGGAATTGGTTTTTGTTTTTTTTGTTTTCATTTCCCATTTCTACCAGAAAAAGATTTTTTTTTTCCATTTTTTTTTTCCATTTTTTTTTTATAGTACAGTCTATGGTGAACTGAATGCTGTCATTGACAACTACAAATCGTCCCACTGAAAATGTCTCTGTAAACTGCAGCAGTGCATTGTATGTGGCTGGAACAGTCTAGTAATGTATATTGTAATGCTATTTAGGGCAGCTATTGCTAATACTATGTGAAGGAAATGAATTGTAAACGTGTGAATGTCCATAGGAAAAGATAGGGCAACATTACTGCGAAAATGCACTACGGTCCTCCTCAGGGTGACTTTAGTGTACGCTTGTAATTTTCATGCAAAGTATTTGACACCCCTGAAAAGTGTGTGTGTGTGTATATGTGTATATGTGTATATGTGTGTGTATGGCCAACCATTTTTTCTTCTTGTGACATAGAGGAGGAAAGGAGTTGTCCACTAATTTCATATGGCGACCGATCCGTTAGGAAAGGTTATTAACACCATATTCTATTGTCACCAGCTTCAGTGACGAGCAGATGTAAACCATGTACAGATTGGAACACTGTGTCTGTTCTATTGTTACGTGGCTGTTCTCGGGTCTCGCAGCTCGTCTTCTATTGAACAGAGTTGATAAGTGTGGTAGCGGCGTGTCCGTTCCTCAATGATCATATATTGATGACCTAGACTGAGGATAGTTCCTCAGTATACATTTAGTGGAAAATCCCTTTAATACAAAACCAAACCTGTGAAAAATAGAGGAACTTGCAAATTTCAATTTTGTTATTCTTTCGTGATGTGATTTTAGGAACGTCACCAGGTCAAACGTGTCCATTTTTGTTCTTTTCTTTCCTTTTTTTTTTCTTTCTTTACTCCTTATTATGTTTTTTATTTATTTATTTATTTAAATCTGCCATATGGTTCCGGAGACAGGGGCCTTTTTACTTGATGCAAATATTTATAGACTTTACCAAGAGGGCATATCTGACACGACTCTCCGAGGATATGTCTTTAGACTGCTGGGAACTACACCCTCTTGATAAAGACCATAAAAATTAGCACTAAATAAGAGGGGCTGTATATCTTGAACTGTATCATGGATATAAAAAAGGAATACCCAGGGGAGCAGATGGACTAAAATAAGAGCAAAAACTGTTTGCTGTAATGCAAGTCTTGCTCTGACTCTCCATAGCCATACATTGTTAAAGTGACTTCCGGCTCGCACACACATCCTAGAGGGAGCCGGATTAGTTATGTTAGCCAGAAGAGGACTGGAGCTGCGCTGGAAACTGGGGAGGACGGCAATCACTGAGTATACTTGCACTACATATACATTTACATATACATTTACACAGTTTTAGGGAATATTTTGTGAGAATGCTTCATCAAGGTTATTAGTAAAACCATAAAAATGTATGCTACACACAATTCTTGCATTCTTGAAAGTATTTTTGTTCTACACAGGATTGTACTAGGTTAAAAACATTTGTGGGCTGATAATGGAATATAGTGATTAGGACTGTATTCAGACCGGATTATGTATGTATGTGTTTTTACCACCTTCAATTTTCATTTTTATGTTCTACCAGACAAGTCTGCTTATTTTTGAAACGTGGAGCCAATCAACATGCCACCGATGAGGATGGAAAAGATCCGTTAAGCATTGCTGTGGAAGCTGCTAATGCTGATATAGTAACACTGTACGTAATTTCTAGTATTAGTTATTCTCGAGGCTTTACAATTATAAGCTGGTCTGTCACCATTCTACAGAGTCATATTTAAATATAGCATATTATGGTGACTGCTCCGAAGGACTATTAGCCCAAAGGACACAAAAAATATGCACCATTTTGTTAATAGCGTGTAATAAATAATACAGCAGACTCGTAATGATGATTGTTTTCCACCTTCCACAATTCTGGCATATCCCCACCACTGGAATTCACATCTGTCTTGAAAATGGGTCCTTGTTGCACACTTCTGTCTGAAGAAAGGTTCTCAGCTATTTTGGGATTTCTTATAGACAGCAGAGTTTGACAGGGCCCAATTCTTAAGATAGATGCAGGTTCCAGAGGTGGGACTCATGCCTACAACATTGAAGGCATCTACTGCCATAAGGATGGAACTGGTTCGGACAACCTTTAAGGAGACTTCCTCACCATTTGCTGATGACTACTATGTTTACTAGACTTGAGTCCTCAGTGGTTGATAACTTTTAATGGCTAACTGAAAAGATGGTAACAAATTGCAAGCTTTCGAGACTACACAGGTCTCTTCATCAGGCAAAGACTAAAGCAAGTTCTGAAGAATCACATATTTATACACAACATAGCACAGAGAGAAGGAAGGCAATAGATAAGACAAGGGATGTAAAGCAGAATTATCATTATGTGAGAGGGATAGCCATAAATATTGGAACATCCAACCACTGAGGACTCTCACAAATAATTTCCTGTGTTACTATGTTTACTGGCAGACACATTATTGTCGTGAGTCAGTGGTGTTCATTCTGAGATTACAGTGGCTTGATAAAGAATTCATACCCAGTGACGTTTTTTTCATATTACACCAACGTTCGTAAATGTTTGGTTTTTTTTTATTTCGATTTTATGTGATATACCAATAGAAAGCAAGTATTTGTGAAGTATACAGGAAATTATACATGGTTTTCTAAATATTTAAAAATTATAAATCTGAAATTTGTGATGTACATTTGTATTCATCCCCCTGTAGTTTGAAACTATAATTAATAAATTGAGTCCACCTTGATGTAATTTATTCTCAGTATTACTACAGCTGTTCTGTACAGGCCTCAGAAGTTTGTTTGAGAACATAAGGGACCAAACAGTATTCTGTTAGGGTTGGTTCACATTGCGTTAATGCAGCCCGTTCAACACATGCGTTAAATGGGCTGCGTTAACGCAAGTGCCGACTTGCCCTCGCACTAGCGCAGATAGAGCATCTGCCACCCACATCCCAGGGTCCATCACTCAATGACGGTACATCGCTAGCGCACGCCACAAATCTGGCCTTTATGGAAGAGTGGCGAGAAGAAAGCCAGTTTTGAAAGCAAGCCAAAAGAAGTCTCATTTGCAGTTTGCAAAAAGCCATGTACAACACACAGCCAGCATGTAGAAGAAAACTCTCTGGTCAGATGAGATCAAAGTAGAATTTGGGGGGCAAACTGCTATGTGTAGTGGAAAACTAAGACTGCACATCACCTAAAAACACCATCCCCTGCTATTCTTTTAGCAGGGACCGGAAAACTGGTCAGAGTTGATGAGAATATGGATGGAGCTACAGTAAATACAGGGCAATCCTGGAGTAACACCTGTTAAAGGCAGCAAAAGACTTGAGACTGGGGCATTGATTCACCTTTTAGCAGGACAACGACCCTAAACATATTGCCAGAGCTACAATGGAATGGTTTAGATCAAAACATATTCATGTGTGTGAATGGCCCAGTCACAGCCCAGACCTGAATCCCATTGAAAATCAGTTGCAAGACTTAAAGGGAACCTGTCACCTGAATTTGGCAGGCTCTGTTAATGGTCCGATGGGCGGTGTTTTCTGTTTTCATGCACCCCTTCCTTTCCAGCTGGCCGCAATATTGTCTTGAATTTGATTAGATTTCCTTCATAGTACATGCGTGTGCAATGCAATCTCGCCTTGCGCATGCGCAGTATGCTTTGCCTAACTGCGGGCAAAGCCGAAAAGCAATAGGGCGCATGCGCCGGCGCACTATGTCTCGGAACACAGCGAAATACTTCCGGGACATAGTGCGCATGCGCACTAATGCTTTTCGGCTTTGGGCAAAGCATACTGCTCGTGTGCAAGGCGAGATTGCATTGCGCATGTGTTTACTACGGAGGAAACCTAATCAAATTCAAGACAATATTGCAGCCAGCGGGAAAGGAAGGGGTGCATGAAAGAACAGAAAACACCGCCCCCCATCGGACCGGTAACAGAGCCCGCCAAATTCAGGTGACAGAGTCCCTTTAAGCATTGACTCAGAATGGCTAAATACGAATTTGCAATTTTCGGATTTATATTTTTAAAATTATAAAATCATGTATCATAGTAACATAGTAACATAGTAACATAGTTAGTAAGGCCGAAAAAAGACATTTGTCCATCCAGTTCAGCCTATATTCCATCATAATAAATACCCAGATCTACGTCCTTCTACAGAACCTAATAATTGTATGATACAATATTGTTCTGCTCCAGGAAGACATCCAGGCCTCTCTTGAACCCCTCGACTGAGTTCGCCATCACCACCTCCTCAGGCAAGCAATTCCAGATTCTCACTGCCCTAACAGTAAAGAATCCTCTTCTATGTTGGTGGAAAAACCTTCTCTCCTCCAGACGCAAAGAATGCCCCCTTGTGCCCGTCACCTTCCTTGGTATAAACAGATCCTCAGCGAGATATTTGTATTGTCCCCTTATATACTTATACATGGTTATTAGATCGCCCCTCAGTCGTCTTTTTTCTAGACTAAATAATCCTAATTTCGCTAATCTATCTGGGTATTGTAGTTCTCCCATCCCCTTTATTAATTTTGTTGCCCTCCTTTGTACTCTCTCTAGTTCCATTATATCCTTCCTGAGCACCGGTGCCCAAAACTGGACACAGTACTCCATGTGCGGTCTAACTAGGGATTTGTACAGAGGCAGTATAATGCTCTCATCATGTGTATCCAGACCTCTTTTAATGCACCCCATGATCCTGTTTGCCTTGGCAGCTGCTGCCTGGCACTGGCTGCTCCAGGTAAGTTTATCATTAACTAGGATCCCCAAGTCCTTCTCCCTGTCAGATTTACCCAGTGGTTTCCCGTTCAGTGTGTAATGGTGATATTGATTCCCTCTTCCCATGTGTATAACCTTACATTTATCATTGTTAAACCTCATCTGCCACCTTTCAGCCCAAGTTTCCAACTTATCCAGATCCATCTGTAGCAGAATACTATCTTCTCTTGTATTAACTGCTTTACATAGTTTTGTATCATCTGCAAATATCGATATTTTACTGTGTAAACCTTCTACCAGATCATTAATGAATATGTTGAAGAGAACAGGTCCCAATACTGACCCCTGCGGTACCCCACTGGTCACAGCGACCCAGTTAGAGACTATACCATTTATAACCACCCTCTGCTTTCTATCACTAAGCCAGTTACTAACCCATTTACACACATTTTCCCCCAGACCAAGCATTCTCATTTTGTGTACCAACCTCTTGTGCGGCACGGTATCAAACGCTTTGGAAAAATCGAGATATACCACGTCCAATGACTCACCGTGGTCCAGTCTATAGCTTACCTCTTCATAAAAACTGATTAGATTGGTTTGACAGGAGCGATTTCTCATAAACCCATGCTGATATGGAGTTAAAGAGTTATTCTCATTGAGATAATCCAGAATAACATCCCTCAGAAACCCTTCAAATATTTTACCAACAATAGAGGTTAGACTTACTGGCCTATAATTTCCAGGTTCACTTTTAGAGCCCTTTTTGAATATTGGCACCACATTTGCTATGCGCCAGTCCTGCGGAACAGACCCTGTCGCTATAGAGTCACTAAAAATAAGAAATAATGGTTTATCTATTACATTACTTAGTTCTCTTAGTACTCGTGGGTGTATGCCATCCGGACCCGGAGATTTATCTATTTTAATCTTATTTAGCCGGTTTCGCACCTCTTCTTGGGTTAGATTGGTGACCCTTAATATAGGGTTTTCATTGTTTCTTGGGATTTCACCTAGCATTTCATTTTCCACCGTGAATACCGTGGAGAAGAAGGTGTTTAATATGTTAGCTTTTTCCTCGTCATCTACAACCATTCTTTCCTCACTATTTTTTAAGGGGCCTACATTTTCAGTTTTTATTCTTTTACTATTGATATAGTTGAAGAACAGTTTGGGATTAGTTTTACTCTCCTTAGCAATGTGCTTCTCTGTTTCCTTTTTGGCAGCTTTAATTAGTTTTTTAGATAAAGTATTTTTCTCCCTATAGTTTTTTAGAGCTTCAATGGTGCCATCCTGCTTTAGTAGTGCAAATGCTTTCTTTTTACTGTTAATTGCCTGTCTTACTTCTTTGTTTAGCCACATTGGGTTTTTCCTATTTCTAGTCCTTTTATTCCCACAAGGTATAAACCGCTTACACTGCCTATTTAGGATGTTCTTAAACATTTCCCATTTATTATCTGTATTCTCATTTCTGAGGATATTGTCCCAGTCTACCAGATTAAGGGCATCTCTAAGCTGTTCAAACTTTGCCTTCCTAAAGTTCAATGTTTTTGTGACTCCCTGACAAGTCCCCCTAGTGAAAGACAGGTGAAACTGCACAATATTGTGGTCGCTATTTCCTAAATGCCCGACCACCTGCAGATTTGTTATTCTGTCAGGTCTATTAGATAGTATTAGGTCTAAAAGTGCTGCTCCTCTGGTTGGATTCTGCACCAATCGTCTCCTTTACACTTCACAAATACTACTTAGTGCTGGTATATCACATAAAATCCCAATAAAATACATTTAAATAGTGGGTGTAATGTGAGAAAAATTAGGAAACGTTCACAGGATATGATAAATACTTTTTTAAGGCTCTGTATAGTGGACTGATCACTGAGTCCTCTGTATACGTTGTGTTGTTTAATAGTAGAGCACAACCATCACTATAAAATGTTGCGTTTAAACGACCAGCTTATTGTGTTGACCAATTTACTTTAACTATTATTTACTTAAAGGCCATTAAAAGCCTGTCAGCTACAAGAAACTCTGTTTACCTATAGATAGAGTGGTAACATGCAGGTAAATAGTGATTTTAATCATGCTAGGCTGGTTTACTGGAAGAGCGGCTGCAGGAAGAACCTTAAGTTACATTCTCCCTGCAGCCGCTCACTTCCTGTCATCGTGGCAGTGCAAAGAGCTGTTAGTCATCACTTATTCTACAAGACTTGTGCACTGATCACTCCCAATCTTATTGATTGACATCCTGCTCTGCTGTGTACTTGTGCAGAGCAAGGTTGTCTGTCGACGTCTGAAAGCAAGCCGCTGCAGGGAGAATATAACTTTGTTTTCTCCCTGTAGCCACCTTCCAGTAAACGAACCTAGCATGACTGCTATTTACTTGGCAGATTACCACTATATCCGCAGGTAATAGCATTTTTGCAGCTGACGGGTTCTCATTAAAGTAATGAGTTGATATGTTACATTGTGTTGTTGTGATACAGGAAGATGAAATATAACCATGTCTGTGCAAGGAAAATTTCCCAAAATTAATTATTGATTTTTATGTAAAAGTTATCTACTTTTGAAAGAATTATTACACTGAAAATTAGACTAGAAATCCTAGCACAGCCAGGGCCAAGCAAAATGTACATCTTCAGTAAATCATGCTGACAGTATAGCTCTCTCTTAAGTATTTAATTGACTTTTTGACCTCCTGTTTTCTAGATTGCGCTTGGCGCGTATGAATGAAGAGATGCGGGAATCGGAAGGTCTTTACGGACAACCAGGTCAATATTCCACCAACAGCCACACAGAAATGCAATATAGAAAGTGCATGCAAGAGTTTATTAGCCTGCAGCTTGGTCATCCTGAGTCTTTAGGGAGGAAGATGAACAGCAACTCGTCTGATTAATGGAATTTATATGCACATATTATGTCGTCTGCTTTTAGGATGAGATGATGTTTTCATACTTCACTGAATTAGTCGCCTTATTTTCTTAGATGCTATAAAAATTGTTCTCTGTAAGGTGCACATCTTATCCACATAACCTTAAATGCTGCAATATGTTTTCTTCCCTGTCTTATCTTAATAATTTTTATGTCAATGTAATAGCGACCATAGAGGTTTTAGATTGGTAGATCAACAAAGAGAGGACTGAGAAATTGGAGTAACAATAAACCACCAATAAGGCTAGAACAACATTGAAAAATTTCATAAAAACAGTTACGGTACCATTAATAACATAATGTGTCAAATAAGAAGGAAAAAGAGCGAGGAGCAACAAGTAGATCCTCAACTGTATCAAGCAGCACTCAAGGTGCATAGTACCTATACAGACCATCTCTGATCACCATTCATAGTGGCAACGCTCAATGGCTGTAAACAAGGGGGTGAAGCAGAGAGGGGATTGTAGGTAGTTAACTTACCCATAATAGGGGAGGATCGAGATGGCCCACCAGCACAGCCCCTGAAGTGAATATTATTTATCGTTAACCAATACTCATCTCGTTGCTTACCTTTTCAGCTGCTTTACTACTCGCCATCCCGCCCCTTTCGAATGTCGCACACCGCATCTCCAGCCTCTTCACTTTAGGGCAAGAATTTTGGCCGTGTTGTGGCCTTATTCCATCTTTTGAAGTTTGCTTGCATTTAGGAATATAGGTTGTGATACCATAAGCTGAGAGTGAAAGGAAACCTGTCAGTCGATTGATGCAGTATGAATAAGAGCCTAAATGCATGATTGCAGCCAGGTATATTTTCTTCTAAACACTCCAGTGTTTTATAGAAATTTATAGTTTGAAGTTCCAGCTGGGGACTGTAGGGAGAGAAGATATAGTCTGGTGCCACTACCAAATAGCTTGTCGCAGTGCTACTCCAGGTGATTCATTAAACTTCAACAGTGGTGAAAAACGCCAGACATTTTAGAGAACACCATACCTATCTCCAATCACTCAGCCAGGCCCGGATTGAGTGATAAGTTCCCTTCAATGTGGCTAGGATAACATCATAGCGTTTTCTGCTCCTCTGGTGTAGCCATGTAAAGCGTGGAAGAATTAACCTGCAGATATGAGGGACGAAGTAATCCTATTGCTGTGTGTGTGTGTATATATATGTATATATATGTATATATATATGTATATATATGTGTATATATATATATATATATATATATATATATATATATATATATATATATATATATATATATATACATATATATATATATATATATACATATTAAATAAGAGTATACTCGGGTCTACTGAACAGGAGGACGACTTGGGTATTCTGGTTACAAGTAAGCTGAGCAGCAGTACTCAGTGTCAAGCAGCAGCCGCAAAAGCAAACAAGATTTTAGGATGTATGACGAGAGATCCAATCCTGCGATCCCAAAGTATTATTTCCCCTTTATAAATCACTGGTGAGGCCACATCTAGAATATGGGATCCAGTTTTGGGCTTCACATTTAAAAAAGGACATTCAGAAATTAGAGTCAGTTCAAAGACAGGCAACTAGATTATTACAAGAGATGGAATGCCTCTCATATGATGAAAGGTTGGAGAAGTTGGGCTTGTTTAGCTTAAGGTACCTTCACACACAACGATATCGTTAACGATATCGTTGCAACATCACGCTTTTTTGTGACGTAGCAACGATCTCGCTAACGATCTCCTTGTGTGACAGCGACCAACGATCAGGCCCCTGTTGGGAGATCGTTGGTCGTGGGGAATGAGCCGGACCTTTTTTTTTTTTGGTCGCTGATCACCCCGCTGTCATCGCTAGATCGGTGTGTGTGACGCCGATCTAGCGATGTGTTCACCTGTAACCAGGGTAAATATCGGGTTACTAAGTGCAGGGCCGCGCTTAGTAACCCGATATTTACCCTGGTTACCATTGTAAAAGTTAAAAAAAAACAAACAAAAAAAAAACACTACATACTTACATTCCGATGTCTGTCACGTCCCCCGGGGTCAGCTTCCCTGCACTGTGTCAGCGCCGGCCGGCCGTAAAGCAGTCACCGCTCTGCTTTACGGCCGGTGCTTACACAGTGCAGGGAAGCTGACGCCGGGGGACGTGACAGACATCGGAATGTAAGTATGTAGTGTTTTTTTTTTACTTTTACAATGGTAACCAGGGTAAATATAGGGTTACTAAGCGCGGCCCTGCACCGATGTTTACCCTGGTTGCCCGGGGACTTCGGCATCGTTGAAGACAGTTTCAACGATGCCGAAGTCTTTCCCCTGATCGTTGGTCGCTGGAGAGAGCTGTCTGTGTGACAGCTCCTCAGCGACCACACAACGACTTACCAACGATCACGGCCAGGTCGTATCGCTGGTCGTGATCGTTGGTAAATCGTTTAGTGTAACGGTACCTTTAGAAGAAAGACGCCTCAAAGGAGATCTCATTTACATGTATATGTGTGGCCAGTACAAAGGACTGGCGCATGAATTATTCCTTCCAAAGACTGTACTGAGGACTAGGGGACACTCATTGAAAAACGGCGATTCCGTCAGCTAAAGGGTTCTTTACAGTTACAGCAGTCAGACTGTGGAATGTCGACCACAAAAGGTAGTAATGGCAGACACTATAACAGCTTTTAAAAATGGGCTGGATGATTTCCTTAATACACATAACATTGCAGGTTATAGTTAATTTAGTGACAAAATTTACAATTTTTGGAGAAAGGTTGAATTTGGTGGGCCTATATCTTTTTTCAACCTATGTAAATACGAGGTTAATCTCCGGGTATATAGCATTCGTACACGGTGCAGCACCACACTGAGAGCCCCGCTGCCGGGAGAAAATGAACTTTACTCCTCCCAGCAGTGTTTGACGTTAAGTCAAGGGGAGGCGCTGGCACGTTTTCAGTCACAGCTCTGTGCATAAAGATTGGCGGCTGTAACCGTGTCTCCGGCACTGACTGGAAACCGGCCTTAATGATGAGGCGCCGCTGAGTGGTCACTGAAACCGTGATTGTGCCACCCCTATGACTGAAAGGGTGAGACTGCCAGGGGGAATAATGTCTTTTCTTCTAATCAGTAGGGCTCTCAAGCCCAAGGTTTAAACAAGAAACTTTGCAGAGGCCAAAGGCGGAAGGAGGCTTAGCGCTCCCTAACCCTTGGGTATATTTTTAATCAGCACAATGCCAGCATATTGGAGGATGGGGGGAGGAGACGGGAAAGGGGCAATCGTCAAGTAGTATGTGATATTTGATTGGAAAATGGCCTCTGGGTGAGAGTTTGGAAGGGGGGCAATTTTTAAAACTGGGCTCTCGGTTTCCTATGGTTCTCCTAATTCATAAGGTATGGGAAAAAGTTAAACAGATTAGGGGTGTCACAGGCCTTACCAAATACTCTCCTATATGGGATAATATAAATTTACAAGAATTTAAGCAAATGGAAGGATTTGGGCCCTGGAGAGAGGCAGGAATTAGAAGGATGGGTCAGCTAATGGGTCAAGGGAGACTTAAATTATTCATGGAGTTACAAACAGAATTCCAGTTATCACATTTAAATTTATATCATTATAAAAGAATTCAGCATGCGTATCAGTCTCAATGTCGGAGAAAACTTACTGAGATCCAGATAGATATCACGCTGGCTTCCATTTTGGAGAACAGCGGGACAAGGGGGGCAATTTCAGAAGTGTATAGAGATTTATTATTCACCTTTCTAGTCAAACATCCCATCAAGTCTAGAATGAAATGGGAAGCTGAATTGGGAGAGATAAATGATGATAGATGGGAATCTATTTTAGAATATGTGACTAAGATCTCTATGAGCGAACCTGGGAGGATGTCTCAATTATATGTGATTCATAGAGTTTACAGAACTCCCGATAGACTGTTCAAGATGGGTTTGAGGTCTGATTCCGAGTGTCCACGATGTTCGCAGGAACGGGCAGACATGTTACACAGGCTGTGGCATTGCCCTAGATGGTCCGCCTTCTGGACAGTTGTATTGAATCGGATTGAATTGATATACAGGTTCTTCTCAAAAAATTAGCATATAGTGTTAAATTTCATTATTTACCATAATGTAATGATTACAATTAAACTTTCATATATTATAGATTCATTATCCACCAACTGAAATTTGTCAGGTCTTTTATTGTTTTAATACTGATGATTTTGGCATACAACTCCTGATAACCCAAAAAACCTGTCTCAATAAATTAGCATATCAAGAAAAGGTTCTCTAAACGACCTATTACCCTAAACTTCTGAATCAACTAATTAACTCTAAACACATGCAAAAGATACCTGAGGCTTTTATAAACTCCCTGCCTGGTTCATTACTCAAAACCCCCATCATGGGTAAGACTAGCGACCTGACAGATGTCAAGAAGGCCATCATTGACACCCTCAAGCAAGAGGGTAAGACCCAGAAAGAAATTTCTCAACAAATAGGCTGTTCCCAGAGTGCTGTATCAAGGCACCTCAATGGTAAGTCTGTTGGAAGGAAACAATGTGGCAGAAAACGCTGTACAACGAGAAGAGGAGACCGGACCCTGAGGAAGATAGTGGAGAAGTGGAAACATCCAGAGCCACCGTGCACAGGCGTGTGCAGGAAATGGGCTACAGGTGCCGCATTCCCCAGGTAAAGCCACTTTTGAACCATAAACAGCGGCAGAGGCGCCTGACCTGGGCTACAGAGAAGCAGCACTGGACTGTTGCTAAGTGGTCCCAAGTACTTTTTTCTGATGAAAGCAAATTTTGCATGTCATTCGGAAATCAAGGTGCCAGAGTCTGGAGGAAGACTGGGGAGAAGGAAATGCCAAAATGCCTGAAGTCCAGTGTCAAGTACCCACAGTCAGTGATGGTGTGGGGTGCCATGTCAGCTGCTGGTGTTGGTCCACTGTGTTTCATCAAGGGCAGGGTCAATGCAGCTAGCTATCAGGAGATTTTGGAGCACTTCATGCTTCCATTGGCTGAAATGCTTTATGGAGATGAAGATTTCATTTTTCAGCACGACCTGGCACCTGCTCACAGTGCCAAGACCACTGGTAAATGGTTTACTGACCATGGTATTACTGTGCTCAATTGGCCTGCCAACTCTCCTGACCTGAACCCCATAGAGAATCTGTGGGATATTGTGAAGAGAAAGTTGAGAGACGCAAGACCCAACACTCTGGATGAGCTTAAGGCCGCTATTGAAGCATCCTGGGCCTCCATAACATCTCAGCAGTGTCACAGGCTGATTGCCTCCATGCCACGCCGCATTGAAGCAGTCATTTCTACCAAAGGATTCCCGACCAAGTACTGAGTGCATAACTGAACATTATTATTTGATGGTTTTTTTGTTTGTTATTAAAAAACACTTTTATTTGATTGGATGGGTGAAATATGCTAATTTATTGAGACAGGTTTTTTGGGTTATCAGGAGTTGTATGCCAAAATCATCAGTATTAAAACAATAAAAGACCTGACAAATTTCAGTTGGTGGATAATGAATCTATAATATATGAAAGTTTAATTGTAATCATTACATTATGGTAAATAATGAAATTTAACACTATATGCTAATTTTTTGAGAAAGGACCTGTATAGGTGTGTCATTCCCAGAGACTCTTTGGTCTGTATATTAGGTTATGTGGAAGAAATAGCAGCGGTATCTATGGTTAAACTGGCGATTGCTAGATTGTTATTCATAGCAAGGAAATTGATAGCTTGGTTCTGGATTCGAGAGGAGCCTCCGACTAGACGAGACTTTCTTACGCAGGCAGATCATATAATTTTATTGGAAAAAAGTATATATACTAAGAGAAATAAACTCGATGTATTTCAAAAGATATGGCAGCCATGGATAGAATGGAATTAGATTTGTGGGGAGGATGCATAATGTTATAGATGATGTTCATACTATACAATTGTATTTGGCTTGGGGAAGGAATATTGGATGGGAAATGAGGAAGGCACTAAGGGGGTCTCGAAGGGAGGGGGAGTTTTGTTCATAAAATATATGATTATATGTGAATTATAGCTTGATGTCATATGTTATAATTGTTTTCCTTAATAAAAATTTATCTGATTTAAAAAAAAAAAATAAATAAATCAGTAGGGCTCTCAGTGCAGGCACAACACAGTGTCAGAAAGCTATTAATCTGCGGAATAACCTCGTATCTGCAGTGTTATTTTACATGACAGGTTCTCTTTAAAGAGATATTCCAATATTTATGTTATGGCTTATTTCTAGGTTGTGCTATAACACTATGATACACCATACCTGCTGGACAGGAAATTGCAACACGGGTCCATTGAAGTCTGGAGGGTCATGCTCCAGTTCCCTGTAGTCAGTGGCTAGCCTTATTGATGTGTAGGGTAGACCTTTGATACAGTGCAGCAGCATTGTGAGCTGTAGTAATCGGTATTATGGTTTATATTACTGATGAATTTGCCATCTTTCACTGTAGTTGTAAAACCACTTTGAAGAGGTTGTGTCTTAATTTCACTGGATATAGGCAGATACAATACTACTTCTGTCAGTCCAATAAACGTTAAATGGAGCAGCAGTGTGGATGCTCGACCACTGCTCCACTCATTGGGTACTGGAGACCCTTATTCTCATGACAGTGGGGGTGCCAGCAATCACCGCTGTGATTGTAACATAGCCTATCTAATGGCCCTGTGTGACTCCAGCCTTACACATACAGATAGCTTTTATATACCATCAATACTGTGTGTTTGTTCTTTTACTTTCCTGTTCCGCAAGCAGTTTTTTTTAATATGCTTAAATATGGCATACTCTGCTTTTTCTCCTTCTTGTCATCTGTCTGGATTCTTGGAGTCTTCCTGCAGGTAGAAATCCTTGTAAATTACATTTTAGCCCATGCATGCCAAAGGTCTCTATGGTTAACACTTTCATCATGTCATAAAGAACAGGTTACATTGTAACGTTGGGATTTATAATTTGTCCTAAGGCGTATGCAGTGACCCCTCATAGTATAGGGGAACCTGTCACCATGAAAATGCCGTCCAGTCTGCAGGCGCCA
Source organism: Ranitomeya imitator (assembly GCF_032444005.1). Classification (NCBI taxonomy): domain Eukaryota; kingdom Metazoa; phylum Chordata; class Amphibia; order Anura; family Dendrobatidae; genus Ranitomeya; species Ranitomeya imitator. The sequence continues at coordinate 447,813,392 of NC_091286.1, read as the reverse complement.
TGTTATAGAGCAGGGCAGCAGAGCAGATTGATATATAGATTTGTGAGAAAAGATTCAGTATAACCTGAGTTTCAATGATTTAGAGCTCTGCTGTTTCTGGGCTTATCGGTCCTACCAATGACAGGCAGTTTTCTTTGTATACGTGTGAATAGATAGATCACTGATAGGACCACCCGGCGAAGCACGTAAGCAACAAGGGAAGAATGCCAACACGTCTGTCCAATAAAATCAAAAACCTTCATCCTATGATTTGTTGTGCCAGAAGCGCGTTGTATTTTTAATCTGCTATGTGATTCCACATGTTTTTATGGATATCTAAAGAAAGTTCTTTTCTTTTATTGGACGGACGTGCCAGTAATGTTCCCTGGGCTCTCTATTACTTACTGTCCTTCAACGGTTGGATTCCTTCTAGATTTCAGTGGATCTCATTTTGCAACAAACTTTATGAGCAGCAAACCTTCCCTTTGTCTCTGATCAGACCCCGAGCGGACCAAAAATTCCAGAAAGAGCGCAGAGTTAAATTAATAAAGAACAGGTTATGCTGAATCTTTTCTCACAAAATTCTACAGTATATCTGCTCTGCCCATCCAGCTCTAACATGATGCCTGCAATGTCATGGTGACCGTTTCCCTTTTAAAGGGGTTTTCCAGTACTATGATATTGATGACCCATCTTTGATAGTTCACCAGTAGCAGATCAGTGGGGGTCCGACCTTGGCACTCCCATGCATAAGCCATTATTGTAAATCGCAGGAGTGAAGGTGCTGTGATCCGTCCGGAGATGGTAACAGGTGCTATATGTTGGACCCCCACTGATCTGAGACTGGATAGGTCATCAATAACTTAGCATCGGGAAACACTGTCAACCTATGTGTTATTTTACCAGTAACGACCATCATTATAAGCATGTTTTCATATATTGTGTATAATTCAAATTTGTTTGTTTTTTCTGTCATTTTACAGGTGATGAAACTTACCAAGATATTTTCAGAGATTTTTCCCATATGGCATCCAACAATCCCGAAAAACTGAATCGTTTTCAGCCGCCAGATTCTCAGAAGTCTTGAATTCTATACATTCTGAGCTTTACTTTTTAAAATTAGTATTTAATCAGAATAGAAAACCTATTTATTAGCCCTAGTGTATTTTGCAGGCCAGTGCTTAGCTGCTCTCGGTGGAAGGGTTTAGCATTCCATGGGACCACCTGACAGGATCACTGCTTTGCGCTTTGGATAAATCACTATTTTACTTAAGTGTGACATCATTAAGTGTTATGGTGACTGATGGCTGCCTTGCAATATTGTGGCCGTTTTCTTTTGTGACGAGCATATGAACAAATAATGCTTTCAGTTGTTTAGAGTGAATACTATATAGGGTCCACCATAGGCTGTGCTGCCAAGTTTTCTTGTTTCCATGTAAAAAGGACCAACAGACTGCTTCAACCATTATACCCGGTGTTACGTTCTATAGAATTCTGCACCTTCTTTGACAGCATTGCACTAATTTGTTAGAACAGTCAGACATTTTGAAGGAAAGTTTCCAAACATAATGATCCATACGATGTCTGAAAGAAGACAAAGAAACATTACCTGCTGTGCAAAGAGATGCCTCCTTCAGATAACCTAACATCCATTTCTTATCGTAGATACCCTGCTCTTTTAATGGGTAGTTTAAAATATATAACCGACGCTATGAGGTCTGTTCTCTTAATTTTCCAACCATTACAGTCTATTTAGTGTGAAATGGAAAATTAAAGCCATTGTGCAATACTCCAAATTACCTATTGTCAGTATATTACTGATTGTACTACATTAAAACATTCACTATTTGCTACCTATTAAATTGTGCCCTGCTTATAAAATCTGTTATCAAATCAATTTTACCTTCATTTTCTTAAAGGGATTCACTCTGTGCCTGCAGACTTTGTGCACTCTAACAATTCCTTCCCCTTTATGCCACAAGCAAGTGGGCATTGACTTGTATGCAATTTGCATCCTTGTGGTCATGTGCAGACTAGTCTTATCCATCTTTTGAGAAGAGCAGGATAAGACTAGTTGAAAAGTAAAGGCAAGTATGCAAATCACATACGTGCGTTCACATGGCCGCCCACTCGCTTGGGGAAATAGTGACCGTGTACACATCGCACGGTCATCACATCACATTGACTGACTGCATACTTCTCATTTCAGACCAGAAAACCCCTTTAACTATTGTTCAGCTTTATGCATATAGTGACCATGATACAATATGCAGCTCTGAAACCTCCATCTTACATACATGGTGACCCATCAGTAAGACTGTATATGAAGTATGTGGAAAGAGGTCTCCACCAGCTGGATTTCTTCCTGCCTGTAGAAACCTGTAAATTGTGATCCAGTTCTGCAGCATTATCGCTCTAGTATAGGGTAGTCCGTCTTCAAGCTTTCTAATGTGTGAGCCATACGGTATATCTTATTTTATACTTAGAGTTGTACATAGAATGTAGTTATATTAGATTTATTTTAATGTATTGATTATTGGACAGTTAACAACTGGTTAAACTGTTAGCATTGAACAAGTGTTCAAATGTGGCAAGGAAACCTGGAACGAAGAAGACAGGACATAGTCTTCTATAAGAAAGCACTTGTTATGTATAGCACCTTTTAAGTCTTAGTTTGGAAGCACCAATGATGAAATCGATATCAGGCAGCCTAAAGAGCTTTTCTCACCAAATCCTTTTTTACTGGTTTTGGAGCCATTTAGATTATGTGCTATTTGAGGGTTATGTTTTGCTGAATTCATCTGTGGACCTTTAGAATAATCATTGATCATGAATATTCATTAGAGGATTTGTTTTGTCAGATAACTACACATACACTCCTGATTGGTAAAAGCATTGGTTAAAACCCTTAAAGAGAATTTGTCAGTGGGATCATCCCTCTTAAGCCATCTATATGGACATGTAGGTCATAGGAAGCTGAATAAAATGATACATTCTTATCTGCGATCTGGTGATTCAGTCCAGAGAAATCCATATTTTTCTTCTACGTAAATGAGCTGTTCCAGGTTATGACCCGGACACTGATCTGCATGAGAATCTGCCTCCAGAGATTATTTCTAATAAAAGGGGAGTTACCAGTGTGAGACATGTAACTAACACAGAACAGTGCAACTGAAATTTGTCTTGTTGCAAACACATTTTTTGCAGCTTTCACAGCTCTGATGTATTGTAACAATATTACAATCCTGTCTACCTGTGGGATGGAAGCTGGAGCTGAGAGGAAGCTGCAGATGTGTCAGTTATAATCACACACAGCTCTGCAGGGAGATCAGGAGACCAGGGAGTGGCCATTACACATCACACTGGTAATGCCCCCCTCATGTAAAATAAGCTCTGGAGGCAGATTCTCATGCAGATCAGTGTCCGGAATAAGACCTCAGATTGCAGATATCATTTTATTCAGCTTTCTATGACCGGCATGGCCATATAGATGGCTTAGTAGGGCGGCGGATCCTACTGACAGATTCCCTTTAAAGTGGTTGTCCAAGACCTAAGTATTATTTGTCTGTCTGTCGCATAGGTCACCAATATCATATAAGATTAGTTATTTGCTTTGGCGCTTGCAGGATAAAAGCCAATATGGGGTGGAACAGCGGGGCTCCATACATTGCTTAATGGCCTCTGCCACAGAATGTAAATGGATATAAAAAAAGTAAAGGAGAATAGATTGTAGAGCATGCATTATAAGATAATTGACTATAATAAACAGGGTATTAGATGCTTTTAAGGAATAAATCTTATGGGACCACAGTGAATAGTTTTTGTGGGTTTTACTTAATATAGATGAATACATGTCTATTGTAAATCCAAGAAGCACAAGTGTTATAGATTCAGTGTGTCTGAATTATTAGATAATTATTTTATTGTTAAGATGATCTTTTGCAGTAAGCAGTTGTGAATAAGTTGTTGCTGATGCCATTGATCACATTGGCAATGCTTTGTGAGAAGTCAGTACACAGGTATCTGAGTAGACTTCTCATTTTAAAAAAAATTCCTTTTCTAGGTGCAGAATTAGTTACACTCATTTAAAGTACGTTTACATGAACTACATACACGTCAGAAAAGAGGCTAATTGCCCTAGAATCCGCAGCAGAAATCCGAGACAAACCAGAGCCTTTCAGGTTAAGCTGCTGTGGGCCTGAGAAGCCCAGATAAATGGAGCTGTTTTCATAAAGAATCTAATCATAAACCACTTCAGTAAGTGACTTGTGGTTTATTAAAAGTACAAAGAGCTAAAAACTCAAATCTATGAACAGCGTGCAATTTTTTGTTTTGATACAATAGATGTAGTTTCATAAATGTTTTTCTGTGGATTTTGGCACAGAAAATACCCATTTTCCATGCCAAAACCTGTATTAAAAAGGTGCAGCTGCAATTCCAAAAACTCTGGATTTTCATCCTGCCTAAGGGTGTGTGCATATGTCGCATTTTTGCCACGAAAAACGCCGCATTTTACTGTCCGAGCAAAGTGAATGAGATTTCTGAAATCCCATGCAAATGTGGCTGCTTCTTTCCTTGCAAATTTGAAGCAGTTTCAGATCTGCAGCATGTCAATTCTTTCATTGTTGTTGCAGTGTTTCTCACCCATTTTAATGAGTGTAAAGAAAAATGCATAAAAACATGTTTTTTTTTTATACAGCGTTTTTGATGTAGAAATGTCAGCAACAAATACTTAACAAGCAAGTCATGAAGGAAGGCAAACCTTTGCTAGGGCTGCGCTATAAAGTGCTACTGGTGAATGGCAATGGCAGGCAGCACAATTGCATACAACCCATTATTTCTTTGGACTACAGATTTAGGTTGATAGATAAAAACAGTTGGTAGCCTCAATACTTGCGGCTTTTCTGCCTCATACTCAAAAATCATGTCTAATTGCACACAAACAAGTCAACTTTATTTAAAGCGTTTTTTGGGGATTTTTTAGTCTGAAAAATCCGAGACAAGCTCCGTGTGAACATACCCTCGCAGACCATCAATGAGCATTAGCTCTCAAAGAAAGCTGCCATCTACATCCTTAGTATATGGTTAGCTTAACTATCTGGTTAGCAAAAACTTTAGTAACATCTAAGGTGCAATAAACAAGTTGCCAAAGTACAGTTGTACTTAAATCAAAAGTGAAGTGCTGTCATCTAGTTTCCCTTGGGCAAGTGTGCCATACTAAGCCTGTGTGTGACAAAACAAAGTCTCCCAAACACTGCCAGGTCTAATGGTGACCTCAAGAACAAGGTGCGGTGCGAAACCAATCCATCCCTTACCGTAAGGCAGTCACTCAGTTGTAAAATCTCTTGTGATTTATACTGCAGGTTTCTTTCTGTAAGTATTGCACTGTGTATAGTGCTAAACATGTTCTCGTTCACTTCTCGGTCGTCTGAACAGGCAGAAAAATAAGCCTAGTTATAGCCTCTAAGGGACCCAAGAATGAATCAACAGCAGCCTACGAAAAATGGCCCCTTCTATGAGGGTAACTTTTGTGTGTTGATTTTCACATTTCACCTTCTGTGTCCTCCATACTCTGAAGTGCAATATTTTTTCACTAGGATAATAAATCTTGCGCTTTTCCATTGATGGACATCATCTTTTTGCATTGCAATATTCCTTCCAGATACTGTGCTATGAAGAATGTCAAACATATCATGTTTTATTGTAATAACTTTTGTAAGTTGAACTTGAATGTAGCTTTATTTTTGCTCACACAAAAGATAGAGAACGTATTTCAGTGCACATGTACATTATGTAACAAATGTAAATACTTGATTGAATAATTTGTACACTGCAGAATCAGAACAATATGCAATTTCAATAAAAAAAGAAAAACAGATTTTTGACTGTCTTTCCATGCGTATTTGCTAACAGTTGCTCATGCTAGTCAATACCTATAATACAGAATAATACTTGGCCTGAGCTGTATCCACATTTATTTTGTCACTATTTTTAAATGGACAATGTGTGGTAAATGGTGCTTGAAGTCACTGCATCTTGTACGCAGTGCGAGTACCCACAGAACCTTACTAGTGTTTGTTGGGTTGTGATATATACACTGTGCCGTGTAAAAGGGTAACAATGTTTTGAACTTTTGACTTTCAGGCTCCATATCTGACCATCCACTACTGCTTCAAACGTGACACTACCATCACTTTATAGACCATCATCTTGACTATCTCATACGTAAGCTTAACTTGCACCTTCTTAGCATATGATTAGTCATGCAGATTCTTGTCATATCACTGCATTGTTACTGTTTTGCTCCTAATAAAATGTAAATTTTTATTACTTTGTTAGTATTTTGTAAATCCACCTTTGATTTTCAACACTGCCTAAAGGTACCGTCACACTAGACGATATCGCTAGCGATCCGTGACGTTGCAGCGTCCTCGCTAGCGATATCGTCCAGTGTGACAGGCGGCAGCGATCAGGCCCCTGCTGTGCTGTCGCTGGTCGGGGAAGAAAGTCCAGAACTTTATTTGGTCGCTGGACTCCCCGTAGACATCGCTGAATGACTGGCTGTGAGCGTCGGTCAGCCGGAAAGCAGAGCGGTGACGTCACCGCTCTGCTTTCCGGCCGCTGTGCTCACAGCCAGTACAGGAGGAGTGCAGAGCACAGCGTTGGAGGACAGACGGCTGTAGGTAAGTATGTAGTGTTTGTTTTTTTTTACTTTTAGGATGGTAACCAGGGTAAACATCGGGTTACTAAGCGCGGCCCTGCGCTTAGTTACCCGATGTTTACCCTGGTTACCGACATCGTTGGTCGCTGGAGAGCGGTCTGTGTGACAGTTCTCCAGCGACCAAACAGCGACGCTGCAGCGATCCGGATCGTCGTCGGTATCGCTGCAGCGTCGCTAAGTGTGACGGTACCTTAAATCCTTCTGGGCATGCTCTCAATCAGATTCAAGCATGTGACGATCGAAATCTGATCCTAGGTCTCTTCTATATGTTCCAAAAGTTGGTGCATACTGGTTGAATCAATTGGGTAAGTATGCAGATTTTTCTTCAATTCTACCCACAAGTGTTCAATTGGGTTGAGGTCTGGGGACTGTGGGGGCCACTACAGGACCTCTAGTTCTTTGTCATTGAATCATTTCTTTGCCAATCTCTACATATGCTTCAGGTCGTTGTACTGCTGGAACATTGTTATCCTTTTCATACCCATAGTACTTGAGTGTATGAAGTAACTTGTCTTGTAGAATACTCGCATATAGCTCAGCATTGACACCACCATTGATCCTGGTCAGGTATCCAATGCCTTTGGCTGTGATATAGCCCCATAGCATCAGGCTTCCTCCGGCTAACTTAACTGTTCTTTTAATTTTTAGATCAGTTAGCCGCTTTTTTCTTTAGTTTCTTCCAGACCCAATTGCACCCATCAGAGCCTAGTCTATTGACTTTCTCATCACTCCAAATCAAACGTTTCCAATCTTCTACTGTCCACTTATAAGACTTTATGCAAAACGAGCCGATTCTTCTTATAACATTATTAAAGTTAAGGCTAATTCACCTTTTTTGGAGCCACCAAACTTGTGTAACGTACATTGCTCGGTGGTTGCATTGACGTCTGTAATCTCACTATTACGAACCATAGGAGTTACCTCCACTGCCGAGTTTGTCACGCCAGAACTGATAGATCTTGTGATGAGCTGACTTGAAGACTCCTGATATTTTGCCTGGATGTCCATCTCTTGGCTTTTGAATGTATTGACGGACTTCATTTTCTATTCTTCCAATTGTCATGGCACTCATTGAACTGATGCAGTTTAGCCTTTTTTTTTACCAGCCATTTTTTAAATTCAAAAAAGTTCTTTTTTCACATTAATATATACTCTGCACCCCATCTTGACTGAAAAAACCACAGATGTAGAAATTTTTGCAAATTTAACCCCTTAAGCCCCAAGGGTGGTTTGCACGTTAATGACCGGGCCAATTTTTACAATTCTGACCACTGTCCCTTTATGAGGTTATAACTCTGGAACGCTTCAACGGATCTTGGCGATTCTGACATTGTTTTCTTGTGACATATTGTACTTCATGATAGTGGTAAAATTTCTTAGATATAACGTGCGTTTATTTATAGAAAAAAAACGGAAATTAGGCGAAAATTTTTGCAAATTTAGCAATTTTCCAACTTTGAATTTTTATGCCCTTAAATCACAGAGATATGTCACATAAAATAATTTATAATTAATAAGTAACATTTCCCACATGTCTACTTTACATCAGCACAATTTTGGAACCAAAATTTTTTTTTTTGTTAGGGAGTGTTAGGTGTCGAGTTCCCGCCTCTGCACAGGGGGAATCTCGAACCATCTCTGCTGCGGTCTCCCATTCTTCTCCAGCCGCAGTGAAGTCTGCTCAGCGGAGACATCGGTCCCAGCGTCTTGCTCAGTCTCACTCTGTGCATAGGGTTACTGCTGCTTTTCCTGCTTCTGCCATTGAAGCCAGTGCTGGGCAGCGTCGAGCAGACGCTTTTGGGACTAAGTCCTGCTTTTTCCCTTCTGAGCATGCCCAGGATAAGATCTCCCGTTGGCGATCGAGGTTCACATGCTCAGATGCTGCAGCGGTTCTCATTGGTCCTCCAGGAAGGTCCTGAAGGTGCTAAACTTCTGTGGCAGCTTCCTATTGGTCCTTTATTGGAAGGTCCTGTACATGCTGCAGCTATATAAGCTTCGCATGACCGCATGGCCATGCGCTAGTGTACAATTGTAATCGTGTGTGTGTTGATGAGTGCAAGTTGTTCCTTAAAAAACCCATCCCTTGTGTATGACTGTTTGCGTAAGGTGTATGGCTGCAATCTAGCGCCTGGCTGAACTCACAGCGTTAACACACGAAACAGCACCTACTGCTGTGACCGCCAGTACGGTGCCACGTGCCATTAGAGCGCTTCTTTAACCCAAGTCAGGGTGGTTAGTGGCGTCCGCCAGTACGGCACAGTTCGCACTCTCGTGCTAATTAATTATTAGTTTTGTTACGTGCGGTACTGCGGCCCTGTGACGCAACAGGGCCGCAGTACTTCAAAGGGTGAAGTTAACCTGTGTGTGTATTCACATTGTACCGCCATATAGTCCGTCATTACTTGGTGGCAGGTTACAGCTCTGCATTGTGGACCCCGGGCTCCGAACGCACCTTATTCTATCTTATTATTTGGTGCGTTCCGCTAGCCCTAAAAGGTAGTTATAAGGGTTAAAAGTTGACCAGCAATTTCTCATTTTTACAACACCAATATTTTTTAGGGACCACATCACATTTGAAGTCATTTTGAGGGGTCTATACGATAGAAAATAAACAAGTGTGACACCATTCGAATACCTGCACCCCTCAAGGTGCTTAAAACCACATTCAAGAAGTTTATTAACCCTTCAGGTGTTTTACAGGAATTTTTGGAATGTTTTAAAAAAAAATGAACATTTAACTTTTTTTTCACAAAAAAATTTAATTCAGCTCCAATTTGTTTTATTTTACCAAGGGTAAGAGAAGAAATTGGACCCCAACAGTTGTTGTGCCATTTGTTCTGAGTACGCCAATACCCCATATGTGAGGGTAAACCACTGTTTGGGTGCATGGCAGAGCTCGGAAGTGAATGAGCGCCATTTGACTTTTCAATGCAAAATTGACTGGAATTGAGATGGGATGCCATGTTGTGTTTGGAGAGCCCTTGATGTGCCTAAACATTGAAACCCCCCACAAGTGACACCATTTTGGAAAGTAGACCCCCTAAGGAACTTATCTGGATGTGTTTTGACAGCTTTGATCCTCCAAGTGTTTCACTACAGTTTATAACGCAGAGCCGTGAAAATAAAAAATAAAAATTATTTTCCCAAGGGTAACAGGAGAAATTGGACCCCAAAAGTTGTCCAATTTGTCCTGAGTACGTTGATACCCCATATGTGGGGGGGAACCACTGTTTGGGTGCATGGCAGAGCTCGGAAGGGAAGGAGCGCCATTTGGAATGCAGACTTAGATGGATTGGTCATGTTGCATTTGCAGAGCCCCTTGCAGAGCCCCTGATGCACCTAAACAGTAGAAATCCCCCACAAGTGACCCCATATTGGAAACTAGACCCCCCAATGAACCTATCTAGATGTGTTGTGAGAACTTTGAACCCCCAAGTGTTTCACTACAGTTTATAACGCAGAGTCGTGAAAATAAAAAATAATTTTTTTCCCACCAAAATGTTTTTTTAGCCCCCCCAATTTTTATTTTCCCAAGGGTAACAAGAGAAATTGGACCCCAATATTTGTTGTCCAATTTGTCCTGAGTATGCTGATACCCCATATGTTGGGGTAAACACCCTGTTTTGGCACACGGGAGAGCTCGGAAGGGAAGGAGCACTGTTTTACTTTTTCAACGCAGAATTGGCTGGAATTGAGATCGGAAGCTATGCCGCGTTTGGAGAGACCTGATGTGCCTAAACAGTGGAAACCCCCAATTCTAACTGAAACCCTATCCTAAACACACCCCTAACCCTAATCCCAACCATGACCCTAACCACACCCCTAACCCTGACACACCCCTAATCCTAACCATAAATGTCATCCAAACCCTAACCTTAGCCCCAACCCTAACCCTAACTTTAGCCCCAACCCGAACTGTACCCCAAACCTTAGTTTTAGCCCTAACCCTAACTTTAGCCCCAGCTCTTACTTTAGCCCGAACCGTAGCCCTAACCCTAACTGTAGCCCTAACCCCAGCCCTAACCCTAGCCCCACCCCTAACCCCAACCCTAGCTCTAACCCTAGCCCTAACCCTAATGGGAAAATGGAAATAAATACTTTTTTTAAAAAATTTTTATGTTTCCCTAACTAAGGGGGTGATGAAGGGGGGTTTGATTTACTTTTATAGCTGTTTTTTTAGCGGATTTTTATGATTGGCAGCCGTCACACACTAAAAGACGCTTTTTATTGCAAAAAATATTTTTTTGCATTACCATATCTTGAGACCTATAATTTTTCCATATTTTGGTCCACAGAGTCATGTGAGGCCTTGTTTTTTGCGGGACGAGTTGACGTTTTTATTGGTACCATTTTTAGGCATGTGACATTTTTTGATCGCTTTTTCTTCCGATTTTTGTGAGGCAGAATGACCAAAAACCAGCTATTCATGATTTTCTTTTCGGGGGCGGCGTTTATACCGTTCCACGTTTGGTAAAATGGATAAAGCAGTTTTATTCTTCGGGTCAGTACGATTACAGCGATACCTCATTTAGATTTTTTTTTATGTTTTGGCACTTTTATACGATAAAAACTATTTTATAGAAAAAATAATTATTTTTGCATCGCTTTATTCTGAGGAGTATAACTTTTTTATTTTTTTGCTGATGACGCTTTATGGCGGCTTTTTTACGGGACAAGATGTCGTTTTCAGCGGTACCATGGTTATTTATATCCGTTTTTTATCGCGTGCAATTCCACTTTTTGTGCATATGATAATAAAGCGTTGTTTTTTGCCTCTTTTTTTATACGGTGTTCACTGAAGGGGTTAATTAGTGGGCCAGTTTTATAGGTCGGGTTGTTACGGACGCGGCGATACTAAATATTATTAAAATATTATAATAATTATTGTTTGTTTTTATTTAGATAAAGAAATGTATTTATGGGAACAATGTATTTTTTTTTCTCTTTATGTAGGAATTTTTTTTTTTTTTTGCACATTTAAATTTTTTTTTTTACTTTGTCCCAGGGGGGACATCACTGTATAGTGACAGATTGCTGATCTGACACTTTGCAGAGCACTGTGTCAGATCAGTGATCTGACCTGCACTGCTCCTGGCTTACCAGCGCCTGCTCTGAGCAGGCACTTGGTAAGCCACCTCCCTGCAGGATCCGGAAGTAGCCCCGTGGCCATTTTGGATCCGGGGTCTGCAGGGTGGAGACGCTTGGTACAAGGTGAGCACATCGCCTTGTACCGATCGTCTCAGGGAAGCACGCAGGGAGCCCCCTCCCTGCGCGATGGTTCGCTGTAACGCCGGAACACTGCGATCATGTTTGATCGCAGTGTGTCGGGGGTTAATGTGCCGGGAGTGGTCCGTGACCGCTCCTGGCACATAGTGCCGAATGTCAGCTGCGATAGCTGACACCCGGCCGCGCTCCCCACGTGAGCGCAGCCGATCGCATATGACGTACTATCCTGTCACTGGGAATTAAGTCCGAGGTCACCTTGACGGGATAGTACGTCATATGCGATTAAGGGGTTACTAAAAAAGAAAAACTGAAATATAACATTGTCATAAGTATTCAGACCCCTTGCTCAGACACTCATATTTGTCACATGCTGTCCATTTCCTTGTGATCATCCTTGAGATGGTTCTACTCCTTCATTGGAGTCCAGCTGTATTTAATTAAACTGATAGGACTTGATTTGGAAAGGCACACACCTGTCTATATAAGACCTCACAGTGCATATCAGACCAAATGAGAATCATGAGGTCAAAGGAACTGGCCAAGGAGCTCAGAGACAGAATTGTGGTAAGGCACAGATCTGGCCAAGATTACAAAAGAATTTCTGCAGTACTCAAGGTTCCTAAGAGCACAGTGGCCTCCATAATCCTTAAATGGAAGAAGTTTGGGACCACCAGAAGTCTTCCTAGACCTGGCTGTCCAGCCAAACTGAGCAATTGTGGGAGAAGAGCCTTGGTGAGAGAGGTAAAGATGAGCCCCAAGATTACTGTGGCTGAAATCCAGAGATGCAGTAAGGAGATGGGAGAAATTGCCACTAAGTCAACTATCATTGCAGCCCTCCACCAGTCGGGACTTTATGGCAGAATGGCCCGGCGGAAGCCTCTCCTCGGTGCAAGACATAATAGCATAGAGTTTTCTAAAACACACATAAATGACTCCTAGACTATAAGAATAAGATTCTCTGGTCTGATGAGACGAAGATAGACCTTTTTGGTGATAATTCTAAGCGGTGTGTATGGAGAAAACCAGACACTGCTCATCACCTGCCCAATACAATCCCAACAGTGAAACGTGGTGGCAGCATCATGCTATGGGGGTGTTTTTCAGCTGCAGGGACAGGACGACTGGTTGTCATTGAAGGAAACAAGTACAGAGATATCCTGGATGAAAACCTCTTCCAGAGTGCTCTGGACCTCAGACTTGGCCTAAGGTTCACCTTCCAACAAGACAATGACTCTAAGCACACGGCTAAAATACAGTGGGGAAAAAAAGTATTTAGTCAGCTAACAAATGTGCTAATTCTTCCACTTAAAAAGATGAGAGAGGCCTGTAATTGACATTATAGGTAGACCACAACTATGAGAGTCAAAATTAAGAAAAGAAATCTGGAAAAATCCCCTTGTCTGATTTGGCAAGATTTATTTTGCATCTTATGGTGGAAAATAAGTATTTGGTCACCTAAAAACATGCAAAATTTCTGGCTCTCACAGCCCTGTAACTTCTTCAAGAGGCTCCTCTATCCTCCACTCGTTACCTATAGTAATGGCACCTGTTTGAACTTATTAGTATAAAAGACATCTGTCCACAACCTCAAACAGTCACATTTCAAACTCCACTATTGTGCCAAAGAGCTGTCAAAGGACACCAGAAATAAAATTGTAGCCCTGCACCAGGCTGGGAAGACTGAATCTGCAATAGGCAAGCAGCTTGATGTGATGAAATCAACTGTGGGAGCAATAATAAAAAAAAAAAACGATGGAAGACATATAAGACCACTGATAATCTGCCTTGATCTGGAGCTGCACGCAAGATTTCACCCAGTGGGGTCAAAATGATCACAAGAACTGTGAGGAAAAATTCCAGAACCACACGGGGGTACCTAGTGAATGACCTGCATAGAGCTGGGACCACAGTAACAAAGGCTACCATCAGTAAAACACCAAGCCACCAGGGACTCTGTTTCTGCAGTCCAGACGTATCCCTCTGCTTAAGCCAATACATGTCCGGTGCTCGTCTGAAGTTTGCTAGAGAGCATTTGGATTATCCAGAAGAGTATTGGGAGAATGTCATGTGGTTGGATGAAACCAAAGTAGAACTGTTTGGTAGAAACAACTCATCGTGTTTGGAGGAGACAGAATGCGGAGTTGCATCCAAAGAACACCATACCTACTGTGAAGCATGGGGGTGGTGACATCATGCTTTTGGGCTGTTTCTCTGCAAAGGGACCTGGATGACTGATCCGTGTACATAAAATAATGAATGGGGCTATGTATCGTAACATTTTGAGTTCAAACTTCCTTCCATCAGCAAGGGCATTGAAGATGAAATGTGGATGGCTCTTTTAGCCTGATAATAATCCCAAGCACACCACCAGGGCAACGAAGGAGTGGCTTCGTAAGAAGCAGATGAAGGTCCTGGAGTGGCCTAGCCAGTCTTGAGATCTCAACCCCATAGAAAACCTTTGGAGGGAGTTGAAAGTCCGAGTTGTCCAGTGTAGTGAAATATGTATGGATGTATGACCAGCAGTAACTTAGCATCTGTTCTAGGCTGCAGGTCTTCACAAAGGTCATGACCTATGTTATCCTGAGAAAAAGACAGTCTTCCTAGTCTCACCCCAGGGGGGATCTCCTGAACACACACAAGTGGAAACATTTAACACCTTCTGGCTCTTTTGAAGAGGCATGCCAATTGCAGCATGACACTATTTACTATGAAAAAGTTCACACAAATAGGTTCAAAGAAAAATAATCTATTCATTGGTAAAATAGCCAGGATCCAGTCACAAACCAAGGATTAGAATATTAACCTGAGAGGCTGGTCTAAAAATTTGACCTCCAGGTTGACTCTATAAATTAGGCCTTTACACATAGAAAGCTGATCAAAGACTGAGGGACAGCAAAGCTAGTGTGAATCATTTCACTTTCATCCCCCACTCAGGGAGCAGGATAACAGACTGCAAGGTTTGATATTTCTGTGAGTTTTCTCCCTTTTATCACTGTTTGTGCATATTTGTATGTCATGTTTAAGTTCCATTTTTTTTATCCTTTTATTGTAAGCACTGTACCTTTTCTATTAAAGCTTAAAACTTTAATAAGTCTGAACCTTGTATGCTCTAAAGAATCCATAGCCTTAGAGTGTATGATCCTGGTGCTTGGCAGACAGTAGTAGTAGTAGTACTTCCGGGACTCCTTGCCCGTGTGTTCGGTGAGTGGTGGCAGCGTGTATGAAGTGGGGTGCGTGGTCTGTATCGGGATGTGATTTATGCTCCCATTCCAGCATAGGACAGAGGTGAATGCTGGACTGAGTGAGAGGAGATAGATTAACCCTTGCAGGCGCAACCCCAAGTCACGTGCTGAGAAGCGGGTACGCGACACCCAGCGACAGGCCCAAAACATAACTTCTCTAGAGGAGATCTGCATGGAGGAATGGACCAACATACCACCAACAGTTTGTGCCAACCTTGTGAAGACTTACAGAAAACGTTTGACCTCTGTCATTGCCAACAAAGGATATATAATAATAAATTGAGATGAACTTTTGTTAATGACTAAATACTTATTTTCCACCATAATTTGAAAAATAAATCTTGCCAAATCAGACAAGGTGATTTTCTGGATTTGTTTTCTCAGTTTTGACTCTCATAGTTGTGGTCTACCTATGATGTCAATTACAGGCCTCTCTCATCTTTTTAAGTGGGAGAACTTGAACAATTGGTGCCTGACTAAATACTTTTTTCCCCACTGTAACAAAGGAGTGGCTTCAGAACAACTCTCTGACCATTCAAAAAAGTTAATTTTTTTCTCATTAATATACATTTTGCACCTCATCTTGAAAAAAACAAGAAATGTAGAAATTTTTGCAAATTAAAAACGAAAAACTGAAGTATCACATGGTCATAAGTATTCCCTGTGCAAAGTATTTAGTAGAAGCACCCTTTTGAGCTAGTACAGCCATGAGTCTACTTGGGAATGATGCAACAAGTTTTTCAAATCAGGATTTGGGGGATCCTCTGCCATTCTTCCTTGCAGATTCTCTCCAGTTCAGTCAGGTTGGATGGTGAACGTTGGTGGACAGCCATTTTCAGATCTCTCCAGAGATGCTTAATTGGGATTAGGTTAGGGCTCTGGCTGGACCAGTCAAGAATGGTCACAGAGTTGTTCTTAAAGCCACTCCTTTGTTATTTTAGCTGAGTGCTTAGAGTCATTGTCTTGTTGGAAGGTGAACCTTTGGCCAAGTCTGAGGTCCAGAGCACTCTGGAAGAGGTTTTCAACCAGGACATCTCTGTACGTAGTCGCATTTATGTTTCCTTCAATGACAACCAGTCGTCCTGTCACTGCATCTGAAAAACACCCCCATTGCATGATGCAGTCACCACCATGTTTCACTGTTGGGATTGTATTGGGCAGTTGATGAGCAGTTCCTGGTTTTCTCTACACATACCATAGTAAAATAGTTAGCAAGTAACATAGTTAGCAAGGTCTAAAAAAGACATTTGTCCATCCAGTTCAGTCTATATTCTGTCAGAATAAATCCCCAGATCTACGTTCTTCTAAAGAACTTAATAACTAAGTTACAAAATTGTTACGCTCCAGGAAGACATCCTGGCCTCTCTTCTATGTTGGTGGAAAAACCTTCTCTCCTCCAGACGCAGAGAATGCCCCCTTGTGACCGTTACATTCCTTGGTATAAACAGATCCTTGGAGACATATCCGTATTGTCCCCTTATATACTTATACATGGTTATTAGATCGCCCCTCAGTCGTCTTTTTTTCTAGACTACATAATTCTCTCTGGGTATTGTATTTTCACCATCCCCTTTTTTAATTTTTTTCCCCTCGTTTGTACTCGCTCTAGTTCCATTTATATCCTTCCTGATCTCTGGTGCCCAAAACTGTACACAGTACTCCATGTGCAGTCTAACCAAGTATTTGTACAGAGGCAGTATAATGTTCTCATCATGTGTATCCAGACCTCTTTTAATGCACCCCATGATCCTGTTTGCCTTGGCAGCCGCTGCCTGGCACTGGCTGCTCTAGGTAAGATTATCATTAACTAAGATCCCCAAGTCCTTCTCCATGTCAGATTTACCCAGTGGTTTCCTGTCTAGTGTGTAATGGTGATATTGATTCCTTCTTCCCATGAGTATAACCTTACATTTATCATTGTTAAACCGCATCTGCCAACTTTCGGCCCAAGTTTCCAACTTATCCAGATCCATCTGTAGCAGAATACTATCTTCTCTTGCATTGACTGCTTTGCATAGTTTTGTATCATCTGCAAATATCGATATTTGACTGTGTAAACCTTCTACCAGATCGTTAATAAACATGTTGAAGAGTACAGGTCCCAACACGGACACCTGCGTTACCCCACTGGTCACAGCGACCCAGTTAGAGAATATACCATTTATAACTACCCTCTGCTTTCTATCACTAAGCCAGTTACTTACCCATTTACACACATTTTCCCCCAGACCCAGCATTCTCATTTTGTGTACCAACCTCTTGTGTGGCACGGTATCAAATGCTTTGGAAAAATCAAGACATACCATGTCCAATGACTCACATTGGTCCAGTCTATAGCTTACCTCTTCATAAAAACTGATTAGATTGGTTTAACAGGAGCGATTTCTCATAAACCCATGCTGATATGGAGTTAGACAGTTATTCTCATTGAGATAATCCAGAATAACATCCCTCAGAAACCCTTCAAATATTTTACCAACAATAGACTTACTGGCCTATAATTTCCAGGTTCACTTTTATTGCCCATTTTGAATATTGGTACCACATCTGCTATGCGCCAGTCCTGTGAAACAGACCCCGTCGCTATAGAATTCCTAAAAATGAGAAATAATGGCTTGTCTATTACATTACTCAGTTCTCTTAGTACTATTGGGTGTATGCCATCCGGACCCGGAGATTTATCTATGTTAATCTTATATAGCTGGTTTTGCACCTCTTCTTGGGTTAGATTGTTGACCCTTAATATGTTTTTTTTTGTCTATCGGCATGTCATCTAGCATTTCATTTTCCACCGTGAATACCGTGGAGAAGGTGTTAAATAAATTAGCTTTTTCCTCGTAATCTACAACCATTCTTTCCTCACTATTTTTTAAGAGGCCTACACTTTCACTTATGATCCTTTTACTATTGATATAGTTGAATAGTTGAACAAGACTTTGGGGTTAGTTTTTCTGTCCTAGCAATGTGCTTCTCTGATTCCTTTTTGGCAGCTTTAATTAGTTTTTTAGATAAAGTATTTTTCTCCCTATAGTTTTTTAGAGCTTCAATGGTGCCATCCTGCTTTAGTAGTGCAAATGCTTTCTTTTTACTGTTAATTGTCTGTCTTACTTCTTTGTTTAGCCACATTGGGTTTTTCCTATTTCTAGTCCTTTTATTCCCACAAGGTATAAACCACTTACAGTGCCTATTTAGGATGTTCTTAAACATTTCCCTTTTATTATCTGTATTCTTATTTCTGAGGACATTGTCCCAGTCTACCAGATTAAGGGCATCTCTAAGCTGGTCAAACTTTGCCTTCCTAAAGTTCAGTGTTTTTGTGACTCCCTGACAAGTCCCCCTAGCGAAAGACGAGTGAAACTGTACAATATTGTAGTGGCTATTACCCAGATTCCCGACAACCTGCAGATTTGTTATTCTGTCAGGTCTATTAGATAGTATTAGGTCTAAAAGTGCTGCTCCTCTGGTTGGATTCTGCACCAATTGTGAAAGATAATTTTTCTTGGTTATTAGCAGAAACCTTTTGCCTTTATGGGTTTCACAGGTTTCTGTTTCCCAGTTAATATCCGGGTAGTTAAAGTCCCCCATAACCAGGACCTCATTATGGGTTGCAGCTTCATCTATCTGCGTTAGAAGTAGACTTTCCATGATTTCTGTTATATTCGGGGGTTTGTAACAGACCCCAATGAGAATTTTGTTACTATTTTTCTCTCCATGTATTTAGACCCATATGGACTCGACATCCTCATTCCCTTCGCTAATATCCTCCCTTAAAGTGGACATTAGACAAGACTTTACTTAAAGACAAACCCCTCCTCCTCTCCGATTTTTATGATCCCTTCAAAACAGACTTTAACCCTGTAAGTTAACACAAAATCAAATTAGTATCCATAGCGGATGCGACACAAGATGGTAGAAGGTCATTTCATAAGATAAAGATAGAAAAATACCCGCATCCAAAATACAGGACTAAATATATATATATATATATTAGCTACTGAACCCGTTCTACGCCCAGGTGGCGAGCATTTATATTGGTATATGGTCTCCATCCTGTCATGTGCTGCTCCATCCTGCGTCCCCATCCTGTCATGTGCTGCTCCATCCTGCGTCCCCATCCTGTCATGTGCTGTCCCCATCCTGTCATGTGCTGCTCCATCCTGCGTCCCCATCCTGTCATGTGCTGCTCCATCCTGCGTCCCCATCCTGTCATGTGCTGCTCCATCCTGCGTCCCCATCCTGTCATGTGCTGCTCCATCCTGCGTCCCCATCCTGTCCCCATAAGATGCTCCATAGTATATGTGCCGTACACTGCTCCATAAAGGTTTATGGCCCCCATAACATGCTCCATAGTATTATATGCCCCGTACACTGCTCCATAAAGGTTTATGGCCCCCATGACATGCTCCATGGTATTATATGCCCCATTACACTGCTCCATTATGGTTGATGGCCCCATAAGATGCTCCATGGTATTATATGCCCCCGTACACTCCTCCATTATGGTTGATGGCCCCATAAGAAGCTCCATGGTACTATATGCCCCAGTACACTGCTCCATTATGGTTGATAGCCCCATAAGATGCTCCATGGTATTATATGTCCCCGTACACTACTCCATTATGGTTGCTGGCCCCATAAGATGCTCCATGGTATTATATGCCCCCGTACACTGCTCCATTATGGTTGATGGCCCTCAGAGGATGCTCCATGGTATTATATGCCCCCGTACACTGCTCCATTATGGTTGATGACCCCAT
This sequence comes from Ranitomeya imitator, assembly GCF_032444005.1. Lineage (NCBI taxonomy): Eukaryota > Metazoa > Chordata > Amphibia > Anura > Dendrobatidae > Ranitomeya > Ranitomeya imitator. Next base: position 447,793,467 of record NC_091286.1, on the reverse strand, counting down.
AAGATGCTCCATTGTATTATATGCCCCGTATGCTGCTGCAATATATATATATATATATAAAAAAAATTACCATACTCACCTATCGTCGCTGGGCACCGAGTGCTGGGGGGCCTGAGCAGGCGGGGACACCGGCGCGCTGTGGGGGTCAGGTGCCGGAGTCGCCGCTCGCTCAGGCCCCGACACTTGCTATATTTACCTGGCCCTGATCCAGCGCTGCGTCCGCTCCGTCTTTCGGCTCCTCTGGCTGTGACTGTTCAGTCAGAGGGCGGCGCGCATTAAGCGCGTCATCGCGCCCTCTGAACTGTGAACGTCACAGGCAGAGGACCCGGGAGCCGGAGCCGCATGCAGTGCTGGAACGGGGAACAGGTGAATATACTTACCCTCCTGGCACGTCCCTGCCTCTCCGGTGGGGATCGCGGTGTGCGTTCAGTGTTTACGCATACCGCAATCTCCTGGGAGCGTCACTATATATACACAGTATGTATATGTATATATATATATATATATATATATATATATATATACATATATAGTTCTACGTAATTGAATAGAAGCATATAAACAAAAAAAAAAGTATGTTGAATAAAGTAGAAAATCTTCTTGGTAACAAAAACAAAACAAAAAAAACACATATTAATGAATTAAAATGTAGCCAATGGTGCCTGAAAGGAGCCAAACAGATCTGGGTGGCACCACCCTGGGTGTCTTTGATATGGACACTTAATGTAACATCACCATTTTATACCACTTAGTTGCTATCTTTCTACCTGTTTACCCAGGGTGGTGCCACCCAGATCTGTTTGGCTCCATTGGCCACATTTTAATTTATTAATATGTATTTTTTTGTTTTGTTTTTGTTACCAATAAAATTTTCTACTTTATTCAACATACTTTTTTTTGTTTATATGCTTCTGTAAGTTAACTGCCCAATCATAGCTTTCATCTAACCATGTCTCAGTTATTCCCACTATGTCATAGTTATCTGTAGATATTTCTGCTTCTAGTTCTTCCATCTTGTTTGTCAGGCTTCTGGCGTTTGCGAGCATGCAGTTTAGAGGCTTTTGTTTTGTTCCAATCTTCTCCCTGTGGATTGTTTTGTTTTAGGCTGCAGTCACACTATCCGTATGTGGTCAGTATTTTACATCCGTATTTGGAAGCCAAAACCAGGTGATGAACAATCAGAGGAAAAGTATCATAGAAACACGTCACCACTTCTGGATTTATCACCCACTCCTGGTTTTGGCTTACAAATACTGATGAGAAATACTGACCAAATTCTAAGGACATATGCACACGTTGCGGATTCTCTGCTGATCCGCAGCGTTTTTTGCAGTGCAGAAACACTGCAAATCCGCAATTGATTTACAGTACAATGTAAATCAATGAGAAAAAAAAATGCTGTGCACACTTTGCGGAAAATCCGCTGCGGAAACTCTGCGGTTTAAAAGAAATAGCATGTCTTTTCTTTTTTGTGAATCTTCAGCGTTTTTGTACCCATTCCATTATAGAAAACCGCAGGGGTAAAAAACATAGCAAATCCGCAAGAAAACCACAGCAAAAAATGCATCCTAAGGCTATGTGCACACGTTGCGGATTAGGCTTAGGAATGTCTGGTGCTGATTCTGCCTCTCCTGGCAAAAAACGCACCAGCGGATTTGTCGTGTTTTGTGTGTGGTTCCGCAGCGTTTTTTGTGCGTTTTTGCTGCGGTTTTCTTGCGGATTTTCTTATTGATTTACATTGTACTGTAAATCAATTGCGGATCTGCAGCGTTTCTGCACTGCAAAAATCGCTGCGGATCCGCAACGTGTGCATACCCTTAGTGTGTGACTGCAGCCTTAAGGAACATTGCCTGAGCAGAAGAAATCAACTGTTTTTCTAGGATAATCTTGTATGCGGCTGGATTCATACGTCCTTTGCAAAGATTAACCTGCCCAATTCCAGCCTTGCTGATGCATCCACAGATCATCACCGATGCTCCACCAAATTTCACAGTGGGTGCAAGACACTGTGGCTTGTACGCCTCTCCAAGTCTCCGTCTAACCATTAGATGACCAGGTGTTGGGTAAAGCTGAAAATTAGACTCATCAGAGAAGATTACCTTACTCCAGTCCTTTATGGTCCAATCCTTATGGTCTTTGGCAAACTTCAGCCTGGCTCTCCTTTGCTTCTAATTGATGAAAGGCATTTTTCTAGCTTTACATGATTTGAGCCCTGCCACTAGGAACCTGTTACAAACCTTTCTTGCCATGCACTTCACCCCAGCTGCCATTCCTTTTGTAGGTCACTTGATGTCATCTTGCAGTTGCTGAGTGACATTCAAATAAGGCTACTTTCCCACTAGCGTCGGCCCGTCGCAGTGCATCGGGCCGACGTACCGACGCATCCTGTCTCAACGCTGCACAACGGTGGCAGCGGATGCATTATTACAACACATCCGCTGCCCCATTGTGAGTTGCGGGGAGGAGGGTGTGGAGTTCCGGCCGCGCATGCGTGATCGGAAATGGCAGACACAACGCACCAAAAAAACATTACAAGCAACGTTTTTTGGTGCCGACGGTTCGACGCAACCGTCGCACGACGGTTGCGACGTGTAGCAATGCGTCGCTAATACAAGCCTATGGAGAAAAAAGCATCCTGCATACAACTTTGCAGGATGCGTTTTTTCTGCAAAACGACACAGTACGACGCTCGTGTGAAAGTAGCCTAAGGTCAGTGGAGAGATGTTTTTGCCCTCTTCCGGAATGTAGCTTTGTTGTCCCCAACATCTGCTGGTTGACCTTGTTGTAATTAACTACCCTCTTAGAAATTTTAAAGATGGAGGCAACATGATGCTCACTGTGTCCCTCTGCTAGTAAAGCCAGAATTGAGCTCTTCTTTTCCTCACTCAAGACTTTTCTTTTCAACTCCTTGGGCATGGTTAAAAGTTATTTTTTCATTCCTTTTACTTTTGGGATATTTCTAACACTTGTTTTGCCATCCAGCTTGTCATATTGCAAGAGGATTGTGAACACCACAGCAGGGTTTTTTTTATACTTTCCTTCGTTAAATAATACTCTTGTTTGAGTCCAACTGACACTGGAATGGAATGGCTGTCAGACATGGAGAGAAGCTGATTTTTAAAAAAAATGTGCAGCGGTCTCTTAATTTTAGCTGGAGCTGTAAACCTGACAGAGGCCCACATAATCTAGCATCACTGATACATGCCTGACAGGGGCCCATATACTCTGGTGTCACTGATATGTGCCTGATAGGAGGCCATAGAGTCACTGATATATAACCTGACAGGGGCCCATATACTCTGGTATCACTGATATATACCTGACAGGGGCTTATATACTCTGGTGTCACTGATATGTGCCTGATAGGAGGCCATAGAGTCACTGATATATACCTGACAGGGGCCCATATACTCTGGTATCACTGATATATACCTGACAGCGGCTTATGTACTCTGGTGTCACTGATATATACCTGACAGGGGCTCATATATTCTGGTGTCACTGATATACACCTGACAGGGGCCCATATACTCTGGTGTCACTGATATACACCTGACAGGGGCCCATATACTTTGGTGTCACTGATATACACCTGACAGGGGCCCATATACTCTGGTGTCACTGATATACACCTGACAGGGGCCCATATACTCTGGTGTCACTGATATACACCTGACAGGTGCCCATATACTCTGGTGTCACTGATATACACCTGACAGGGGCCCATATACTCTGGTGCCACTGATATACACCTGACAGGGGCCCATATACTCTGGTGTCCCTGATATACACCTGACAGGGGCCCATATACTCTGGTGTCCCTGATATACACCTGACAGGGGCTCATATACTCTGGTGTCCCTGATATACACCTGACAGGGGCTCATATACTCTGGTGTCCCTGATATACACCTGACAGGGGCCCATATACTCTGGTGTCCCTGATATACACCTGACAGGGGCCCATATACTCTGGTGTCACTGATAGACACCTGACAGAGGCCCATGTACTCTGGTGTCACTTATATACACCTGACAGGGGCACATATACTCTGGTGCCACTGATATACACCTGACAGGGGCACATATACTCTGGTGCCACTGATATACACCTGACAGGGGCACATATACTCTGGTGCCACTGATATACACCTGACAGGGGCACATATACTCTGGTGTCACTGATATACACCTGACAGGGGCCCATATACTCTGGTGCCACTGATATATACCTGACAGGGGCCCATATACTCTGGTGCCACTGATATACACCTGACAGGGGCACATATACTCTGGTGCCACTGATATACACCTGACAGGGGCACATATACTCTGGTGCCACTGATATACACCTGACAGGGGCACATATACTCTGGTGCCACTGATATACACCTGACAGGGGCACATATACTCTGGTGTCACTGATATACACCTGACAGGGGCCCATATACTCTGGTGCCACTGATATACACCTGACAGGGGCCCATATACTCTGGTGCCACTGATATACACCTGACAGGGGCCCATATACTCTGGTGCCACTGATATACACCTGACAGGGGCACATATACTCTGGTGCCACTGATATACACCTGACAGGGGCACATATACTCTGGTGCCACTGATATACACCTGACAGGGGCACATATACTCTGGTGCCACTGATATACACCTGACAGGGGCACATATACTCTGGTGCCACTGATATACACCTGACAGGGGCCCATATACTCTGGTGCCACTGATATACACCTGACAGGGGCCCATATACTCTGGTGTCTCTGATATACACCTGACAGGGGCACATATACTCTGGTGCCACTGATATATACCTGACAGGGGCCCATATACTCTGGTGTCCCTGATATACACCTGACAGGGGCCCATATACTCTGGTGTCCCTGATATACACCTGACAGGGGCCCATATACTCTGGTGTCACTGATATACACCTGACAGGGGCACATATACTCTGGTGTCACTGATAGACACCTGACAGAGGCCCATGTACTCTGGTGTCACTTATATACACCTGACAGGGGCACATATACTCTGGTGCCACTGATATATACCTGACAGGGGCCCATATACTCTGGTGCCATACATCCTAGGCTCAGCCGTGTTGTGAGTGATATGGATGGATCTGGGACCTGCAGACGAAGCGCAACAACCTCTCAGTTTGTGTCTCACTGAAACTCATCACTGTGCTGTGCAGCCAATCTCAGCAACTGCCTGACAAACTAACCAATGAAATGAGCTAGATCCAGCAGGAAACTGGCGTCCCCTGCGCTGATTGGCTGCCAGTGTATTGTCTGGTGATCGGCCAGCCCTTCCAGCATGGCTTCCTCCTGTTGCGCGGCGGCGCTGCTGTGGAGCTATGTGTGAAGACGCTGGTGCAGTGGGATGAGTGACGGGCAGCGTCCTTACTATGAGGTCCTACCAGGCTGTGCTGCTGCTGCTCGCCGCCCTGGCAGTGTTTGCCTTCTATTACCTGGGCTCTGGGAGGGAGAATTTCTCCAGCGCCACCCGGAGGATGAAGGAGAGCAGCGCAGTGCACAGCGCCGTCCCCGACCCAGAGCTGCTGCTGCCGGCGTCTTCTGCTGAACTGAAGCTCAGTGAGGGGAAAAGCAAGAACCTGGAGAGCCGCGGGGTGCAGGACTACCACCTGCTCGTCATGTTCACCAAGGTGGACCGGAGCCCGGGGCTCAGGGACAAGTTCCAGGCGGCGCTGCGCTCCTTGGTCAGATACGGCAAGTTCGAGAGCAGCGAGGTGCTCAGCCTGCACTTCATAGCGGACGAGTCAAGTAAAGAGATCGGCAAAAGTGTCCTCAGAGACCTGCTGCAGGAGGCCAGCTTCAAATATAAGGTGGGTGCCCATTACTGCAGGAGGCCAGCTTCAAATATAAGGTGGGTGCCCATTACTGCAGGAGGCCAGCTTCAAGTATAAGGTGGGTGCCCATTACTGCAGGAGGCCAGCTTCAAGTATAAGGTGGGTGCCCATTACTGCAGGAGGCCAGCTTCAAGTATAAGGTGGGTGCCCATTACTGCAGGGGGCCAGCTTCAAATATAAGGTGGGTGCCCATTACTGCAAGGGGCCAGCTTCAAATATAAGGTGGGTGCCCATTACTGCAGGGGGCCAGCTTCAAATATAAGGTGGGTGCCCATTACTGCAGGGGGCCAGCTTGCTTCAAATATAAGGTGGGTGCCCATTACTGCAGGAGGCCAGCTTCAAATATAAGGTGGGTGCCCATTACTGCAGGAGGCCAGCTTCAAATATAAGGTGGGTGCCCATTACTGCAGGGGGCCAGCTTCAAATATAAGGTGGGTGCCCATTACTGCAGGAGGCCAGCTTCAAATATAAGGTGGGTGCCCATTACTGCAGGAGGCCAGCTTCAAGTGTAAGGTGGGTGCCAATAACTGCAGGAGGCCAGCTTCAAATATAAGGTGGGTGCCCATTACTGCAGGAGGCCAGCTTCAAATATAAGGTGGGTGCCCATTACTGCAGGAGGCCAGCTTCAAATATAAGGTGGGTGCCCATTACTGCAGGAGGCCAGCTTCAAATATAAGGTGGGTGCCCATTACTGCAGGGGGCCAGCTTGCTTCAAATATAAGGTGGGTGCCCATTACTGCAGGGGGCCAGCTTGCTTCAAATATAAGGTGGGTGCCCATTACTGCAGGAGGCCAGCTTCAAATATAAGGTGGGTGCCCATTACTGCAGGGGGCCAGCTTGCTTCAAATATAAGGTGGGTGCCCATTACTGCAGGGGGCCAGCTTCAAATATAAGGTGGGTGCCCATTACTGCAGGGGGCCAGCTTGCTTCAAATATAAGGTGGGTGCCCATTACTGCAGGAGGCCAGCTTCAAATATAAGGTGGGTGCCCATTACTGCAGGGGGCCAGCTTGCTTCAAATATAAGGTGGGTGCCCATTACTGCAGGGGGCCAGCTTGCTTCAAATATAAGGTGGGTGCCCATTACTGCAGGAGGCCAGCTTCAAGTATAAGGTGGGTGCCCATTACTGCAGGAGGCCAGCTTCAAATATAAGGTGGGTGCCCATTACTGCAGGAGGCCAGCTTCAAATATAAGGTGGGTGCCCATTACTGCAGGGGGCCAGCTTCAAATATAAGGTGGGTGCCCATTACTGCAGGGGGCCAGCTTCAAATATAAGGTGGGTGCCCATTACTGCAGGAGGCCAGCTTCAAGTATAAGGTGGGTGCCCATTACTGCAGGAGGCCAGCTTCAAATATAAGGTGGGTGCCCATTACTGCAGGGGGCCAGCTTGCTTCAAATATAAGGTGGGTGCCCATTACTGCAGGAGGCCAGCTTCAAATATAAGGTGGGTGCCCATTACTGCAGGAGGCCAGCTTCAAATATAAGGTGGGTGCCCATTACTGCAGGGGGCCAGCTTCAAATATAAGGTGGGTGCCCATTACTGCTTGGAGGCCAGCTTCAAGTATAAGGTGGGTGCCCATTACTGCTGCAGGAGGCCAGCTTCAAGTATAAGGTGGGTGCCCATTACTGCAGGAGGCCAGCTTCAAGTATAAGGTGGGTGCCCATTACTGCTTGGAGGCCAGCTTCAAGTATAAGGTGGGTGCCCATTACTGCAGGGGGCCAGCTTCAAGTATAAGGTGGGTGCCCATTACTGCAGGGGGCCAGCTTCAATAAGGTGGATGCCCAGTACTGAAGCAGGAGGCCAGCTTCAAGTATAAAGTGGGTGCCCATTACTGCTGGGAGGCCAGTTTCAAGTATAAGGTGGGTGCTCATTACTGCTGGTAGGTCAGCTCCAAGTATGAGGTGGGTGCCCATTACTGTAGGGGTCCAGCTTCAAGTGTAAGGTTGGTGCCCATTACTGCAGGGGGCCACCTCCTAGTATAAGGTGGGTGACCAGTATTGCTGAGATCCCAGCTTCAAGTATAAGGTGGGTGCCCATTACTGCTGGGACGTCAGCTCCAAGTATAAGGTGGGTGCCCATTACTGCTGCAGGAGGCCAGCTCCAAGTATAAGGTGGGTGCCCATTGGATCATTCAATGTAAAGTGATCCAAATGTGAATTTTTTTTTTTATCTGACGTATTTAGATTTTTTTTTTTTATGAAGTACAACTTTAGTTACCGTATATACTCGAGTATAAGCTTAGACCCGTAATTTTGCCCAAGAAACAGGGAAAACTTAATGACTCCAGTATAAGCCTAGCATGGGAAAGGCAGCAGCTACTGATAAATTTGAAAAATAACAATAGATACTAATAAAAGTAAAATTAATTGAGACATCAGTAGGTTGTGTTTTTGAATATCCATATTGAATGAAGAGCCACATATAATGCTCCATAAAGTTCATGATAGGCCCATAAGATGCTCCATACAAAATACGCCCCATAAGATGCTCCATAATAAAAATATGCCCCATATAATGCTCCATAAAGCTGATGATGGACCCCATAAGATGCATCATAAAAAAATTTGCCCCATATAATGCTGCACAAAGGTTGATTATGGCCCCATAAGATGCTCCATAGAAACATTTGCCCCATACAATCCTGCATAAAGGTTGATTATTGCCCTATAAGATGCTACATAGAAACATTTGCCCCATACAATGCTGCATAAAGATTGATTATGGCCCCGTAAGATGCCCCATAGAATCATTTGCCCCATATAATACTGCACAAAGGTTGATTATGGCCCCATAAGATGCTCCATAGAAACATTTGCCCCATATAATGCTGTATAAAGGTTGATTATGGCCCTATGAGATGCTCCATAGAAACATTTGCCCCATACAATGCTCCTTAAAGGTTGATTATGGCCCCATAAGATTCCCCATAGAATCATTTATCCCATATAATACTACACAAAGGTTCATTATGGCCCCATAAGATGCCCCGTAGAATCTTTTGCCCCATATAATACTGCACAAAGGTTGATTATGGCCCCATAAAATGCTCCATAGGAACATTTGCCCCATATAATGCTGCATAAAGGTTGATTTTGGCCCTATAAGATGCTCCATAGAAACATTTGCTGTGCCCCATATAATGCTGCATAAAGGTTGATTATGGCCCCATAAAATGCTCCATAGAAACATTTGCCCCATACGCTGCTGCTGCGATTAAAGTAAAAAAAAAAAGACATACCTCTTGTCCTGAGCAGGCGGGGACACCGGCACTTGCGATATTCACTTGTCCCCGTTCCATTCCCGCTCGCCGCTCCGTTTTCAGTCTCTCTGCAGTGACTGTTCAGGCAGAGGGCAGCGCACACACTAAACACGTTATCGTGCCCTCTAACCTGAACGCCACAGCCAGAGGACGCGGAAGACTGAGCCCGGCTGTGGAACGGGGACAGTTGAATATCGCAATGCTCACCCTCCCTCCGTCATACTCACCCTCCCGGCGCGGTCCCTGCTTCTCCGATACGATGGTCTCTGACACCGGCAGCTTGTTCCTGTGTTCAGCAGTCACATGGTACCGCTCATTAAAGTAATGAATATGCGCACCACCCCTATGGACGTGGAGTCGCGTCTATATTCATTACTTTAACCCCTTCATGACCCAGCCTATTTTGACCTTAAAGACCTTGCCGTTTTTTGCAATTCTGACCAGTGTCCCTTTATGAGGTAATAACTCAGGAACGCTTCAACGGATCCTAGCGGTTCTGAGATTGTTTTTTCGTGACATATTGGGCTTCATGTTAGTGGTAAATTTAGGTCAATAAATTCTGCGTTTATTTGTGATAAAAACGGAAATTTGGCGAAAATTTTGAAAATTTCGCAATTTTCACATTTTTAATTTTTATTCTGTTAAACCAGAGAGATATGTGACACAAAATAGTTAATAAATAACATTTCCCACATGTTTACTTTACATCAGCACAATTTTGGAAACAAAATTTTTTTTGTTAGGAAGTTATAAGGGTTAAAATTTGACCAGCGATTTGTCATTTTTACAACGAAATTTACAAAACCATTTTTTTTAGGGACCACCTCACATTTGAAGTCAGTTTGAGGGGTCTATATGGCTGAAAATACCCAAAAGTGACACCATTCTAAAAACTGCACCCCTCAAGGTACTCAAAACCACATTCAAGAAGTTTATTAACCCTTCAGGTGCTTCACAGCAGCAGAAGCAACAAGGAAGGAAAAAATGAACATTTAACTTTTTAGTCACAAAAATTATCTTTTAGCAACAATTTTTTTATTTTCCCAATGGTAAAAGGAGAAACTGAACCACGGAAGTTGTTGTCCAATTTGTCCTGAGTACGCTGATACCTTATATGTGGGGGTAAACCACTGTTTGGGCGCACGGCAGGGCTTGGAAGGGAAGGAGCGCCATTTGACTTTTTGAATCAAAAATTGGCTCCACTCTTTAGCGGACACCATGTCACGTTTGGAGAGCACCCGTGTGCCTAAAAATTGGAGCTCCCCCACAAGTGACCCCATTTTGGAAACTAGACGCCCCAAGGAACTTATCTAGATGCATAGTGAGCACTTTGAACCCCCAGGTGCTTCACAAATTGATCCGTAAAAATGAAAAAGTACTTTTTTTTCACAAAAAAATTCTTTTAGCCTCAATTTTTTCATTTTCACATGGGCAACAGGATAAAATGGATCCTAAAATGTGTTGGGCAATTTCTCCTGAGTACACCAATACCTCACATGTGGGGGTAAACCACTGTTTGGGCACATGGTAAGGCTCGGAAGGGAAGGAGCGCCATTTGACTTTTTGAATGAAAAATTATTTCCATCGTTAGCGGACACCATGTCGCGTTTGGATAGCTCCTGTGTGCCTAAACATTGGCGCTCCCCCACAAGTGACCCCATTTTGGAAACTAGACCCCCCAAGGAACTTATTTAGATGCCTAGTGAGCACTTTAAACCCTCAGATGCTTCACAAATTGATCTGTAAAAATGAAAAAGTACTTTTTTTTTCACAAAAAAATTATTTTCGCCTCAATTTTTTCATTTTCACATGGGCAGTAGGATAAAATGGATCATAAAATTTGTTGGGCAATTTCTCCCGAGTACGCCGATACCTCATATGTGGGGGTAAACCACTGTTTGGGCACTCGGCAGGGCTCGGAAGGGAAGGCGCGCCATTTGACTTTTTGAATGGAAAATTAGCTCCAATTGTTAGCGGACACCATGTCGCGTTTGGAGAGCCCCTGTGTGCCTAAACATTGGAGCTCCCCCACAAGTGACCCCATTTTGGAAACTAGACCCCCCAAGGAACTTATCTAGATGCACATTGAGCACTTATAAACTTCTGTGAAGCACCTGGGGGTTTAAACGCAGAGCCATGAAAATAAAAAATAATTTTTCTTTCCTCAAAAATGATTTTTTAGCCTGGAATTTCCTATTTTGCCAAGGATAATAGGAGAAATTGGACCCCAAATATTGTTGTCCAGTTTGCCCTGAGTACGCTGATACCTCCATATGTGGGGGTAAACCACTGTTTGGGCGCACCGCAGGGCTCGGAAGGGATGGCATGCCATTTGGCTTTTTAAATGGAAAATTAGCTCCAATCATTAGCGGACACCATGTCACGTTTTGAGAGCCCCTGTGTGCCTAAACATTGGAGATCCCCCAGAAATGACCCAATTTTGGAAACTAGACCCCCAAAGGAACTAATCTAGATGTGTGGTGAGGACTTTGAACCCCCAAGTGCTTCACAGAAGTTTATAACGCAGAGCCATGAAAATAAAAAAAAAAATTATTTTCTCAAAAATGATCTTTTAGCCTGCAATTTTTTATTTTCCCAAGGGTAACAGGAGAAATTTGACCCCAAAAGTTGTTGTCCAGTTTCTCCTGAGTACGCTGATACCCCATATGTGGGGGTAAATCACTGTTTGGGCACATGCCGGGGCTCGGAAGTGAAGTAGTGACGTTTTGAAATGCAGACTTTGATGGAATGCTCTGTGGGCGTCACGTTGCGTTTGCAGAGCCCCTGATGTGGCTTAACAGTAGAAACCCCCCACAAGTGACCCCATTTTGGAAACTAGACCCCCAAGGGAACTTATATAGATATGTGGTGAGCACTTTGAACCCCCAAGTGCTTCACAGACGTTTACAACGCAGAGCCGTGAAAATAAAAAATCATTTTTCTTTCCTCAAAAATGATGTTTTAGCAAGCATTTCTTTATTTTCACAAGGGTAACAGGAGAAATTGGACCCCAGTAATTGTTGCGCAGTTTATCCTGAGTATGCTGGTACCCCATATGTGGGGGTAAACCACTGTTTGGGCACACTTCAGGGCTCGGAAGTGAGGGAGCACCATTTGACTTTTTGAATACGAGATTGGCTGGAATCAATGGTGGCGCCATGTTGCGTTTGGAGACCCCTGATGTGCCTAAACAGTGGTAACCCCTCAATTCTACCTCCAACACTAACCCCCCCACACCCCTAACCCTAATCCCAACTGTAGCCATAACCCTAATCACAACCCTAACCACAACCCTAATTCCAACCCTAACCCTAAGGCTATGTGCCCACGTTGCGGATTCGTGTGAGATATTTCCGCACCATTTTTGAAAAATCCGCGTGTAAAAGGCACTGCGTTTTACCTGCGGATTTTCCGCGGATTTCCAGTGTTTTTTGTGCGGATTTCACCTGCGGATTCCTATTGAGGAACAGGTGTAAAAAGACGCGGAATCCGCACAAAGAATTGACATGCTGCGGAAAATACAACGCAGCGTTTCCGCGCGGTATTTTCTGCACCATGGGCACAGCGGATTTGGTTTTTCATATGTTTACATGGTACTGTAAACCTGATGGAATACTGCTGCGAATCCGCAGCGGCCAATCCGCAGCCAAATCCGCACCGTGTGAACATAGCCTAATTCTAAAGGTATGTGCACACGCTGCGGAAAACGCTGCAGATCCGCAGCAGTTTCCCATGAGTTTACAGTTCAATGTAAACCTACAGGAAACAAAAATCGCTGTACACATGCTGCGGAAAAACTGCACGGAAACGCAGCGGTTTACATTCCGCAGCATGTCACTTCTTTGTGCGGATTCCGCAGCGGTTTTACAACTGCTCAAATAGAAAATCGCAATTGTAAAACCGCAGTGAAATGCGCAGAAAAAACCGCGGTAAATCCGCCATAAATCCGCAGCGGTTTAGCACTGCGGATTTATCAAATCCGCAGCGGAAAAATCCGCAGAGGACCAGAATACGTGTGCACATACCGAAACCCTACCCCTAGCCCTACCCCTAGCCCTAGCCCTACCCCTAGCCCTACCCCTAGCCCTAACCCTAGCCCTACCCCTAACCCTACCCCTAACCCTACCCCTAACCCTAACCCTACCCCTAACCCTATTCTAACATTAGTGGGAAAAAAAAAATTTCTTTTTTTATTGTCCCTACCTATGGGGGTGACAAAGGGGGGGGGGTCATGTATTATTTTTTTTATTTTGATCACTGAGATAGATTATATCTCAGTGATCAAAATGCACTTTGGAACGAATCTGCCGGCCGGCGCACTGCGAATGCGCCCGCCATTTTGGAAAATGGCGGCGCCCAGGGAGAAGACGGACGGGACCCCGGCTGGATCGGTAAGTATGATGGGGTGGGGGGGAGCACGGGGGGGGGGAATCGGAGCGCGGCAGGCGTGGAACGGAGCACGGGGGGCGTGGAACGGAGCACGGGGGGGCTGGAACGGAGCACGGGGGGGCTGGAACGGAGCATGGGGGGTGGAACGGAGCACGGGGGGGTGGATCTGAATGCAGGGGGGGTGATTGGAGCACGGGGGGGTGATTGGAGCACGGGGGGAGCGGACAAGAGCACGGGGGGGAGCGGAGCACTGGATGGAGGGGAGCCGGAGCAGTGTACCGGCCAGATCGGAGGGCTGGGGGGGCGATCGGTGGGGTGGGGTGGGGGCACACTAGTATTTCCAGCCATGGCCGATGATATTGCAGCATCGGCCATGGCTGGATTGTAATATTTCACCCGTTATAATAGGTGAAATATTACAAATCGCTCTGATTGGCAGTTTCACTTTCAACAGCCAATCAGAGCGATCGTAGCCACGAGGGGGTGAAGCCACCCCCCCTGGGCTAAACTACCACTCCCCCTGTCCCTGCAGATCGGGTGAAATGGGAGTTAACCCTTTCACCCGATCTGCAGGGACGCGATCTTTCTGTGACACAGCATATGCGTCACAGGTCGGATTGGCACCGACTTTCATGACGCATACGCTGTGTCACAGGTCGGGAAGGGGTTAATGAGCAGTACCACATGACTGCTGAATTCAGGAAGAGCTGCGGGCGCCGGAGAAGCAGGGAAGTGCAGAGATGCCCAGGGAGCAGGTGAGAATGATGGACAGCTGCCGCTCCCCCGCCGACCCCCTGGGACAATGACTCTGGTATAAGCCTAGAGGGGCGCTTTCAGCCTAAAAAAATTGGCTTAAAATCTCGGCTTATACTCGAGTATATACGGTAATTACAAATTATAAGTTTTGAATTTTTTTTCTTTATCAGTTAATTTTTTGCAGACTTCTAAAGTTTTGAAAAAGTGTGAATTTTGGCCTGGTATGGCTTTACATTTATCATATCTTGGGCTAGAATTAAGATAAAGAGGTGGGAGAGGCATCATTTTTCTCAGAACGGTATCGGCTTTCATTTGATATGTCCCAAGACTAAGTTTCTTTAGATATTGTTTTGGAGAAATCAAATTAAAAATTTTGATTCGCAATTGTGAAAAAATGCATGTGTGTTACTTGTGTTCTTGTTTATATTTGTACAGGGATTCAACTTGGGACCTATCAAATTTTTTTTTTTTTTTAAACCCTGAATCATTTGATTTTATGTTTGTGTAAGTTTCTACCTTTTTTCTTTGCAAATTACAACTTACCGTATATACTCGAGTATAAGCCGACCCGAGTATAAGCCGACCCCCCTAATTTTGCCACAAAAAACTGGGAAAACTTATTGACTCGAGTATAAGCCTAGGGTGGAAATGTAGCATTTACCGGTGAATTTCAAAAATAAAAATAGATCATTATTTCCCCATAGCTGTGCCATATAGTGCTCTGCACCGTTCATATTGCCCCATAGATGCTGCACAGATGCCCCATATAGTGCTGTGTGCCGTTCATACTGCCCCATAGATGCTGCACAGATGCCCCATATAGTGCTGTGTGCCGTTCATACTGCCCCCATAGATGCTGCACAGATGCCCCATATAGTGCTGTGTGCCGTTCATACTGCCCCCATATAGTGCTGTGTGCCGTTCATACTGCCCCCATAGATGCTGCACAGATGCCTCATATAGTGCTGTGTGCCGTTCATACTGCCCCCATATAGTGCTGTGTGCCGTTCATACTGCCCCCATATAGTGCTGTGTGCCGTTCATACTGCCCCCATATAGTGCTGTGTGCCGTTCATACTGCCCCCATATAGTGCTGTGTGCCGTTCATACTGCCCCCATAGATGCTCCACATAAATCTGTGCTGCCGCTGCTGCTGCTGCAATAAAAAAAAAAAAACACATACTCACCTCCCTTGATTGCAGCTCCCAGCGTCCGGTCCCGGCGCCTCCATCTTCCCGGCGTCTCTGCTCTGACTGATCAGGCAGAGGGCGCCGCGCACACTATATGCGTCATCGCGCCGTCTGCCTGAACAGTCAGAGCGCAGACGCCGGGAAGATGGAGGCGCCGGGAAGATGGAGCGACGCCCGGCGGCTGGACCGCGGACAGGTGAATATAACATACTTACCTAGTCCCAGCGATCCTCGCGCTGTCCCTGCCTTCCTCCCCGTCTTCTATGCTGCAGCATCTTCCTGTCAGCGGTCACCGGCACCGCTGATTAGAGAAATGAATAGGCGGCTCCACCCCTATGGGAGGTGGAGCCGCTTATTCATATCTCTAATGAGCGGTCCCACGTGACCGCTGAAGAGGGGAAGACGCTGCAGCACAGAAGACGGGGAGGAAGGCAGGGACAGCGCGAGGATCGCCAGGACTAGGTAAGTATACCTCAGCGCCCTCTCCCCCTCACCCGCCGACCCCACCACTACCGTGACTCGAGTATAAGCCGAGGGGGGCACTTTCAGCCCAAAAATTTGGGCTGAAAATCTCGGCTTATACTCGAGTATATACGGTATTTGATTCAACATTTATATGCAACAATAAAGAAACACAAAAAACAAATACAGAAGTGCCAGAATAAATACATCTTAATCATCATAAGGCTGCCGTCACACAGTCAGTATTTGGTCAGTATTTTACATCAGTATTTGTAAGCCAAAACCAGGAGTGGAACAAATAGAGGAAAAGTGTAATAGAAACATATGCACATCTTCTGCATTTATCACCCACTCCTGGTTTTGGGTTACAAATACTGATGTAAAATACTGACCAAATACTGCTAGTGTGACGGCAGCCTAACACAACTTGCGCAGCATTTTCCACCTGAATGCATTGAACAAACCAAAAGAAAAAAGGTGATCATATCCTTGTGTGATTTTCTAAATACAGCCTCATCCTAACTATGTTAAAAACCAGATTAAAAGAACTACCGTATATACTCGAGTATAAGCCGACCCGAGTATAAGCCGACCCCCTTAATTTTGCAACAAAAAACTGGGAAAACTTATTGACTCGAGTATAAGCCTAGGGTGGAAAATGCAGCAGCTACCGGTAAATGCCAAAAATAAAACAATACCAATAAAAGTAAAATTAATTCAGACATCAGTAGGTTGTGTTCTTGAATATCCATATTGAATCAGGAGCCCCATATAATGCTCCATACAGTTCATTATGGCCCCATAAGATGCTCCATATACAAATATGCCCCATATAATGCTCCATGCAGTTCTAGGGCCCCATAGATGCCCCATATAATGCTCCATGCAGTTCTTTATGGCCCCATAGATGCCCCATATAATGCTCCATGCAGTTCATTATGGCCCCATAGATGCTCCATATAAAACTGTGCCACATGTAATGCTCCATACCGTTCATTATTGCCCCATAGATGCTCCAAATAAAGCTGTGCCACATATAATGCTCCATACCGTTCATTATGGCCCCATAGATGCTCCATATAGAATGCTGCTGCTGCAATAAAAACAATGACATACCTCTCGTTGCTGCCCGCTGCTCCCCAGCGTCCCGTCTCTCCGCAGTGACTGTTCAGGAAGAGGGTGGCGCGCACACTAATACGTCATTGCGCCCTCTGACCTGAACAGTCACAGCAAGAGGACGGGAAGACGGAGCGGCGCCCGGCGTGTGGAACGCGGACAGGTGAATATGAAATACTCACCTGCTCCGGCGCGGTCCCTGGCTCCTTCTCCCGGACAGATGGTCTCCGGGCACTGCAGCTTCTTCCTCTGTCAGCGGTCATTGGTACCGCTCATTACAGGAATGAATATGTGGCTCCACCCCTATGGGAATGGAGTCCATATTCATTACTTTAATGAGCGGTACCACGTGACCGCTGAACAGAGGAAGAGCTGCGGCACCCGAAAACCATGGGCCAGGCAGGGACAGCGCCAGGAGCAGGCCAGTGGGCGACAGTCCTCTCTCCCTCTCACCCGCCGACCATGACTCGAGTATAAGCCGAGAGGGGCATTTTCAGCCCAAAAATTTGGGCTGAAAATCTCAGCTTATACTCCAGTATATACGGTAATATTTTTACCACCTATTTATACATGTAACAATTTTTTTTCTATTATATCACTAAACATGTAATTTATGAAGTGTTTAAGAATAGTACAGTAGTTAAATCCTCGTTCTATAAAATATGAACTAATCAAACAATTAATAGTAGATTTTTAAACTGGCCTTTTATCATCAATGTGTCCCTTCTAGTGGGTGAAATGTGATCTTGTCCATAAGCGCTTACTAGCAATGGCAGTTTCCTTTTGTGTCAGAATATGTATGGCTGGTCATGGTGTTCGGCTCCACCTGAATTAATATCTGATTTTTGCTCACTTTTACAATGTCTGGTTTTCTTGGATACACAAAGGATGGCGCTGGACCAGAAGGTGCAGAAAATTCAATCTTTAGAGAGTACATTAACCCCTTTATCCCCAAGGGTGTTTTGCACGTTATGGACCGGGCCAATTTTTACAATTCTGACCACTGTCCCTTCATGAGGTTATGACTCTGGAACGCTTCAACGGATCCCGGTGATTCTGACATTGTTTTCTTGTGACATATTGTACCTCATGCTAGTGGTAAAATTTCGATATTACCTGCGTTTATTTGTGAAAAAAACGGAAATTTGGCGAAATTTTGAAATTTTCGCAATTTTCCAACTTTGAATTTTTATGCAATTAAATCAGAGATATGTCACAAAAAATACTTAATAAGTAACATTTCCCACATGTCTACTTTACATCAGCACAATTTTGGAACCAACATTTTTTTTTTGTTAGGAAGTTATAAGGGTTAAAAGTTGACCAGCAATTTCTCATTTTTACAACACCATTTTTTTTTAGGGACCACATCTCATTTGAAGTCATTTTAAGGGGTCAATATGATAGAAAATAACCAAGTGTGACACCATTCTAAAAACTGCACCCCGCAAGGTGCTCAAAACCACATTCAATAAGTTTATTAGCCCTTCAGGTGTTTCACAGGAATGTTTAAACAAAAATGAACATTTAACTTTTTTTCACCAAAAAATTAACTTCAGCTCCAATTTCTTTTATTTTACCAAGGGCAACAGGAGAAAATGGACCCCAAAAGTTGTTGTACAATTTGTCCTGAGTACGCCAATACCCCATATGTGAGGGTAAACCACTGTTTAGGCGCATGGCAGAGCTCGTTAGGGAAGGAGCGCCATTTGACTTTTCAATGCAAAATTGACAGGAATTGAGATGGGATGCCATGTTGCGTTTGGAGAGCCACTGATGTGCCTAAACATTGAAACCCCCCACAAGTGACACCATTTTGGAAAGTAGACCCCCTAAGGAACTTATCTAAATGTGTTGTAAGAGCTTAGAACCACCAAGTGTTTCACTACAGTTTATAACGCAGAGCCGTGAAAATAAAAACATTTTTTTCCCCACAAAAATTATTTTTTAGCCCCCAGTTTTGTATTTTACCAAGGGTAACAGGAGAAATTGGACCCCAAAAGTTGTTGTCCAATTTGTCCTGAGTACGCTGATACCCCATATGTGGGGGGGAACCACCGTTTGGGCGCATGGGAGGGCTCGGAAGGGAAGGAGCGCGATTTGGAATGCAGACTTAGGCTGCCGTCACACTAGCAGTATTTGGTCAGTATTTTACATCAGTATTTGTAAGCCAAAACCAGGAGTGGGTGATAAATACAGAAGTGGTGCACATGTTTCTATTATACTTTTCCTCTAATTGCTTCCAGTCCTGGTTTTGGCTACAAATACTGATGTAAAATACTGACCAAATACTGCTAGTGTGACGGCAGCCTTAGATGGAATGGTCTGCAGGCGTCACATTGCGTTTGCAGAGCCCCTAATGTACGTAAACAGTAGAAACCCCCCACAAGTGACCCCATATTGGAAACTAGACCCCCCCCCCCCCCCCCCAAGGAACTCATCTAGATGTGTTATGAGAACTTTGAACCCCCAAGTGTTTCACTACAGTTTATAACGCAGAGCCGCAAAAATAAAAAATGTTTGTGGGAAAAAAATTTTTTTTTTTAGCCCCAGTTTTGTATTTTCCCAAGGGTAACAGTAGAAATTGGACCCCAAAAGATGTTGTCCACTGTGTCCTGAGTACGCCGATACCCCATATGTTGGGGTAAACCCCTGTTTGGGCACACGGGAGAGCTCGGAAGGGAAGGAGCACTGTTTTACTTTTTCAACGCAGAATTGGCTGGAATTGAGATTGGATGCCATGTCGTGTTTGGAGAGCCCCTGATGTGCCTAAACAGTGGAAACCTCCCAATTATAACTGAAACCCTAATCCAAACACACCCCTAATCCCAACGGTAACCCTAACCACACCCCTAACCCTAATGTCAACCCTATTCTCAACCGTAAATGTAATCCAAACCCTAACCGTAACTTTAGCCCCATCCCTAACTTTAGCCCCAGCCCTAAGCCTGATGGGAAAATGGAAATAAATACATTTTTTCCCCCTAACTAAGGGGGTGATGAAGGGGGGGTTGATTTACTTTTATAGCGGGTTTTCTAGCGGATTTTTATGATTAGCACCCTTCACACACTCTCCTCCGGTACTTGTGTGTGCCTTGTTTTACTCATGTTTATTGTACTTGTCTATATTAGCCCCGTTCGCATGTAAAGCGCCATGGAATAAATGGCACTATAAAAATGAATAATAATAATAAATTTGACAGTCGTGACAAGTCTGAGTTTAGCGAATACCACAAGAACGTTAATTGCCTGATAACATTGTCCCAACAGTAAAGTTTGATGGAGGATGGATAAAACTTATGGGGTTGTATTTCAGGGGTTGGTCCAGGCCCCTTCGCTCCAGTGAATCCAAATATTAACACTCCAACATACAAGACATTTTGGACAATTGAATGCTCCCATTTTTGTGGGAAGTTTGGGGAAAGCCTTTTCTGTTCCAACATGAATTGGCTCCACTGCACAAAGCAATTTGCATGAAGGCATGGTCGGGAGAGTTTGGTGTGGAAGAACTTGACTGGCAGCACAGAGCCCTGACCTCAATTCTCTTGAACACTTTTAGTGTGAACTAGAAAAGAGATTGCAACTCCTATCGTCCCAACATCAGTGTCTGACCTCACAAACACTTAGGAAGAGGCAAAAATTCCAGGACACAAAGATGTTCCAGGAAGCCACAAAGTGTCAATCCATGTACAGTTACAGAGCGGGTTCACTCACTGCAGAGGCGCAAAGTGCACACAACTCAACTGCTGACATCAGCACAAAACTGTACGCCAGTAGCTTCATGGCTATTCAGCTGCATGCAAGCCTTACATCACCAAGCACAACGCCAAGAATAGGATGGAGTGATATAAAGAATGCCACAAAAGGATTCTGCAGCAGTATAAAGGTGTTCTGTTGAGTGACAAAACTTTAAACCTTATTTTTTCTTGTTAGGAAGTTCTAAGGGTTAAAATTTGACCAGCAATTTCTCATTTTTACAACAAAATTTACAAAATAATTTATTTTTAGGGACCACAAAACATTTGAAGTCCCTTTTGAAGGGTCTATATGATAGAAGATACCCAAAAGTGACACCATTCTAAAAACTGCACCCCTTAGGCTACTTTCACACTTCCGTTTTTTGCAATCCGTCATTTTGGGGAAAAAAAACTGATCCTACAAATGTGCCCGCAGGATGCGTTTTTTTTCCCATAGACTATTAGAGACGGATGGCCACACGTCGCGTCCGTCGTTCAACGGATCCGTTGTGTTTTGGCGGACCATCGGCACGAAAAAACGTTCAAGTGAACGTTTTTTTGTCCGTCGCGTCTGCCACTTTCTACTGCGCATGCGCGTCCGAAACTCCGCCCCCTCATCCCCGGACTTTAGACTGGGCAGCGGATGCGTTGAAAAACTGCATCCGCTGCCCACGTCGTACATAAATTTCACAACGTGCATCGGTACGTCGGCACGCACACATAGCTAGTGTGAAAGTAGCCTTAAGGTGCTCAAAACCACATTCAATATGTTGTTTAACCCTTCCGGTGCTTCACAGGAATTTTTGGAATGTGGGGGCAAAAAATGTACATTTAACTTTTGGCAAAAAATGTATTTCAGATCCATTTTTTTTTTTTTATTTTAACAAGGGTAACAGGAAAAAATTGACCCCAAAATATGTTGTGTAATTTCTCCTGAACATGACTGTACCCCTTGTGAGGGAGAAAACCAGAAGAGCTCGGAAGGGAAGGAGAGCACCATTTGACTTTTTTTTTAATGCAAAATTTGCTGGAACAATTGGCGGACGCCATATCGCTTTTGGAGAGCCTCTGATGTGCATAAACAGTGAAAATCCCCCACAAATGACACCATTTTGGAAACTAGATCCCCCTCAGGGATCTGATGTAGATGTGTGGTGAGCGCATTGAACCCTCAGGTGTTTCGCAGAACTTTATAACGTTGAGCCGTAAAAATGAAAAAAGTCAAGGAAGTATGTGCACACGTTCGGGTTTTTTTGCGTTTTTTTTTTTCCGCGATAAAAACTCATTAAAAACGCATACATTATGCATCCTATAATTTAGAATGCATTCTGCAATTTTTGTGCACATGATGCATTTTTTTCCGCGAAAGACGCATCACGGTAAAAAAAAGCAGCATGTTCATTAATTTTGCATTTTTTTTCGCGTTTTTCCTGCTATTCTATGCTACTCTATGCATTTGGAAAATACGCATAAAAAATGCGCAAAAACCGCATCAATAACGTGAAAAAAACGCATGCGGATTTCTGGCTGAAATGTCCGGTTTTTGTCAGGAAACTTTCTGCCAGAAATCCTGACGTGTGCACATACCCTTTGGGTGCACTGCAGGGCTCAGAAGGGAAGGATCATCATTGACTTTTTGAATGTAAAATTTCCTGGAAACATTAGCGGGCGTCATGTAGCATTTGGAGAGCCTCTGATGTTCGTAGTCAGTGGAAATCGCCATAAGTGACCCCATTTTGGAAACTAGACTACTCAGGGAATGTACTTAGATGCGTGGTTGAGCCGTGAAAATAGAAAAATCACATTTTCACCACAAAAATATTATTTTGGCCCCAAATGTTGCATTTTCATAAGGGTAACAGGAGATATTGCACATACAGTTTATGTAATTTCTCCAGCGTACGTCGATACCCCATATGTGGAGGAATACTACTTTTGAGGCACAGTGCAGAACTCAGAAGGGAAGAGGCGCCATATTGGAGGTCAGATTTTGCTGGAATGGTTTGAGGGTGCCATGTCACATTCTGGCACCTCAGGGCCTCTGCCAATATCAGAAATCCCTTATACGTGAACTCATTTTACAAACTACACTCTCCAATGAATTCATCTAGTGGTGCAGTGATCATATTGACACCACAATGACTCACAGAATTTTATATCATTGAGCCGTGAAGAAAGAATAAATTACATTTTTACCACTAAAATATTGTTTTAGTCCCAAGTTTTCAAATTTTCTAAGGGCTAATAGGATTTTTTTTTATTTATGACAATCTGAGGTCTGTTTTTTCCTGAGAGATTTTACTGTTATGGTGTGCAGGTGCCATGACCAACTGGGAGAGCCCATGAGGTGAAAAAACACCAAAAACAGGCAAAGATGCTTACCTGTCTAAATAGGCCTCAATACAAATGCACAAGCAGGGTGCAGCGGACCCAAACAAAATAGCAAATGCACAGGTGCAATACCTAATGAAACAGCCAGCCTTCAATAAGGGTTTGGCCTTGTGGTACACCAATGCACTAAGATAAAATACTCTGTATGTGGCGTGTTCACACAAGGAATACAAAGCATCTGGCTACAGCCTATTAATAACGCCCTATGGCGGGCCCATGAGGTGCCAGAACAGCAGAACCTCCCTTAACCCCTTAGTGACAGAGCCAAATTTTTGAAATCTGACCAGTGTCACTTTGTGGTAATAACTCTGCAACGCTTCAACAAATCCCAGTGATTTTGAGACTGTTTTTTTTGTGACACAATATAATTTATGATAATGGTAAATTTAGGTCAATATGTTTTGTTTATTTATAAAAAATATGAAAAATTTGAGAAAAATTTTAAACAATTAGCAATTTTCAAAATTTGAATGATTATCCCTTTAATCCAGATGGTCATACCACAGCAAACCATTAATAAATAACATTTCCCACATGTCGGCTTTACATCAGCACCATTTATAAAATGTTATTTTATTTTGTTAGCACTTTAGGAGGTTTAAAAATGTAGCAGCAATTTTTCATTTTTTCAAGGAAATTTACTACATTTATTTTTATAAGGACTTATCCATGTTTGAAGTGAATTTGGGGGTCCTATATACAGGTCCTTCTCAAAAAATTAGCATATAGTGTTAAATTTCATTATTTACCATAATGTAATGATTACAATTAAACTTTCATATATTATAGATTCATTATCCACCAACTGAAATTTGTCAGGTCTTTTATTGTTTTAATACTGATGATTTTGGCATACAACTCCTGATAACCCAAAAAACCTGTCTCAATAAATTAGCATATCAAGAAAAGGTTCTCTAAACGACCTATTACCCTAATCTTCTGAATCAACTAATTAACTCTAAACACATGCAAAAGATACCTGAGGCTTTTATAAACTCCCTGCCTGGTTCATTACTCAAAACTCCCATCATGGGTAAGACTAGCGACCTGACAGATGTCAAGAAGGCCATCATTGACACCCTCAAGCAAGAGGGTAAGACCCAGAAAGAAATTTCTCAACAAATAGGCTGTTCCCAGAGTGCTGTATCAAGGCACCTCAATGGTAAGTCTGTTGGAAGGAAACAATGTGGCAGAAAACGCTGTACAACGAGAAGAGGAGACCGGACCCTGAGGAAGATTGTGGAGAAGGACCGATTCCAGACCTTGGGGAACCTGAGGAAGCAGTGGACTGAGTCTGGTGTGGAAACATCCAGAGCCACCGTGCACAGGCGTGTGCAGGAAATGGGCTACAGGTGCCGCATTCCCCAGGTAAAGCCACTTTTGAACCATAAACAGCGGCAGAGGCGCCTGACCTGGGCTACAGAGAAGCAGCACTGGACTGTTGCTAAGTGGTCCCAAGTACTTTTTTCTGATGAAAGCAAATTTTGCATGTCATTCGGAAATCAAGGTGCCAGAGTCTGGAGGAAGACTGGGGAGAAGGAAATGCCAAAATGCCTGAAGTCCAGTGTCAAGTACCCACAGTCAGTGATGGTGTGGGGTGCCATGTCAGCTGCTGGTGTTGGTCCACTGTGTTTCATCAAGGGCAGGGTCAATGCAGCTAGCTATCAGGAGATTTTGGAGCACTTCATGCTTCCATCGGCTGAAATGCTTTATGGAGATGAAGATTTCATTTTTCAGCACGACCTGGCACCTGCTCACAGTGCCAAAACCACTGGTAAATGGTTTACTGACCATGGTATTACTGTGCTCAATTGGCCTGCCAACTCTCCTGACCTGAACCCCATAGAGAATCTGTGGGATATTGTGAAGAGAAAGTTGAGAGACGCAAGACCCAACACTCTGGATGAGCTTAAGGCCGCTATTGAAGCATCCTGGGCCTCCATAACATCTCAGCAGTGTCACAGGCTGATTGCCTCCATGCCACGCCGCATTGAAGCAGTCATTTCTGCCAAAGGATTCCCGACCAAGTATTGAGTGCATAACTGAACATTATTATTTGATGGTTTTTTTGTTTGTTATTAAAAAACACTTTTATTTGATTGGATGGGTGAAATATGCTAATTTATTGAGACAGGTTTTTTGGGTTATCAGGAGTTGTATGCCAAAATCATCAGTATTAAAACAATAAAAGACCTGACAAATTTCAGTTGGTGGATAATGAATCTATAATATATGAAAGTTTAATTGTAATCATTACATTATGGTAAATAATGAAATTTAACACTATATGCTAATTTTTTGAGAAGGACCTGTATAGTGAAACCCCCACAAGTGATACCATTTTAAAAACAGCACCCCCAGACATATTGAAAACTGCAGTCAGGTAGTTTATTAACCCTTCAGGTGCTTTACAGGAATTAATGCAAAGTGGTATGACAGAAGTGAAAATGTGCATTTTTACCAACTAAATTCCTCTAACTTCTGAACAGGTTACTCCAGTCCTCAGACTCTAAGGCCGCTATTTGGTCATGAATTGCCACGGCAAACATCAGGACCACAAAATCATGATCTGAGGGCACCAATTGGGATAAAGAGGAAGCTCCCACACTCTGTTAACCATATATAATGATGTAGCCACTATTTACAGCAGCATCTAAGGGGTTAAACAGATTTGGACGGTACAAACACTGATAGTGGCTGATACAGCAAGTTGTTAGCTATAGTGCACAACCGACAGATGCTGGATTGTTAACTGTATGGGGAGGCTATTCTCTTATATGTCAGGTCAGTTAAAAAACGTATTGGCTGTCATTAAGGGGTTAACCACTGGTATGTCACAAAATTTTATACGATTGGGCAGTGAAGAAAAAATAGCTACATTTTTACCACCAATTTTTTTTTTTTTTTTTAGCCCCAGATTTGACATTTTCACACAAGTGGGAAAAAATTACACCAAAACTTGTCCCACAATTTCTACTGAACATGGCAATACCCCATATGTGGCTGTGCAGTACTACTTAGACATATGGAGAGACTCGGGAGGAATGGAGCAATATTTGCCTACTGGAGCACAGGTTTTCCTAGAACAGTTTGCGGACTCCATATACAGATCCCCCAATTGCTAGAAGAGCAGAATCATCCCTCAAGTGACCCCATTTTGGAAACTAAACTCCTTGGGGAATATATCTACGCGTGTAGTGACGATTTTGACTCCATGGTTATTTTCCAGAAACAAGCAGTAATGAATGTTGCCGAGTGAAAATTGCAAACTGCCGTTGTAGTGACCAGTACACTGTAGTAACCAGTACGTTGTAGTCACCAGTACGTTACGCCCAGCCCATGCTTCTGGAGGCATGCACCTGTAAGTTAGGTGGGCTCTCATCGCTTCAGAAATGCCAAACGTGGACACATTATGTGGTTTAGGTACACTGTGGGGCTCTGAAGGGAAGGGGGCATTTGGATTTGAGCCGAGAATTTGCTAAATTTCTTTTCTTGTGTGAGGAGCCATTTTGCTTTTACAAAGCCTTTGTACTACCTGTTACATGGAAGCCCCCTACATTTCCATTAACAGATGACAGACCTGCGTGGGGACTTTTTTTTTTTTTTGTGGATTGAGTTGAAGCTTTTATATGGAACATTTTACATAACGTTTTGGATTACATTTATCTGGCGCTCTACGCTGAGCACTTTGGAGTTTCCATCTAAATTTGTGAGTGACGTAATTCAGATGAAACCTCTGAGAAATCCATTCACTATAATGAGGCAGCAGAGTTACTCTGGACTCCATCTGGCCTCTGTTCAGCGCTGTCCTTCTTTTCAGAAGTGCACAAAACTGTGGCTGATGGCACTTTTATGCAATCCTAAAAAGACTGACACCGCCGGATCACAGGTCAGACAGCGTCTACAGTGCCTCCATCTGCCTCATTATAAGGAATTTCCCGCCAGAGGTTCCGTCTGAATCATGTATTTCAGAGATTTACACGGAAACCCTGGTGTAAGCGCAGAGCACAGGATAAATGTGCGCCCAGCCTTACTGCAGTCTTTGGGAGTCAGAATGGAAAAATTCAACAGCAGGTGAAGAACTGGTTTTATTTATTTATTTTTTTGGACATCGTTCCTGGTGCGGTATAAGTGATTAGGCGACACTATTCTTTGGGTCGGTGTGATTACAGCGATACCAGTTTTATATCGGGTTTTTATGTTTGGCAGCTGTCTCACACCAAGACGGTTTTTGCATCACCATATTTTGAAAGATGTAATTTTTCTATATTTTGGCCCATAGAGTCATGTGAGGGCTTGTTTTTTGTGGGATGAGTTGACGTTATTATTGTTACCATTTGTGGGCACATGATATTTTTTGATTGCTGAAAGCTTTCTATTCCGATTTTTGGGAGGCAGATGAGCAAACACCTGCAATTCAGGAATTTTTTTTTTTTTTGTTGGGTGGGGGGTTTATGCCGTTCTGTGTGTGTTAAAATTGATAAGGCAGTTATATATTTATAAAATATATATATATTTTTTACTTTATTTCATGTTTTGTACCTTATGCACAATAAAAACTTTTATAGACAAAATACCGTATATACTTGAGTATAAGCCGACCCGAGTATAAGCCGGCCCCCCTAATTTTGCCACAAAAAACTGGCAAAACTTAATGACTCGAGTGTAAGCCTAGGGTGGAAAATGCAGCAGCTACCGGTAAATTTCAAAAGTAAAAATAGATGCCAATAAAAGTAAAATTAATTGAGACATCAGTAGGTTAAGTATTTTTGAATATCCATATTGAATCAGGAACCCCATATAATGCTCCATAAAGTTTGATGGGCCCCATTAAATGCTCCATATTAAAATATGCCCCATATAATCCTGCATAAAGGGTAATAAGGGCCCCATAAGATGCTCCATAGAGATATTTGCCCCATATAGTGCTGCACAAATGTTATGGCCCCATAAGATGCTCCATACAGTCACTTGCCCCATATAGTGCTGCACAAGCGTTGTGGCCCCATATGATGCTCCGTACAGTCCCTTGCCCCATTTGCTTTTGCTGCGATAAGATGCTCCATACAGTCACTTGCCACATATAGTGCTGCACAAACGTTATGGCCCCATAAGATGCTCCATACAGTCACTTGCCACATATAGTGCTGCACAAACGTTATGGCCCCATAAGATGCTCCATACAGTCACTTGCCACATATGCTTTTGCTGCGATAAAAAAAAAAAAAATCATACACTCACCTCTCTTCGCTCAGGCCCCCGGCACTTTCAATAGTTACCTGCTCCTCTTTCCGTTGCGGCTCCGTCTTCAGCACTGACGTTCAGCAGAGGGCGCGCACTGACCATGTCACCGCGCCCTCTGACCTGAGCGTCACAGCCAGAGGATGCTGAAGACTGAGCCGCACCGGAACGGGGAGCAGTAAGTATCGCGCAGCACAGCGCTCCCCTCCCCGTATACTCCCCTACTGCTGGCGCAGTCCCTGCACGTTCCTTCTTCCACCGCTGCATCTTCCTGTATTGAGCGGTCACAGTTATCGCTCATTACAGTAATGAATATGCGGCTCCACCTCTATGGGAGGTAGAGCCGCATATTCATTACTGTAATGAGCAGTACCATGTGACCGCTCAGTACAGGAAGAATCTGCAGCGCTGGAAGAAGCAGGGACCGCGCCAGCAGTAGGGGAGTATTATTAGAGAGCCCCCGCTCCCCCTCCCCTGCCGATCCCTGGGTATGACTCGAGTATAAGCCGAGAGGGGGACCTTCAGCCCAAAAAGTGGGCTGAAAATCTCGGCTTATACTTGAGTATATACGGTAATTACTTTTGCATTGCTTTATTCTGCGAGCTATGACTTTTATTTTTCCGCTGGTCGAGCTGTATGGCGACTTTTTTTGCGGGACAAGATGACGTTTTCAGCAGTAACATGTTTATTTATATCCGTCTTTTTCATCACATTTTATTCCACTTTTTGTACGGCGGTATGATAAAGCATTTTTTTCTGCCGGTTTTTATTTTTCTTTATAGTGTTCACTGAAGGAGTTTACTAATGGCACAATGTTATAGGTCGGGTCTTGCGGACGCAGCGATACCAAATGTGTACTTTTATTTTACATTTGAAGTAACTTAGAGGGGTCTGTATGACAGAGAATACCCAAAAGTGACAACATTCTAAAAACTGCACCCCTCAAGGTGTCCAAAACCACATTCATGAAGTTTATTAACCCTTCAGGTGCTTCACAAGAACTGAAGCAATGTGGTAGGAAAAAATTAACATTTAACTTTTTTCACAAAAATGTTACTTTGGACACAATTTTTTTTATTTTCTCAAGGGTGCCAGGAGAAAATGAATCACAATATTTGTTGTGCAATTTCTCCTGAGTACGTTGATACCTCATGTGTGGGTAAGACCACTCTTTAGGTGCACGGCAGGGCTCGGAAGGGAAGGAGTTCCATTTGAGGTTTTGAACGTAAAATTGGCTGTAATCTCTCCATGCCTCGTTTGGAGAGCCCCTGATGTGCCTAAACAGTGGAAACCCCCTAGAAGTGACATCATTTTGGAAACTAGACCCCTTAAGGAACTTATCTAGATGTGTGGTGAGCACCTTGAACCCCCAGGTGCTTCACATAAGTTTATAATGTAGAGCCGTGAAAATTAAAACTCACATTTTTTCCACAAAAATCATCTTTTAGCACCACGTGTTGAGGGTGCCATGACTCACTGGGAGAACCCCTGAGGTGGCAGAACAGCAAGACTCTTAGTAAGTAAGCCCATTTTACAAAATACACCTCTTGATGAATTAATCTAGGGGTGCATTGTTCACTTTGACATCATCGTTGGGTTACAAAATTTAATACAATTGAGCAGTGAAGAAAAAGTTACATTTTTAATACAAAAATTTTATTTTAGCCCCAGATTTTGCATTTTCACACAAGTGGGTAAAATTGGCACCAGAATTTGTCCCACAATTCGTGCTTAACCCCTTCCCGACCTTTGACGCCACATAGGCGTCATGAAAGTCGGTGCCAATCCGACCTGTGACGCCTATGTGGCGTCATGGAAAGATCGCGTCCCTGCAGATCGGGTGAAAGGGTTAACCCGATCTGCCGGGACGCGATCTGCACCCGAATTTTTTTTCTCCCTTTTTTTACCTAGTCCCTTTATGGGACTCTCACTTTTTTTTACTTTGATTGCAGGTATAATGCACTGCAGTGCACTAGCATTACAGTGCATTATACCTATACTGAAAGCTTCTGACACCATGCTGTGAACATGGTCTTAAAATCTTTCTTTAGCTTGGTGACCCGGGGGTCGTCATGACGACCGGGGTCACCATGGCAAGGATCGGGCCCCTGCTATGACGCCGATCTGAAGGCAGAGGAGCTCCTCTCCCTCTGCCTGCCTTCTGAATGCTGCGATCGCTCTCAATCGCAGCATTTTGGGGGTTAACAGCCAGGGGCGGCGCTGACACGGCTCCTGGCTGTTACTGCAGAAGCTCAGCCACTAATGGAGCTGAACTGCTGCACTGAGCGGGCAGAAGGTGCTGATATTTCAGCATCTCCTGGGCGATCATGCTGTGATCAGTCAGATTGACTGACCTTTTCCCGTGCCTCTCAGCTGTCATTGACATGCAGTGGCAGTTGACATGCATGACGGACATAGCCTGTCCTGGTGCGGGAACTGACACCCGGCCATGATGGGCTAAGCCAATCATTGGACATTAAGGGGTTAATGCCTGTGAGAAATGGCACAAAGCTGCATCAATAAAAGTCACCTATAATAAAAAAAAAAACAGCTAAATATTTATTTTGCTCACTTATGTAGCACCCTTAATTCCACAGTACTTTACAGACATTAGCATCACTGTCCCCATTAGGGCTCTAATCTACTCAATCCAAATTCCCTATGAGTATGTCTTTGGATTATAGGAGCAGAGACAGCACGGTGGCTCAGTGGTTAGCACTGCAGCCTTGCCGCGCTGGAGTCCTGGGTTCAAATCCCACCAAGGACAACATCTGCAAGGAGTTTGTATGTTCTCCCCGTGTTTGTGTGGGTTTCCACTCGGTTTTCCGGTTTCCTCCCTTGCTCCAAAGACATACTGATGGGAAACTAAGATTGTGAGCCCCAATGGGGACAGTGATGATGTCTGTAAAAGTGCTGCAGAATATGATATTCAATGCATAATAAATAGGAGGAAACCCACACAGGGATAACATGCAAACTCCTTGTAGATGTCCTTGGTGAGATTTGAGCCCTGAACCCAGCACTGCAAGGCTGCAGTATATATTTTTTTACTCTACACTCTGAGATAGTATAGTATGTATACTTGATGGGCTGGTGTCAGACGGAAACACTTTTGGCCTCTGGCAATACAGCAGTATACACACATTTAGCTTGTACTTCAGGAGCTTGTTTTGGCGCCAGAGCAAAAATGTTATGTCAACATGTAGTTCCTTAACATTGCCACAAGATGTCACTATTGCGCAGTAAATTATTTTTGAGAGCTGATTACTACGTAATTGAAAAATATTTCTAACTGAGAGTTCTCAGTGGTTAATACCATTTAGTGGCTAACTGAAAAGATAGTAACAAATTGCAAGCTTTCGAGACTACGCAGGTGTCTTCATCAAGCATAGACTAAAAGAAATTGTGAAGAATCACATATTTATGCACAACACAACACAGCACAGAAAAATGCCATAGATAAGACAGGAGACATGAAGCAGACAGAATTACCATTATGTGAGTGAAACAGTTATGTCCATAAATATTGGCTAAGTTCATAGATAAGGAGTGTGCATGTTTTATTGTCCTCTAATTGGGGTCTGGTACTATAAGCATCCTTATCAAATAAAGGGTAAGTACCCTATAGTTCAGCCACCCCACATTAATAAGAATATAGGAGGACTAGTCCCATATCAATATGCGGGCCCCCCGACGAAGCTGAGGGCGAAATGCGCGTAGGGGCGCGTGTTGTGGACTATGGAGAAGGAAAAGGGTAAGGTGTGGATATGGGACTAGTCCTCCTATATTCTTATTAATGTGGGGTGGCTGAACTATAGGGTACTTGCCCTTTATTTGATAAGGATGCTTGCACCCCATATAGCTGCTAGGGGTACCATTTAGCACTGGGCACTTTATTTTACCCCATTGGCAGTTACTGCTCTTGTGCCACTGAGCCTTTATATACCTCCCCTTTTGCTACATCCATGGTGCAACATGGCTTTTTATTGCACCCATTTTCAATATTCAAATATTTCTGTATTATGTTATTGTTGTGATCATATAGCTGGACTCTTTGTCTCTAACAAATTTTAATGTTGCTAGATTTGCATTAATAAATATTGAATTTTAATATGTACTTTGTGAGTCGATATACTTCATGTTTCTTGGTTTCTGACTATAGAGAGCAGCAGCTGTAGCTGCCTCCGGCCCTGACTGACAGCCGACCCCCAATGCAGAGCCAGTGACAGGAGCGAAGTTACAGCTGCCGCTCTCTACACTCAGAGCGGTGACTGAACCCGAATGCTGACTGGGAGAGTAAAGATCATTTTCTCCCTGCAGCTTTCTGCTACATGCGGGTGTCGGGCAGGTTAGTAACACTATTAACCTGCAGATTAACCCCATATCTGTATGTTAATAGCATTTTCTCTGGGGACTGGTTCCCTTTAACTGATACTTCAGAGGCTCTGCAAAAATGACATGGCACACAGAATCAATCCTGCAAAATCCACGCCTAAAAGCCAAAATGCGCGCCTTCACTTCTGAACACAGCAGGGCAGCTAGTCAATAATCTACATGAAAAAAAAAAAAAAAAAAAAAAAACTGGCAGAAATGCTTACCTGTCTAAATGGGCCTCAATACAATTGCACTACCAGGGTGCAGCGGACCCAAGTAAAGATGGCAACTACACAGGTGCAGTAATACCGATGAGGCAGCCAGCCTACAATCAGGGATTGGCCGTGTGGCACACCAATGCAAAAAATATATAATCTGTATGTGGCAATGTTCACACAAGGAATGCAGAGCATCTGGTTCTCAGCCTACTAATGATGC
The DNA here is from genome assembly GCF_032444005.1 of Ranitomeya imitator. Classification (NCBI taxonomy): domain Eukaryota; kingdom Metazoa; phylum Chordata; class Amphibia; order Anura; family Dendrobatidae; genus Ranitomeya; species Ranitomeya imitator. The sequence goes on along the minus strand of NC_091286.1, from coordinate 447,760,224 downwards.
CCTATGGCGGGCTGCCCAGTGCTAACTATAATGCACCCTGTGTGAACAGAGGCCACAGTTTACAGAACCATTTCTACATCTCTGTACAGTGGGAACCAGTAATACATTTTTGAGGTGTATGTCATTGATAGGCTGATGTTGGCCGCAACATATTGGGCTCTGACGTAGATTATCTGTGGATGAATTGCAGTTGTCACTTTGCACTGACTGCTGCACATAATGGGGTTAACATGCTCACACTCCTAGATGTATTGTTGAGGCGTGCAGTTTTTAAAAAGGGGTATCTGTACACGGTGCCCCCAAACTGCAAAAGCCAATGAGTAGGAGGTGTAACCGAATACAGTCCTTCCATACATCACATTCACCAGACTGAGTCCTGTGCCGCACTGTCATGAGAAATCGCGTAGATCCGTAAAAGCATTAGTTATTGTCACACGGCCTCAGACCTAAAGGATTTTGGGATCGTCTTTCTATTAGCAGGTTTTACAGGCACTGTTTTTTTTTTTTTTTTTGTCATCTAAAAATGTGAGTTGTCCCATAAGGTTATGTGCACACTGCAACTTTTACATGTGAGGGAACTTGTCAGGTTGTTCCGGACATAATGGCGTCTTTTATCCTGAAACCTCTTTCAGTGTCTTTTCAGTCGTTTTTTTTCCAACATCTTTGGCTGACCGCTGAAAAATAGCCTGGTCTCTTTTTAATCACTTGGCGTGTTCGGAGATATGAAGCAGTTAAGAGAAGCTCTAAAGACTGAACATGCGCACAAGTCATTTTTACATTGCAAAGCTTCCGTTCTTTATTTATGGAGCATACCTGCCTGACAAAGACATGGTGGGCAAAAGCAAAATTGGCAGTAATGGGTTAGGCAGTAAGGGTTCCTTGTAAGACAGCCACACAGCTTATTACAAAAATTGTGTCTTTAGTTTCTTATTTAAGCATCAAGAGCTGTAAGTTCATAGCGTCATGTACTTTATTATTATACATTTTTATAGCGCCATTTATTCTATGGCACTTTACATGTGAACGGGGCAAATATAGACAAGTACAATAAACAGGAGTAACACAAGGCACACACAAGTACAGGAGGAGAGAGGACCCTGCCCGCGAGGGCTCACAGTCTACAGGGGATGGGTGAGGATACACTAGGAGAGGGTAGAGCTGGTCATGCGGCGGTTCAGTAGATTGGGGATCACTGCAGGTTGTAGGCTTGTCGGAAGAGGTGGGTCTTCAGATTCCTTTTGAAGGTTTCCGTGGTAGGCGAGAGTCTGATGTGTTGGGGTAGAGAGTTCCAGAGTATGGGGGAAACACGGGAGAAGTCTTGGATGCGGTTGTGGGAGGAAGAGATGAGAGGAGTAGAGTAGGAGATCATGAGATGATCGAAGGTTGCGTGTAGGTAGGTAACGGGAGACCATGTCAGATGTATGGAGGAATCAGGTTGTGAATGGCTTTGTATGTCATTGTTAGTGTTTTGAACTGTAGCCTCTGGGCAATAGGAAGTCAGTGAAGGGCCTGGCAGAGAGGAGAGGCTGGGGAGTAACGGGGAGACAGGTGGATTAGTCGGGCAGCAGAGTGTAGAATGGATTGGAGTGGTGCCAAAGTGGTAGAGGGGAGTCCAGAGAGTAGGAGGTTGCAGTAGTCGAGGCGGGAGATAAGGGCATGTACTAGTGTTTTTGTGGTTTCGTGGTCAAGGAATGCACGGATCCGGGAAATGTTTTTGAGTTGGAATCGGCAAGAGGAGGCAAGGGCTTGGATATGAGGCTTGAAAGAGAGGGAAAAGTCAAAGATCACCCCGAGGCACCAAGCGTGCGGGACCGGGGAAAGTGAGCAGCCATTGACTGATGGATAGGTCGGGTGCAGGGGTAGAGTGAGGTGGGGGAAAGATGATGAATTCTGTTTTGTCCATGTTCAGTTTTAGAAAACGAGCAGAAAAGAAGGATGAAATAGCAGACAGACATTGTGGGATTTTGGCCAGTAAGGAGGTGAGGTCAGGTCCAGATAGGTAGATCTGCGTGTCATCAGCGTAGAGATATTGTAAACCGTGGGATTCTATGAGCTGTCCCAGGCCAAAGGTGTAGATGGAGAAGAGCAGGGGACTTAGGACTGAGCCTTGAGGAACACCAACAGACAGGGGACGAGGTAAGGAGGTGGTGTGGGAGAGGGAGACACTGAATGTCCGGTCTGTTAGATATGATAAGATCCAGGATAGGGCCAAGTCTGTGATGCCAAGAGATGAGAGCATCTTTAACAGGAGGGAGTGGTCCACAGTGTCGAAATGCACTTGTAGAATTAGTGAAATAACAGCATGTTTCAGGATCTGTACTTACATTACTGCATTATAGTCCAATAATTGAGCCCCTGATACACTCAGATCTTATGTGCTTTAAAAGTAAGTTAGAAATATTCATCTAAATGGCAGTGGGTTGGGAGGGGCAGGATGTCGGTGTGAGCACAGGATATGGGGAAAGGAAGCAAGCGAAACCTTCCCCATCTGTCGCTGCTATGATGATTCGGGATCTAGTAGCAGAATGCGAGACTGTATTTTTCTCTGAAGAAGTCATGACAAGTATACGACTTAATTTAGAAGTTAGTCTGTTGGCATCTTTCTGTTCATTAAGCCAATTGTAGTGTTATGTCGAGTACTTAACGGAAGCCTTTTAGCAGGTGAATGGTATGTAATCTGAGAGCAGCATGATGTAGGGGCAGAGACCCTGATTCCATGTATGTGCCACTTTCTGATCTGTATGCTGTCGTTTTGACACAATCACTGTTTTCTCTGCTGCAGATGTAGCTGTGGTCAAAATGCAGAGCCCTATATAACCCGCCCACACCACTGATTGGCAGCTATTTGTGTACACTGTACATTGACAGAAAGTTGCTTATCAATGGTAGGGGCAGGGTTAGACTTGACAGATTCATTTTAAATGGTCATTGCATAAATCAGTAATACAAGCAACTAAAGTAAACTTGTAATATATCTTATCAGAGAAATGTGCTTTTTATTCGGACTCCCATGACAGCACACGAGAGAGGGGATCCGCCCTTAAGGAACAGGAAACCTACAGATACAAAAGGGCGGCACCTCTCCCCATGCATCAGTTGGTTTCCTGTTCCTGAAGGGACTGGATGCCTATAGATACTACAGGAGTCCAGGCCGGCCGGACCGATTCTGGTGGCGAGAGGGTCTCCCACTTCGGCCGGTGCGGGTACCTGAAGTAGTCACGGTGGCCCTGGCAGGGCGGCACGGCGGTGACTAGGCAGCGAGGAGCGGTCGCCAGGGGGTGTCCGGTCTCCGGGGCCAGCGTCTGGTAAGTCGCCCTTCCCGTGGGCTGTGGGTCTCTCTGGAGCAGGGGGGAGCGCGGCGGCATCTGGGGGGCGCCGATCGGATCGTAGCTGGCCGGCCTCGGCGTTCCACGAGAGCTGCAGCGCTGACAGGAAGCGCTGTAAGCTGTGGTGACGTCGGGGGGCGGAGCCGGCGACGTCTTCCGGATCGGTGAGCTCCTGCGCATGCGCGGGGGCTCCAAGATGGCGGCGCCCACCGGAGATCATGCCGCAATCCCTCCGGAGCGACGATTGATTCCCCACAGCTGCGGGGGGGGGGCGGGAAAATTAAACAAGCAAGCTGGGCAAGGTGCGCTGACCGAAGGAGGGGCCTTATAAGGCGGCTCCAGCAGCATGTTCCCGGGTTCTGGCTCCAATTTACTGAAAATGGATTCAGATCAGGATCAGCAGGTTGTGCTGCTGGAACAAGCATCCCAGAAACCCAAGGAGAAGGAACATGAAAAAAGGAGCGATGGGGGCCGCAGAAGCTCCTCCAGACAGGGGTCTGGAGGGTCAGTCAAAAAGGATCCCCCTCGTGCTTCGGTATTTCTGGGTGTGAGCAGCCACTGGTAAGTGATCTTCGAGAAAGTTCACTTAGTGACTAGTCTCCCCTCATGTGTTTTATGCAGGGAAGGAAAAACGTCAGTAAGGCGAAGCATAGGGAATGTGCCATCTGCGGGGTTCCCTTGCCTGACTCACACCCTAAAAAACTATGTGACCCCTGTATCCAGCAGACGGTGAGGTTCTGGAAGGAGGGGAGGGGGTATAGCATGTAGATTTTACACTCTAGTCTACCTTACTTATCCCCGTAGGTAGCCGAAGAATCCTCCTCTATTACGGCCAGTCTCAAGGAGATGATTAGAATGGAGGTTAAAGAGTCCTTTAAAAACCTTTCACAGTCAGGAGGTTCTAGGCAGAGAACTGAGTGGGCATCTGATTCGTCTGTGGAAAAGGACAAGTCCGAAGAATCAGACAATTCAGCAGCATCATCCTCCTCTTCGGAAGAAGACGCTGCTCGGTTTTGCCTACCCCTAGAAAGGATAGACAAATTGGTAAAGGCGGTCAGAGGCACAATGGGTATATCGGAACCCAAGCCTCAACTATCCAAAGAACAAATGATGTTCAGTGGATTGGAGCAAAAGAAGCGCAGAGTGTTTCCTTTAAATGAGAAAATACAAGATCTTATTAATAGGGAATGGAGGAAACCTGAGAGAAAAGGCTCCTTACCACCTGCGCAAAAACGCCGATACCCTTTTGATGACCCAGCAGTAGGTAACTGGGAGAAAGCACCCAAGCTGGATGCAGCAATTGCCAAGGTAGCTAAACGATCTTCTCTCCCATTTGAAGATATGGGAACACTTAAAGACCCCCTGGATAGGAAAGTGGATACCTTCCTGAAGGGAACCTGGGAGATGGCAGCTGGCTCCTTAAGACCTGCGGTAGCTTCAACCTGCACGGCAAGGTCAATGATGGTCTGGCTGGACCAGTTGGAGACCCAATTAAAACAAGGGGCCTCTAGAGAGTCCATTCTCTCAGCATTACCTGTAATCCAGGAGGGGGCGGCTTTTTTATCAGACGCCTCAATTGACTCCGTAAAGTTGGCAGCTAGAGCAGCAGGACTTTCTAATGCTGCAAGGAGAGCCCTATGGCTGAAATGCTGGCCGGGGGATATGCAGGCAAAAGCGAAGCTCTGCGCTATCCCTTGTAAAGGCGAATATTTATTTGGGCCTACCCTGGATGAACTCCTGGAGAAAGCAGGAGATGATAAGAAAAAGTTTCCCAACCTGTTCAATCCATACCGTCGTCCCTTCAACAAAAGAAGGTTCAACCGGGGAGGAAAGCGAGCCTTTTCACCAGGGAGAGATCGTCCCAGATGGGAGGATAGGCGAAAGCGAGGTACAGGTCTCATGTTTCGCCGTAACCAGACGGAAAATAAAAAACAAGACCAATGACTGGCAATTCCAGTGGGAGGGAGACTATTGCATTTCTCGGCAGAGTGGTCGAAAATCACAAACAGCGTTTGGATAAAAGACACTGTTTCCCATGGTCTCAAGCTGGAATTTGTTCATATTCCACAGGACAAATTTAGGTTAACACCCTGGCGCTCATCTCCCACTGAACAATTCGCCCTAGAAGAGGAAGTGAGGACTCTTTGTTCCAAAAATGTTTTGGTAGAAGTGCCGTATTCTCAGGCAGGGGAAGGGTTTTACTCTCCCCTGTTCCTAATCCAGAAGCCTGATAAATCTTACAGGACCATTATAAATCTTAAGGGTCTCAATAAGTTTTTGGTGAAACATACTTTCAAAATGGAGTCCATCAATTCGGCAATAAAAATGCTTTTCAACAACTGTTTCATGGTAGTAGTGGATTTGAAAGATGCCTACTATCATGTACCCATTCATGCTGATTTCCAACGATACCTGAGGGTAGCGATACTAATGGGGGGTAGGATTCGACATTTTCAATTCAGAGCGCTCCCCTTTGGGATCACCTCGGCACCTAGGGTGTTTACTAAAATAATTGCGGAAGTTATGGCGCATTTAAGAGAGTCAAATATCCTTATAGTCCCCTACTTAGACGATTTCCTCATTGTAGGTAACTCGGTAGATCATTGTCTGTCACAATGGGAGATTGCTAAAACCAAACTAGAACGGTTGGGTTGGATCATAAACTTTGAAAAATCTAAATTACAGCCCCTAAATGTTCAAAAATTCCTGGGGTTAATGTTGAATTCAGTGACACAGCAGTGTCTCCTCCCTATAGAGAAAATGGACCAAATTCAGAGTTTTGTATTAAGAGCAATCAATACACCTTCCATGACACTTAGGCAAGCAATGTCTCTACTTGGGTCACTCACATCTTGCATCCCAGCAGTTAAGTGGGCTCAGTTCCACACCAGGTCCCTACAAAATGAAGTCCTGTTCCATGACAGAGCCTTAGGAGGCGCATTGAATGGAAAATTGACATTGAGGCTGATAACATTGAATTCCCTTAGATGGTGGCTAGATAAACAAAATTTATCAGCAGGGGTTCCCTGGATGATAGATGTCACCCACGTGATAACCACGGATGCCAGCTCTTCAGGGTGGGGAGCCTATATGGGGGACATGGTGGTCCAGGGACAGTGGGAACCCTTCACAACATTTTCATCAAATCAAAGAGAGTTGTTGGCGGTTGAACTGGCTGTTAAAAAATTCCTCGTATATCTGCAGGGCCAGCACGTCAGAATTCTGTCGGACAACAGAGTGGCGGTCGCTTACATAAACCGGCAAGGGGGAACTCGTTCCGAAACTTTAATGCGGATCACGGATCGGTTGTTCCAGGTGGCAGAGCTCAATTTTCTATCTTTGACAGCTCTTCACATCAAAGGAAAAGAAAATGTGGCAGCAGATTTCCTCAGCCGAAATGTGTTAAAACAGGGAGAGTGGTCTCTCAACGAGGACATTTTCAATCTTGTCGTCCGCAGATGGGGTCAACCAGTGGTGGATCTATTCGCCACCAGAAACAACAGAAAAGTAAAACTTTTTTGCTCCCTAAATCCCAGGGAGAATCCCCTGGCGGTAGACGCGTTTCTCATAAAATGGGATTTTCCACTAGCCTATGCTTTCCCACCACTGAACCTGATACCTCTAGTGGTGAGGAAAATCAGGGAGGATCGAGCGAAAGTCATCCTTATCGCCCCCTTTTGGCCCAGAAGAACCTGGTTTGCCTGGCTCAAGACAATGTCTGTAGCGGTCCCCTGGGTACTGCCAGAGATCCCGAACTTGCTTTCGCAGGGACCGATCTCCCATCCACAAGTGACGGGGCTCCATTTGACGGCATGGTGTTTGAACGGTCACTATTAGTGGGAAAAGGCTTCTCTCCAAACTTGGTGGAGACGCTCCTAAAGAGTAGAAAGCAAATAACTACGAAAATCTACTCTAGGACTTGGAGAAAGTTCTTGTCTTGTTCAAAGTTTAATATCCAAGACGGGGTGCCAGTACAACAAATCCTAGAGTTCCTACAGAAGGGGTTCGAGTTGAAACTCTCTCCTAGTACCCTTAGGGTACAGGTCTCAGCTTTAGGTGCCCTGTTTTCCTGTAATATAGCGAATAACTACTGGATAGCGAGGTTTATGAAGGCAGTTAGTAGATCTACACCACTGCATAAAGACAGAACAGTTCCATGGGATTTAAATTTAGTTCTGTCCTCTCTAACTAAACCCCCCTTTGAACCTCTGCAGGAGGCCTCGATCAAAATGTTGACACTTAAGACAGCCTTCCTGATCGCCATAACCTCAGCTCGCAGGATAGGGGATATACAGGCACTTTCCAGAGCTCCTCCATACACTGAAATCTTGTCAGACAGAGTAGTCCTTAGACCAGACCCAGCATATCTGCCAAAGGTGGCGACACAGTTCCATAGATCACAGGAGATAGTTTTGCCGTCCTTTATTCCTAATCCCTCTAATCCTAAAGAGCAGGAGCTTCATACGTTAGACGTCAGGAGATCTCTTCTTCAGTATATTTCAGCTACTGATAATTGGAAGAAGGATGGGGCACTGCTTCTTTCCTTCCAAGGTCCAAAGAAAGGATTTAGAGTATCGAAATATTTACTGGCTAAATGGATTAGGGAAACTATCTCTCTAGCTTATACAGCAGGTGGGGGGCCAGCTCCGCAGAACCTAAAAGCACATTCCACCCGGGCCATGGCGTCATCCTGGGCAGAAAGATCTGGAGTGTCAGTGGAGCAGATATGTAAGGCGGCCACATGGTCATCCCCTTCCACTTTCTTTAAACACTATCGGTTGGATTTGGGGTCCTCCTCTGATCTTTCCTTTGGGTTAAGGGTGCTACAATCTATAGTCCCTCCCTAAGGTAGCTTACATCTCTGTAAATCTCTCGTGTGCTGTCATGGGAGTCCGAATAAAGCATTAAGCTACTTACTGGTAGCGGCATTTTTCGGAGGCCCATGACAGCACCCTTAGTTCCCTCCCTATTCACGTGGGGGTAGCACTTCCTGATATGTATATAGCTAATATGTAAATCTCACGTATGGTGTCTTATTACAATAATGGGTTATTTTGTTTCAAATGTATATAATGTATATATTGTATATTTGTGTACCACTAACCGCGGCAGTCCTCTCAGGCTCTGAAATACAACTGATGCATGGGGAGAGGTGCCGCCCTTTTGTATCTGTAGGTTTCCTGTTCCTTAAGGGCGGATCCCCTCTCTCGTGTGCTGTCATGGGCCTCCGAAAAATGCCGCTACCAGTAAGTAGCTTAATGCTTTTTCTCTACATTTAAGCCATTTCTCCTTATCACTGCATCCTAAATTTATCACTCACTCTTAAGGTACCTTCACACTCAGCGACGCTGCAGCGATACCGACAACGATGTCGATCGCTGCAGCGTCGCTGTTTGGTCGCTGGAGAGCTGTCACACAGACAGCTCTCCAGCGACCAACGATCCCGAGGTCCCCGGGTAACCAGGGTAAACATCGGGTTACTAAGCGCAGGGCCGCGCTTAGTAACCCGATGTTTACCCTGGTTACCAGCGTAAAAGTAAAAAAAACAAACACTACCTACTTACCTACCGCTGTCTGTCCCCGGCGCTCTGCTTCTCTGCACTGGCTGTGAGCACAGCGGCCGGAAAGCAGAGCAGTGACGTCACCGCTCTGCTTTCCGGCTGACCGACGCTCACAGTCAGTACAGGAGGAGTGCAGAGAAGCAGAGCGCCGGGGACAAAGCGGAAGGTAAGTATGTAGTGTTTGTTTTTTTTACTTTTACGCTGGTAACCAGGGTAAACATCGGGTTACTAAGCGCGGCCCTGCGCTTAGTAACCCGATGTTTACCCTGGTTACCAGTGAAGACATCGCTGGATCGGTGTCACACACGCCGATCCAGCGATGTCTGCAGGGAGTCCAGCGACGAAATAAAGTTCTGGACTTTCCTCAGCGACCAACGATCTCCCAGCAGGGGCCTGATCGTTGGTCGCTGTCACACATAACGATTTCCTTAACGATATCGTTGCTACGTCACAAAAAGCAACGATATCGTTAACGATATCGTTATGTGTGAAGGTACCTTTAGGAAAAAACAGCTGATATCCATTTATTCAAATCACCATGGACCTCCAGCTCCCTAAAATATCACTTTACAACTCCTATTAAATTCCAGGGAGGAGTGAGGCGCACTGGGCACAGTGAGACGCAGGTGGATGGTGCAGTAACTATCTCGCTATTTTATCTCAACCCAGTGCTGGATTCACCACTACACGTCTCAGTACTTCTGTTTAATGACCGTGTTTCTGCTGCTTCTGTCTGTATGCTACACAGAAAAAGAAAACGGGAAGCCCTCTGTTTCTGAGTGAAACGTAAGAGAAAGATCACAGCAGCTATTCTCTATCCACTGGATTGGAGACAATTTGACATGAGAGAGAGCTGCGGAAAGAAAAGCTGGTGAATTATGCATGATAAGTCAGAAGATGACCAGAACTAGTGTTAAAGGGAACCTATCATGTAAAAAAAATCCTTATTAACCTGTAGATATTGGTTAATCGCACTCTGAAGCTGCCCACTGTCTGCAGTGAGCCCCGCTGTCCGTAGGAAATTCGAGTCTGGGCACAGTTAGTCGCTGCTCACTGTGCACTGAGTGTGAATGAAGCTGCACCCCTATGACAGCCCGAGGCTGCCTGGAGGAATAAAGCACATTTCCTCCTGGCAGTGGGGCTCTCAGTACAGGTGCTTGCAGCTTCAGAACACCTGAAAAGACAGGTACACTGTAAACAAAAGCGCGCTTTTGAAAGAGGTCTAATATAGGAAGCATGGGTGCCCTCATCTTGGTCCTCTGACTATTCCAGCTGTCTCATTCCATGATATGGATGGTGGCAACGAAGTACTGCACGTGCGCTGCACCTTTGTGCTGTGCTCCCAGAAGACAGCGCTGCTCAGTGAAGGCGAGTACTGCACTTACTGTCACTAGGGCTCATCTCTAAATGATGGAGCAGTTAATTAAGACCAAAGAGGCGCTATGGGGAAGAGTTTACCTAAGAGAACACCAAGGTGCACCATGAATACCGTTTTGACAAAACGCGTTTTTTTTATTTCCAATACTTTTTTCCATAGTATTGGAAACCAGAAAAACGGCGATCCACAAGTTTTTTTTTTTGCCGTCCATTATTGCGGCAGACCGTGAAAATTGTGGCTAAACGGCCCACAAAAAAGGCCGCAAAAAACCCGGCAAGTGTAAAAGAAGCCTTAATGAATTTGGCACCCCTTCTTACTCCATCTTGGCTTGTTAGGATGGGTTAGCCTATTTCATTTAGCAATCCAAAATTGTTTCATGTATGTTCCTGAACATGTGCATAAAGTAGGTATCCAAAACCAATGTGCTTATGCTTTAATTCCACCTAGGCCCCATTCTTCATTTTTCGTGCGTGATTTATTATTTTTTTTTTATAAAGATAGAACATGTATCTATTAGTGTTTTTACTAATTTACCTGTTTAGGTTAATAAGTCTGAAAAAATGGACAGCACATGGAGAACAACATGCATACATATTTGCTGTTGTAGTGTTACCAGCTATATGTAATAGAAAAACTATACCCTTATTTATCCAGCTCAGTGAAAACCATAAAAACAAAAAAAAAATAGAATTGCTATTTTTGTTGTTTCACAAAAACTGAAATAAACAGTGATGAAAAAGGTACATGTACACAAAATGGTAGAAATAAACACCGCTTGTTATGCAAAAAAAAAAAATGCTAGCTCTGTGAATGGAAAAATGAAGGGTCTAAAATCTCCAAAATCTATTCTTTTAATGTAGTTTCTTTGTGTAAAAGTAGTCGCTACTTTCACACTAGCGTCGTACGACGCACGTCGCAATGTGTCGTTTTGCAGAAAAAAACGCATCCTGCAAAGTTGTCTGCAGGATGCGTTTTTTCTCCATAGGCTTGTATTAGCGACGCATTGCCACACGTCGCAACCGTCGTGCGACGGTTGCGTCATGTTGTGGCGGACCGTCGGCACCAAAAAACGTTGCATGTAACGTTTTTTGGTGCATTGTGTCCGCCATTTCCGACTGCGCATGCGAGGCCGGAACTCCGCCCTTTCCTCCCCGGTACTCACAATGGGGCAGCAGATGCGTTGTTAAACTGCATCCGCTGCCTCCGTTGTGTTGCGCTTTCACAGCATGCGTCGGTACGTCGCCACGACGCATTGCGTCGTACGACGCTAGTGTGAAAGTAGCCTAAGTCTCTTTAATGGTTCCGTGAGCACGATGGTGCACTTCTATTTATAACTTATACCCAGATAAGACCTTATTGCGTTTTTTGTCATTTTCTACCTCCAAATTAGGTAACTTTTATAACATTGCATCCCAACAAAAGATAGCTATAAGTTTGCCATGGTTTCATCGTATTGATCCGCAGCATGCAGGTAACATGCCAATTATAACGATTAGTGAACAGTGTTGTAAAAAAAATCTAAATCTTAAATTTTCTTTATTTTGTTTGTTCATTCCACCTCCCAAAACTAATAATAAAAAGTGATAAAAGTGTGGTATCACAAAATAATACCAATGAAAACTTCAGTTTAACGCTATAAAATAGTCTCATACACAGCAACATGGCTGAAAAATGTAAAATGTATTATTAGTCTCAGAACATGATGACAGAAAAGCAAATTCTATTCTATTTTAAAACGGTGCATTTATTGTACAAAGTAATAAAAGGTGAATAAAACTTCATGAATTTGGTATCTCCGCAAGAATAAGGTAAACACTTTATTTGGGCTGCACAGTAAATCGTGTCAAATTTAAATAGTAGAAAAAAAGAGCGGAAGATTGCGGTTTCCATTTCTCTCCATAAAGTTAATAAAAGCTTCAGTTTAAGGAGACGTTCAGCTCTGTGTATCAGGTGCATGTTCCCGATATTGCATATAGGCGCCCTTTGGTTATCATTAATATTGTGTGTATGGAGCATTATTGTTACTTGACTTTTAGCCTTCCCTTGGGAGATGTCAAAGTGGAGAAATGAAATGCTCTCATAGCAACCGATTGGCGCACTGGTTTAATTTTCTTTATGGGGAACTGGTCACCTCCAGAAACACTATTTGCCTGCAGATACAGTGGTAATTTGAAGGCTAATAACATTTAAATCACATCTGACTGACGTACTGGTTCAGTGACTACAGGGAGAAAATTAAGTTATATGCTCCCTGCAGCTGCTTGTTTCCAGCACACAGTGAGTGCTAGGTAATCTGTCCCTCTGCACGTTGACAGCCAGCTATGCAGAGTGTGTGTGCAGAGCAGACTCTGTGTGCCATGGAGTGTTGACAGTACACATACGGTATAGTGAGCAGGAACTGTAACATCTACCTGTATCACCCCTTTGAGGGGAAGCGAGCAACTGTATGGAGAATATAATTTCATTTTTGTTTGTATGGGTCATTCCATATCAAGTGATCCAAATATGAATTTTTTTTCACCTTACGTCTTTAGATTTTTTTATTTTTTGTTTTTATGAAGTACACCTTTAGTTAATTACAAATTAAAAGTTTTGAATTTTTTTTCTTCATTGGTTAATTTTTTTACAGATTTCTAAAGTTTCAAAAAAGTGCGGATTTGGCCTGGTATGGCTTTACATTTTTTTATCATATCTTGGGCTAGAATTAAGGTAAAGAGGTGGGAGATGCATCATTTTTCTCAGAACGGTACCAGCTTTCGTTTGATATGTCACAAGACTATGTTTCTGAAATGAAATTCAAAATTTTGATGCGCAATTGTGAAACAAAACGTATGTTTTAAAATTGTGAAAACATGCATGTGTGTCACTTGTGTTCTTGTGTATATTTTACAGGGATTCAACTTGAGACCTATCAAACTTTCTTTTTATTTATTTTTTTTTGAAGCCTTGAATCATCTGATTTTAGGTTTGTGTGAGTTGCTTCCTTTTGTTCTTTTCAAATTAGAATTTATTGTATTCAACATTTATGTGCAACAATTAAAAAACACAAAAACAAATACCAAAGTGCCAGAATAAATACATCTTAATCATCATAACACAACTTGTTCAATGCATTCGGGTTGAAAATGCTGAGCAAGCCAAAAGAAAAAAGGTGATCGTAGCCTCAAGTGTGATTTTCTAAATACAGTCTCATCCTAATTTTATGTTAAAAACCAGATTAAAAGAACCAATAATTCTACCACCTATTTATATATGTAACAATTTTTTTTTCCGTTATATCACTAAACATGTCATTTATGAAGTGTTTAAGAAGAATAGTACAGTAGTTAAATTCTCGTTCTATAAAATATGAACTAATCAAACAATTAATAGTAGGTTTTTACACTGGCCTGTTACCATCAATGTGTCCATTCTAGTGGGTGAAATGTCATCTTGTCCATAAGCTCTTACTAGCAATGGCAGTTTCCTTCTGTGTCAGAGTATGTGCGGCCGGTCATGGTGTTCGGCTTCACTTGAGTTAATATCTGATTTTTGTAACTTTTATAATGTCTGGTTTCCTTGGATACACAAAGGACGGCGCTGGACCAGAAGGTGCAGAAAAGTCACTTCTACACCTTCATTTTCACAATCTTTGGAGAGTCCAGTAGCCGCCACCCGCACCGATCATATTCACAGGTCACATCACCAGTTCTGTCACCCATTGCCGATCTTGTGCCGCCTTCTACCACGTCATGGACTTCACTGTTTTTATTGCTCTGTCACTACATGGGATGACAGTCCGATATTGCGGAGTCCCTGTGATGGGTTCTGCTTCATGTAACCGATGTTTTCCTCCGCTTCGTAGTCGGTTTGTACAATACATGAACTGGATGATAAGAATATTTTTCTCCCTCCATTTGGGGAGTTTCCTGGGTGTTAAGATTTGGTGTGACTGTGGCCTCTGGAGGATGGAGCTGCCGGCCGGTCATCTGCTCTGCATTCACGGTCTACCCCTGCTCATTCTCAGCCCTAACAAAGCTTCTCCTCTGTCCTCTCCTGCTTCTAAGCTGTAACATAATAAAATAATACAGTAATATCTAAAAATCATGGATTATTGGGTAAATATAGACCCCACACTGTTAGACCACAGGCTGAACAGATATGAAATCAAGATTTTCAAATTGACACTGTAAAAGTTTTATTTTTTAAAATATGATCCCATCACGATCCCAACTTGAATTTTGGTACAGATGTGGCTAGGATCATAGCAGGCACTTGTGCAGTTTTTGACATTTTGAAATTAAAAGTTTTTTCGGAAATGCGTTTTAAAATTTGCGTTTCCGTTCGCATAGGTAAAATATCAAATATACTCTTGTGACATATCTGGTGAAAGCCTGTACGGTTCTGAGTAGAATGGTGTTTATTTTGTTTCTCTATCTTATTTCTAGCCTGAGTTATGAGGAGAAATGTAAAGGCAGGCAACACCGAAATTCACACTTTTTCCGAACTTCGAAAATCAATTTAAAAAAAAATCTAGATTTTTTTTTTTCACATTAATGACACTCTATTACCAAATAACAAAATCTCAAAAGAATTAAAAATATAGAGGTAAAAATCATTGGTTCACTTGACATGGAATGACCCGTATACAAAGATAAATTCTAGAATCACAATATCTGGAGTCTTGTAACTCTGATGGAAACCTACACTAGAATGTAATAGGACATGGATCGGTGATCATATGCAGTAGGAAGCTTGGCTGCTATTACCTGAAGATAACCTATACCACATACTGTCAATCTACCACCAGCACATAATAGCTGCTTAGCATTCAGAAAGAGAGGGTGGACAGCCACCTCTTCTTACCTCTGGTACCTCCAGTACTGGATCAGATAGGATGGACAGCAGTGTGAGCAGCCTCTTTTTACCTCTGGTACCTCCAGTACTGGATCAGAAAGGATGGACAGCAGTGTGAGCAGCCTCTTCTTACCTCTGCACCTCTGGTATCTCCAGCATTCAATCAGAAAGACTGGGTGGACAGCAGTGTGAGCAGCCTCTTACCTCAGCACCTCTGATATTTCCAGTGTTAGCTGTCCACCCAGTCTTTTTATTCTGTGAGTAGCATCATCTTAACTCGGCCCCCTGATATTTCCAGTGTTTTGAGACTGGATGGACAGCAGTGTGAGCAGCCTCTTCTTTCTTTAAGACCATTAGTATCTCTAGTATTAGATCAGGAAGCCATTACCAGAAAAAATTACGCAAAATTTTGGCGACCATGAAGCAATGAGGTTATCTAATGACTTGCTATGGGCACTTTGAGCACTTATTCACCAGTTTTTAGGTAACTTCCCGTTGCCTAGTATAAATGTTGGATGAAACTGTATTTCCTTGAGCTTACCAAATGTCACAGCCTGTTTTTCATGTGTGAGGCATATTGCAAAAAGCCTCACATGTTCTTAACCCCTTTCTGCCATTAGACGTACTATTGCGTCCATGTGGGGTGGGCTTTACTTCCCAAGGACGCAATAGTACGTCATATGCGATCGGCAGCGCTCACGGGGGGAGCGCCGCCGATCGCGGCCGGGTGTCAGCTGTTTATCGCAGCTGACATCCGGCACTATGTGCCAGGAGCGGTCACGGACCGCCCCCGGCACATTAACCCCCGGCACACCGCGATCAAAGATGATCGCGATGTGCCGGCGGTACAGGGAAGCACCGCGCAGGGAGGGGGCTCCCTGCGGGCTTCCCTGAGCCCCCCGCAGCAACGCGATGTGATCGCGTTGCTGCGAGGGTCTCACCTCCCTCCCTGCTCCCTCCAGCCCCGGATCCAAGATGGCCGCGGATCCGGGTCCTGCAGGGAGGGAGGTGGCTTCACAGAGCCTGCTCAGAGCAGGCACTGTGAAGGCTGCAGCGCTGCATGTCAGATCAGTGATCTGACAGAGTGCTGTGCAAACTGTCAGATCACTGATCTGTGATGTCCCCCCCCTGGGACAAAGTAAAAAAGTAAAAAAAAAAAATTTCAAATGTGTAAAAAAAAAA
Source organism: Ranitomeya imitator (assembly GCF_032444005.1). Taxonomy (NCBI): domain Eukaryota; kingdom Metazoa; phylum Chordata; class Amphibia; order Anura; family Dendrobatidae; genus Ranitomeya; species Ranitomeya imitator. The sequence goes on along the minus strand of NC_091286.1, from coordinate 447,743,941 downwards.
TAAAAAAAAATATTCCAAAATAATGAAAAAAAAAATAAAAATATTATTCCCATAAATACATTTCTTTATCTAAATAAAAAAACAAAAACAATAAAAGTACACATATTTAGTATCGCCGCGTCCGTAACGGCCCGACCTATAAAACTGGCCCACTAGTTAACCCCTTCAGTAAACACCGTAAGAAAAAAAAAAAAAGAGGCAAAAAACAACGCTTTATTATCATACCGCCGAACAAAAAGTGGAATAACACGCGATCAAAAAGACAGATATAACTAACCATGGTACCGCTGAAAACGTCATCTTGTCCCGCAAAAAACGAGCCGCCATACAGCATCATCAGCAAAAAAATAAAAAAGTTATAGTCCTGAGAATAAAGCGATGCAAAAATAATTATTTTTTCTATAAAATAGTTTTTATCGTATAAAAGCGCCAAAACATAAAAAAATGATATAAATGAGGTGTCGCTGTTATCGTACTGACCCGAAGAATAAAACTGCTTCATCAATTTTACCAAACGCGAAACGGTATAAACGCCTCCCCCAAAAGAAATTCATGAATAGCTGGTTTTTGGTCATTCTGCCTCACAAAAATCGGAATAAAAAGCGATCAAAAAATGTCACGTGCCCGAAAATGTTACCAATAAAAACATCAACTCGTCCCGCAAAAAACAAGACCTCACATGACTCTGTGGACCAGAATATAGAAAAATTATAGCTCTCAAAATGTGGTAACGCAAAAAATATTTTTTGCAATAAAAAGCGTCTTTCAGTGTGTGACGGCTGCCAATCATAAAAATCCGCTAAAAAACCCGCTATAAAAGTAAATCAAACCCCCCTTCATCACCCCCTTAGTTAGGGAAAAATTAAAAAAATGTATTTATTTCCATTTTCCCATTAGGGTTAGGGCTAGGGTTAGGGCTAGGATTAGGGTTAGGGCTAGGGTTAGGTCTAGGGCTACAGTTTGGGTTGGGGCTAAAGTTACAGTTAGGGTTTAGATTACATTTACGGTTGGGAATAGGGTTGGGATTAGGGTTAGGGGTGTGTCAGGGTTAGAGGTGTGGTTAGGGTTACTGTTGGGATTAGGGTTAGGGATGTGTTTGGATTAGGGTTTCAGTTATAATTGGGGGGGTTTCCACTGTTTAGGCACATCAGGGGCTCTCCAAACGCGACATGGCGTCCGATCTCAATTCCAGCCAATTCTGCGTTGAAAAAGTAAAACAGTGCTTCTTCCCTTCCGAGCTCTCCCGTGTGCCCAAACAGGGGTTTACCCCAACATATGGGGTATCAGCGTACTCAGGACAAATAGGACAACAACTTTTGGGGTCCAATTTCTCCTGCTACCCTTGGGAAAATACAAAACTCGGGGCTAAAACATATTTTTTGTGGGAAAAAAAAAGATTTTTTATTTTCACGGCTCTGCGTTATAAACTGTAGTGAAACACTTGGGGGTTCAAAGTTCTCACAACACATCTAGATTAGTTCCCTGGGGGGTCTAGTTTCCAATATGGTGTCACTTGTGGGGGGTTTCTACTGTTTAGGTACATTAGGGGCTCTGCAAACGCAATGTGACACCTGCAGACCATTCCATCTAAGTCTGCATTCAAATGGCACTCCTTCCCTTCAGAGCCCTCCCATGTGCCCAAACAGTGGTTCCCCCCACATATGGTGTATCATCGCACTCAGGACAAATTGGGCAACAAATTTTGGGGTCCAATTTCTCCTGTTACCCTCAGGAAAATACAAAACTGGGGGCTAAAAAAATAATTTTTGTGGGAAAAAAATTTTGTTTTATTTTTACGGCTCTGCATTATAAACTTCTGTGAAGCACTTGGTGGGTCAAAGTGCTCACCACACCTCTAGATAAGTTCCTTAGGGGGTCTACTTTCCAAAATGGTGTCATTTGTGGGGGGTTTCAATGTTTAGGCACATCAGAGGCTCTTCAAACGCAACATGGCGTCCCATCTCAATTCCTGTCAATTTTGCTTTGAAAAGTCAAACGGCGCTCCTTCCCTTCCGAGCTCTCCCATCCACCCAAACAGTGGTTTACCCCCACATATGGGGTATCAGCGTACTCAGGACAAATTGTACAACAACTTTTGGGGTCCAATTTCTTCTCTTACCCTTGGGAAAATAAAAAATTGGGGGCGAAAAGATAATTTTTGTGAAAAAATATGATTTTTTATTTTTACGGTTCTACATTATAAACTTCTGTGAAGCACTTGTTGGGTCAAAGTGCTCACCACACCTCTAGATAAGTTCCTTAGGGGGTCTACTTTCCAAAATGGTGTCACTTGTGGGGGGTTTCAATGTTTAGCCACATCAGGGGCTCTCCAAACGAAACATGGCGTCCCATCTCAATTCCAGTCAATTTTGCATTGAAAAGTCAAATGGCACTCCTTCGCTTCCGAGCTCTGCCATGCGCCCAAACAGTGGTTTACCCCCACATGTGGGGTATTGGCATACTCAGGACAAATTGTACAACAATGTTTGGGGTCCATTTTCTCCTGTTACCCTTGGTAAAATAAAACAAATTGGAGCTGAATTAAATTTTTTGTGAAAAAAAGTTAAATGTTCATTTTTATTTAAACATTCAAAAAATTCCTGTGAAGCACCAGAAGGGTTAATAAACTTCTTGAATATGGTTTTGAGCACCTTGAGGGGTGTAGTTTTTAGAATGGTGTCACACTTGGGTATTTTCTATCATATAGACCCCTCAAAATGACTTCAAATGAGATGTGGTCCCTAAAATAAAATGGTGTTGTAGAAATGAGAAATTGCTGGTCAACTTTTAACCCTTATAACTCCCTAACAAAAAAAAATTTTGGTTCCAAAATTGTGCTGATGTAAAGTAGACATGTGGGAAATGTTACTTATTAAGTATTTTGTGTGACATATCTCTGTGATTTAATTGCATAAAAATTCAAAGTTGGAAAATTGCGAAATTTTCATAATTTTCGCCAAATTTCCGTTTTTTTCACAAATAAACGCAGGTACTATCAAATAATTTTTACCATTGTCATGAAGTACAATATGTCACGAGAAAACAATGTCAGAATCACCAGGATCCATTGAAGCATTCCAGAGTTATAACCTCATAAAGGGACAGTGGTCAGAATTGTAAAAATTGGCCCGGTCATTAACGTGCAAACCACCCTTGGGGGTAAAGGGGTTAAAGGGAAGGTACCGCGTTTGTAGGTCATTAATAAATCACTGTAATGTAGCATAACATGCTGCTATAAGCAAGTTTGAAATGCATGTGAAACAGATTTCATGTGTTATGAGTTTAAAGAATGCACTGGGGGCTGACATCTTAGTTTTGCAGCAGTAGCAGGGCACTATCAGTGTCAGATTACAGCACCCCATGGACATAGGGTCAGCGCCTGTCTGTTATCTCCTATCTGTAACATTGCAGCAGCATTAGCAGTAAGCTGGGCACGCCTCTGTGGGCTGCACAACTCACTGCTGTAGGTGTGACTGGCTGCCATTTTATTATAGCCCTGTGCTCTCTATCGCAGGACAGAAGAAGCCCTCACTGCTCCTCTGTACTCCAAGCAGGCACACATCCTCTGCTCCTCACACTCTGCCCTGTGTGCTTCTCCTGTTGTGTCTCCCCCTCACACACAGTCCCTGTGATCTCCAGTAAGCTGCACTCACAGCCTGCAGAGAGGGAGCTGACACCTGGAGAGAGAGAGCAGGGCAGCTGACAGGACAGGGATTAAGGTGGGGGAAGGGGGATGGCAAGAATGTTATTCACAAAAAATGCTGCGGAGTCCACCGTGTTCTGCTACTCTGTAAACAAGCTGTGCCTCTGATGCAGTAACTGCTGGTGATAGCAGATCACAGGGCAGTCACACACAAAATGGTGCTGCCCTGTGATGCTGCTCTTCATTCTTATTGTTAGCCACAAAATTGGGGCAGTAACTGCTGACATCACCATTTCCCTCCCCTTTTGGGTGGTCTAATATCCCTGGGGCAGAGCTGCTAAATCTTACTATAGCTGCTTGAGGTCTAAAACGGAAAATGCTCCCTCTAGTGGTAAATATGTATATTTGTAGAAAAATATATAATATTTTTCATATAGAAATGTTTGCAAACATTGCATTAAGGCTACTTTCACACTAGCGTCGGGCTTGGCCCGTCGCAGTGCGTCGGGCCGAGGTTACCGACGCTAGCGTTGTTTGCGCCGCACAACGGGTGCAGCAGATGCAGATTTTCATCACATCCGCTGCCCCATTGTGAGGTGCGGGGAGGTGGGGGAGGAGTTCCGGCCGCGCATGCGCGGTCGGAAAAAGCGGTCCGTCGGCAGCAAAAAAACGTTACATGTAGCGTTTTTTGCTCCCGACTGTTCGCCAAAGCACAATGCATCCGTCGCACGACGGATGCGACGTGTGGCAATCCGTCGCAATGCGTCGTCAATACAAGTCTGTGGGGAAAAAACGCATCCTGCAAGCACTTTTGCAGGATTCGTTTTTTCTGCAAAACGACGCATTGTGACGGATTGCAGTTAACGCTAGTGTGAAAGTAGCCTAATACATTTTAATTACTATTTTAAGCTTAATTTCACAAAAAAACAAAATACAAGAAAACTGGTGGCACCTTCCCTTTAATTACTTTTTATCATTTAAAACAAAAAAATCAGTACCACCAGGATCTAAACGTTCCATCATCTTCTTGGACCCTTTGATGGCAGAATATTTAGTGAATAAGCTGTGCCTCATACTGTATGGCAAGGCCTTTTCTTGAGCACCAGTCGGTGTCACTAGCGCTTCACGGCTCCTGGTGCTCACATGATCAGCAGATGTTATTTGTAGATGCTTGCATGTAACCCATTCTTCTCTGACTGAGCAATATCATCCCTCCTCACTTGTTTTGTTGGTCTAGTGCAGGCATTTTCCCCTTAACTTGTTCCTTTGCCTGGTCACTATGGTGATGCCCTATTTCTCATGTTCTCTATCTTATCCTGAGATTGATTTTGTAGAGGATACTTCTGAAAGTGACTGAGGCTCAGGGAAATAACAGTCCCCAGATTCTCAGGACTTAATATTTCCCATTTGTCATAAAGCAGGATATCATTACGATTTTAGCCCCCGCTGTTGTATTTTGTCCCATGGGGCCGGACAGTGTCCAATATGTCTCTTTCAGCTTTATTCACCTTGTATGATACTTGCTTCACCTACTAACCCAAGGCGTGACTCGCTTATAAAATCTGAAACTGCTAGTTGAGCTGTTGTGACGAGTAGCCTTGATCCGTACTAAACCTTACAGCTAAATGGGATACATGAAAAACAATCTTGTGACCTCTCATTTCTGGGAACAACGATCTTGTTCCCAGGAAATAGGTTGGTTGGCAGATAATCCAATTTTCACAGCATCTATCACATTCGGATCCCTGCCTGAAAGAAAACCAAATTAATATTTCACACATTCGGTTACAGGATTAAGTGATATTTGGATTTTAAGTTTATGGGGAAATTCTTTGCTTTGAGATGGCGGGGTTAACTTCCCACTGGTTCTTATCCCTTTCACTGAGATGGGTATGAATCTTGTATGTCCTTGCAGGATGCCAACTCTGGCTAACCAAATAATTCATGGCTACTGATGGCCATATATATCTTAGCCTGGATCGCAGCTACAGAAATTATTCAGGGCTCATTAAAAAGCTGAAATTGTTATTTGAACCTTCTCCGCTTTAGGGCTCGCTCACACTAGTGTATAGCACGGCCGAGTGCTAGCCGATGTTTTTATTCGCATAGCACCCAGCTCAATACTATATTATGGGGCAGTGCAGATCTGCATGCTGAGTGCCTCCTGTAATCAGATCATGCGCCCCATACGAGTTGATGGGTGCATGTCAAACATCGGACTGCACCAAGGGCGGTCCACTTACCATGGACACGGAATGGAGAATATAAAGAAGTTAAGTTCTCCATCTTCCCCACATCTGTGCTGCGATTGTCACGCGATAGAATCGGATCACACTAAGGCGTCACTTGGATCAAACTCTGAGCTTGTAACCAAACAAAATCATCTGATTTTCATCCAGAAAAATGGACAATGTTTCATCTATATTGTCATCGTATGGTATTTGTATACATTAACAGTTGAGAACATTTAACAAGACCAAATATTGCTTCTTATGTTAAAGAACTGCTAAGTATCTGTAATCCGATACTAAATGGCTGATCTATATGGGAGTTTGTGTTTTTGTTTTTTTTTTGCTCATGCACACACTTGAGTAGGCTGGCTAGTGCATGCTGCAAATTTTTTTCCATGGATATTAGTTCTGATTGAAAAAAAGGCCAATTACGTGAATAGCTCAATTTAATCACATTGATGTCTGTGAGGTCAGTTTTTTTCATGGTCGTGTGTACACTATAAAACAAGACCGGGATCTGTTAAGTAGTTGTGACCTAGCCAGAGATATAAGGGGTTAAAGTGAGATCTGCGCTAAATGTTGGGGGGCATCAGGGGAAGCTGCGACTGAATTACTCGCACAGGAACGGCTCCAGATCTCTCCGGCTTGGTCATGACTACCACTGTGCTCTGGTCCTAATTTTAATGCGCTCACGTTATCTCGGGCTGGATTGTGACTACCACAGCAGTTCTGATCTCCCTTTAATGCTGAGAATCCCTTCTGTAACTGCGATCAGGGCTGATATACAGCCGGTTAAAATGACCACCATTCCCACAACTTCACACAGTGTGAAGGAGCAGAGAGTTGCAAGTGAGCTGACAAGCTGCAGGGATAGGAGAGAAAAGATGTGTTGTCTTCCTCATATGTTTTATATATCTTACCTGCAATGTAAAATAAAAAAAAGTTTAGAAAAATTAAAAAGGGAAAAAGAATCATATTCAAAATACAAGCCGCCCTTTTTTGTGTCTAGTTCTTAGGCTATGTTCACACTTTGCGGATTTTGCTGTGGATCCGCAGCGGATTTGACCGCTGCGGATCCGCAGCAGTTTCCCATGAGTTTACATTACAATGTAAACCTATGGGAAACAAAAAACGCTGTGCACATGTTGCAGAAAAATCCGCGCGGAAACGCTGCGGATTACATTCCGCAGCATGTCACTTCTTTTCTGCGGATTTTCACCTGCTCCAATAGGAAAATGCAGATGAAAATCCGCAGAAGAAAACGCAGTAAAAACCGCGATAAATCCGCAGTAAAAACCGCGACGGGTTTTCACTGCGGATTTTGGAATTCTGCTGCGGAAAAATCCGCAGTGAAATCCTCAAAGTGTGAACATAGCCTTAAAGTAAGCTTTTTTTAATCTAAACTGGTTCCCTGTTGGGACTGTAATTTTTCTGGTGGCCCTGCCCTAGAATTGCCATTTTTTGGTCACTTTGTAATGAGCAATCAAGAAGTCACAAGCCCCAAAATTATACCAACTAAATTACAGTTTGTCTCAACAGAAAATAAATCCTCCTAAACCCCAAAGTTTTAAAAAAAAGGTTTGAAGGTATGGCTATTAGAACATGGCAATATGGCATTTTTTTTTATTTTTAATGGGATTTTATTGTGAGAAAGTAATTCAATATAAATAAGTTATATATGTTGATATTGCCATGCCCATAACAACCCAAACAGTAAAATGGCCATTCTTTTTATCCCACCATAAAAAAGTTAATCTCTGCTTTTGTCTTGCTGTCTCAAAAGATGGAATAAAACGTTATCATAAAGTTGCATATCCTGCAATATGGTACCAATAAAAACTAGAATTCGGCCTTCAAAACTAAGCCCTCGGGTACATCAACAGAAAAGTAAAAAAGTTATGTCTTTTTTTACAAAGTGGTTTCTTTTCTGTGCAAGGGTTGTAGTGGCTTTGCAGCTTCACAGGTCTCCATTCTCCTGCCCACCACGGATTTATCTGATCAGTATAGGGCAGGAACATAAACTCAACAAGTAAAATGGGACTTGCATTGTCCCACCATTCTCTAACAGCACACTATGGAGTCCGAGTTGAAGTACCGTATCTTCTAGGATATTATTCACGTGGCCAGTCATATGCCTTGAGGAAACTGAAAAGTATAGGGAAAAACTATACTGGGTAATAAAGTACACATGATTAAAATTGTTGTGCTGTTAGCATGTTTTTGTAAATCATGTATTTTGATTGTCTACCATGTGTCCTTGAGACATGTCCATTTTTGATTCGAATCATGGGTCAAAATCACCCATACAAGTCCATGGGTCTGAAAATTGTGGACTGTACACAGACGCTCATTGATTTTCATACTCATTGATGACTTGCAGGGACCCTTTATAAACCACTTCTGGGTAACTGAGTTTTTTTTTTCTGTCTTGGAGGTAAAACTGAAAATAAAAGCCTTGTTCTGTATCTGCAGATTCATTCTCTAAATAGACGTTTTAATTTGTTTTTCTCCAAAATGAACATCTGCTGTAGCATCTGAACCCATTGTTGTTTGAATGCGACATTTTCACCAAAGGGTGTTAAAAATGATAGATACTTTCTGAGAATTCAGTTCTGGCAAACAAACTTGTTTGGCGTTTTGTTTTTGGATTTTCTTATAAGATGTATCTGGTAGTAGTCCGTCTAAGAGGTGAAGGAAAAATAACAATTACGGTAGGATAGGGGACTTCAATGGAAAAGTTTTACTGGTAAATGGAGTAAAGTTATTGTTGACAGGTCAAATGTCAATCTCAGTGAGGGAATGTACTTATGTACATAAATGCTAGCCTACATTATAAATAATAATCCACTTATATAAAACGGGAATCAGAAATGGTTACCCTGCCACAGGCGCTGAGCTCACCACTTAGAGAATAACACTTATTACATTGTAGTGGGAGATTAGAGGAATTGTTTTGCTAAAAAGCTTCCTAAACAATTACTATAAATGTGTTGTCAGAGTTAAGACTAAGGGTGCAATATATATATATTGTATCTAGGCCATTACTTGTTGTCTGAGCCCCATACAACTGATAAGCCTTTTGTTCTGTTTCCCTATCCAATGACTATAGCCAAACATTGAAACCATTCATATAGTGCTTCTTCATCTTCATTGTGGGAGCAGGTTGCCCTTTTCTTGTGTTTTAGTAGTTTTCAGAAGGGAGAAATGGAAGACATTAAATATTCTTAAAGGAGAACCTGTCACGAGATTTCACAACACAGATTGCATCCTTAAATAGATCTTTTGAGACGTGTGCTCACTTTCAAAATGCATATCAGTAAGCCTGTATAATAATCGTTTCTCAAGTTTTGGTCCAGCAGAATAGTGAAGAGGTCCGGAGTCCAAGTGTATTCATGAGCCAAACTTAATCTGCCCACCCAGCCTGATTGACAACTGTGTCCTTCCCTGGTTTTGCTGAACTCTTAAGGGTTAAGGCCAGGTGCATATAACATGTTCCACAATCTATATAGAGACGCTAATGCCCAGACAAGCCATAGGTCTCCTGACCCGAACTTGTGGACTCATGTGTCCTTGAGGCTGCAAGTTTGATTTGGGAGACCTGTGTTCAATTCAGACATTGAGGTCCATATGTGGACCATGAAACCCAGCCTATGGGCAATTTCACACCTCAATGATTTTTCTTGTACTCAAAAATCGGTCCGAGTTTCATCAGTGTTTTTGAACAGCAAATAATCAGATTTTGGTCGGTGATTCATCTGTTTTTCTGACTGATATTTCGTAAATGGAACCTGACATCTGATACATGCTGCCCGATCCATGAGCTGCTTGTGTGAGTTCAGCCTTATAGGTTTACCCAGCATTTCAGAGTAAAATAGTTTAATAGCTGCTGGGGAAGGAGACGCACATGAGACTAGTTGGACAGCTGGTCCCTGGTGGCTTTACCCTACCGGCTTCGCCTTGAGTGATAGATCTCCCCCTATACAAGCTGGCTGGAAAGACCTGTCGCTGCACGCGAGCTGGCAGAAGTTTTCTGGTGACTCACCTCTCTGACTAGTCTCATTTGCGGGTTGGTCCTGTAGCGTTTCAGGCTAAACATATATGGCTCAACTCATGCAGCCAGCATAACATAATGAAGGTGCATAAGGCAGCATGTATTGGCAGTGAGGTTCTATCAAGCAATCCGGATAGCATCCAAGTATTGTCCCATTTTTTTTTTCCCTCCCTAAGCTGTTTTTTTGCGAAATATGGCTCCAGATAGTTATTTCATATTTTCACTTCAGCAGGTTTGAACCCGGATTGCTCCCTAAGATGTTGTTTACGCCATAACATCTGTCAACATTTTTTACTTTTTCTGCAACTTTCATCTTCTTAGGGATGTTATTTCTTTGGGTCTGTAATTTTATTTGGGCTAACTTTTCTAGCCTATGACTAGTTGATATACAAGGCTAGTTTCACATTTTTAGAATCCGCAGCGTTTAATCCGCAACCGAAAATGAAGGAAAAACCGCTTTGAAACGCATACAAACACAGCGGTTTTTTAGATGCATACGTTAATCCATGCGTTTTGCATGCGTTTGCGTTTTTTGTACGCATGGTGAAAAATTTAACAAACAAAATCTAGATAAACAGACACCGCCAATGGAACTACAATGGGCGTGTATTATGGGATATCTATATATAGACCCTAGGACTGCTGAAATCTTCACAGTTTGCTACTGTATCCTGTGTCATGATGGATCTTCGCATGGAGAGCTTTTATTTCAACCTGGATTTAAGCATCAAGCTGTTTCTTGCCTGTGCGTTTGCTTGGGAGCAACAAAGAAATAGAGAACGACAGAGAAGGACACGGCGTAGGCGTTTTTGGAGACACCCCATTATTGAACTCCGGGAGAGCCGTGGAGCCTACCACACGCTATATGGCGAGGTTAATGCCAACCCGGACAAATTCCCGGAATATACCAGGATGTCTCAAGACTCTTTCCGGGAATTGCTTGGCCGTGTCCAAAGAGCCATCCGGAGACAGGACACCCAGCTCCGTAGAGCGATTCCAGCAGAGGAACGTATCCTGGTTACATTAAGGTACGTATAATTCTAAACAAATGCCAGTCATAATTATTATTGGTCTGCCATATATTTGTATTTTCCTTTAGGTCTTTAGCTAAACACCACCATAAATGGAATTGATTGTAAATTTATTTTTTTATTCTTATTTCAGATTTCTGGCAACCGGAGAGAGCTCATCATCCCCTCACTTTCAGTACCGGCTTGGAATTTCCACCCTGTCTAGAATAGTTGTGGACACCTGCCGGGTTTTGTGGAATGTTCTCCAGGATGAGTTTATACCCCTACCCACGGAGGACATGTGGATTGAAATTGCTGAAAAATTCTGGAGTGTGTGTGATTTCCCCAACTGTTTGGGAGCAGTGGATGGAAAGCACATACGCATTATCAAACCCGCCAGAACTGGATCGGAGTACTTGAACTACAAAAAATATTTTTCTGTAGTGCTCATGGCAATAGCAGATGCGGACTGTCGCTTCATCGCCGTGGACACTAGAGCTTTTGGCTGTGGGAATGACTCACAGACTTTCAAGAACTCGGATATGGGTCGACGTGTATGGAAGAAATTTTAATTTTCCACTGCCACGACCTCTCCCTAACACTCAAGGCCCACCGATGCCATTTGTTATGGTTGGGGATGAGGCCTTTCAGATGTGTGAAAACCTACTGAAGCCATATTCCAGTTGGGACTTGAACCACACTAAAAGAATTTATAACTACAGACTGACCAGGGCCCGAAGAACAGTAGAGTGTACCTTTGGGATTCTTGTCTCAAAATGGCGCATTCTTGCGACAGCCATTAATTTAAAAATGGAGACAGTCAATGAGGTGGTCAAAGCCTGTGTGGTTCCCCACAATTACATAATGGCTAAGGAGACCCAAGATTGAATTGGATGAACCAGTTGCAAACCCATTGCCAAATTACCAGCATCACCCACTGCGGTCAACAGTTGAAGTTGGCCACATGCGGGACAAATTTGCTGCCTATTTTGATTCTGATATTGGATGTGGGGCATGGCAAGACAATATTGTGTAAAATGTCCTGTTGGGTTTTGGCCTGTACCAGTTATGTTTTAAATGTTAATATTTTTTGTTAATAAAATTTGTGTTTTGCTATCTTGACCAAGTCTCCTATGTATTTCCTCTAAAAACCTCTTATATTGATAGTGGAAAGGTAGTTGACGTCATTACGTCCAGATTCTGTTCTGCAGTATCTATTGGATGCAGACTGAAGAGAAGATGGTGGTATAATAAAAAGCAGATCTATACTCAAGTCAGGTGTCAGAAATAATGAATTCATGATGCACAAATAACAGCCTCATGAATTCACTATTTCTGACAGGTGAGTGTAGATATGCCTTGTATAACCTACATCGTCTCTTCGGTTTGTGTGAAATAGATAACGTACACTGAAGAAAAAATGGAGGTTATACAAGGCCGTTCTCTACTCGCCAGGTCAGCTGTCATTAATACCGCCATTTTCTCTTCAGTCAGCGACACAGATTAATCAGACTGAAGAGATTATGGAGAAAATACAAGTCATTTTTTTTTTTTGGCCACCTCATAGCTCTATACCAAACATACAAAGGTGCAGTGTTCTACTTAATAACTACTGGAGTTATGAGTTGGTCAAAAAATGTGCGACAGTTTTTTATTCGGCGCGCGGTGTGTTGCTGGCGGCGAAATACACAATTAACCAAACATTATTGGGGGCAAAAAACATTATTATTTTTTTTTTTTTTTACTAACAAATTAATTTAACTATGCCTGCTTGGGGTAGAGTGACGGAAATGGGGTGTGTGTAGCTGTGAGGCCTGGCTTAATGTGGACGACGCAGGGGTGGCAGGAGAAGGGGCAATTAAAGTAGTGGAGTCTGGGAGTTCGGGGATGGGGCTTGATGCACGAAAGGGCAGAGACACACTGGAAGGGTGAGACAAACCTGACATTAAACACATTGGGAGGTGAGGGGGAAGGAATTGAGATTGTCCTTTGTTTTTTATTTTGTTTCCCTTTTTTGGATCGGCGCTGCGGTCTTGGGAGCCTCGGTGTGCTCATTTGTTGCGACCTGGTCGTGGTGACCGACCTGTCGGGGTCCGTGTGCCACTGCATGGTTTTGGGGGTGGGGAAGGCCATGCCAGGGTCCGGGTGCTGCTGCTGCTGCATCCTGGTGGTGGTGAAAGCCATTCCAGAGTCCGGGTGCTGCTGGTGCTGAAAAGCATGCCAGGATCCAGGTGCTGCTGCAGCTGGGACCTGGTGATGGTGGCCGACCTGTCCTGATCCGGGTGCTGCTGCTGTATGGTGGTGGCTAGGGTTGAGCGACCTAGACTTTTTTAGGGTCGAGCCGGGTTTCGCGAAACCCGACTATCTCAAAAGTCGAGTCGAGTGAAATCGGCCGATTATGGCGAAAAGTCGAGGATCGACCGAAACACGAAACCCAATGGGAATTTTTTTTTTTTTATTTT